>NC_056743.1:202171885-202493271 GCF_019279795.1 Protopterus annectens
ATAATAACACCATTTAAATATATAATCAAAATTATTTATCTACAAAATTATATTTTGAAGGACTTGTATATCTATACAATGAAGTTCCCATACATTTACAATTAAATTTATATATGTATGCATATATACATATATATATATATATATATATATATATATATATATATATATATATATATATATAGGTTCCCTTCAGAATCTCGAACATCTGAAAACCTGAATGTCATATGGTCAAAACCATATGATCGAGTTTTCAGAAGCTTGAAATTCTGAACAGAGATCTGCATACAGTGCAGAATGGGAGATTTCCCTTTTTCTCACTGTAGTGCGATCTTGGAATTAGTATATTTAAGTAGAAGGGGTGTGGTGTGTGCAGGGGGGCTTGCCCCCCCTGCAGAAATGTTTTATTTTTGGGGGGTTTGGATTAATTTCAGAGTTTCGAGCTTCTGAAAACTCAGCCATATGGTCTCGATCATATGACATTTGGGTTTTCAGATATTAGATTCTGAAGTGAATATATATATATATATATATATATATATATATATATATATAGACAGAGAGAGAGAGAGACTTTAAGAAGTTATTCCCATATTTTAAATGTTTCTTTAAAAGCTTCTTAAAACATGTTATTTTCTTTTATCTTATCATTTTCCCTTCTTTTTTATTCTACCTTTTTTTCTTTCCCTAGTTTCTTTTAATAAGCACTATTATGATATACGCTTCTGAGATAATAATACAAGTTAAGGCATGGAAAGTAAATACATTTACAGTTAATTTTAAAATATTTTTCTTTTTTATCAGTTAATTAGCTTATTTAGCTGAATGTGGTTAAATAAAATAAATTAATAATGTAGGTAACAATACAACCCAGTTATTAAAATTCATTTTCCATACCTCTTTCATTTACTAAGATAAAACATGCAAGCATCACCAAAACTTCCAGAGACACATACCATCATGTATTTTTGGACAAGTCAAAAAACAACTGACAGTAGACAGTAGAGTTGTAAATCTGTAGTCCCCCCATAATATATATATATATATATATATAGAGAGAGAGAGAGAGAGAGAGCAAAATGCATATGATACAAAAATAACCTATGCTTAATAGCTGTAATAGTTTATCATAGCTCTATGATGTAAAGGGTGGAATCCCTAAAATGACTTATAAGACTTGTTTGACCAGCAACCAAGACACTGAAAGAACCTACTGGGACATGGTGAGAAGGAATTGGTGATACTTTCTACTAAGAGAAGTAAGAGAGTATTAGTGATTCCACTCGGCTAATCTCTACCATTCAGGTGGAGTTCTGCTGATATTAGACAGAGCTGTAGACTGAGAATATAAACTTGAACTAACCAATCCAGTGATAGAACCACCCTGTTGACTGTTTAAAAGCACAAACATATTTGTGGGAGGATATATTTTGGACTTCACTATTGATGTGTGTGTACACACTAATTACCTACTGGTTAGGTTAGAGCCGTAAACAGAAAAAAGCTTGATGGTTACCAGAATGACCGATCTGAGAATAGGTTCCACCTCTCAGGTAATGACTGAGCTGAGAACACCCATCTCTCTTTAAGGAATGAATGGACCTATAAATCACAGTAGTTTGATGTTCAGCAGGCAATAAAAAATTAGTATCAGTTAACCTGTTAAAATATACATATACATATGTCGAAAAATTAATTACTTTATGTCTGTAATTCCATAGAGCTGTAGCCCCACCCCTTACACACATTGACATGTATTCAGAACTCTTATCAGCTTTTTATTCCTTCTTCATTTAATTTCATACAGGAAAAATCCACCTACAGTCTCTAAATTAAAGCATTAAAGTTCCATGGATTTTACTATACTAATGTTATTTCCTATTTATATTAAACCAAAGGACATATATACAGCAACAGAGAATTCCTTCATTGTGTCCCCTGTATGAATTTACTTCAATGCATTTTCCATTAATTAGCTTTGAAACTTAAGTATTTAATATACACTGCACAGGGATAACTGAGTAAGATATTTGCTTATAGTTTAAAGCAGTAGCTTTGTGAGTGACTTTTAACTGTTATTTTTCTGCATACCACTTATAAAGTTTGTGCATATTAGAACTGCACTACTTTAAACAATTTAAATGACTAACATTTATAGTTCAGCAATATTAGATTATTAATAATTAAACATGCCATAAAACAGTGTAAATTTAACTTCTTTTCATTTGTATTCATTTCCTCTGGTGCTCGTTTAAATGTTCCTATCAAACACTCCCTGTTTCAGAAGGGTGAACAATAAAGAAGCATTTCCTTCAGCTTGCACACTCTAAAAACAAGTCTGGCATGCTGCAGTGATTCAGACAAGCTCGTGGGCACTGAAAACAACTTGCTTTAAATATTTCTGAGCTTAAAGTGGGAAAATGAAGTGTAGAAAGATTTCTTCCCACGCAAAAACATTCACAAACACATTAGGCAAGTTGTGATTTAAAAAAGAAATGTTTTTAACAAAGAAGCATTCAAACATTTCTCAAACATGTCAGAACAAATACCCTTGTGATTAATATAGTATATTAATGCAAATCCCCTTTCTTTGAACAAAATAAAACACAAATAACTTCCTATGTGTGTTGTGATGAAGTGAGGTGGTGCCAGCTTTGATAGGGAGAGTTGGGCAGTGCATGTGTAACATATACCAGCATAGCTAGCTGGAGTCTTGTAAAGAATTATGTCATTTGAGTATCAGACTGATTTGTACAGATGCTTGTGTTAAAAATGTATTTGTAAAGTTGTGTGTTAAAAATGCATCAACAGTGGGTCCTTCTGGACAGACAAATATACATGTATGTTGTAACTGATGAAATGTATGCATTTTAATAGAGGATATTGGAAGGGAAGGGGTTAAGCTCACCCCAGATAACCTTAAGAAAAATAGCCTGAAATTAAAAGACTTTGTTTAGGCCAAAATGATTTTATCTCACAGGTCTGAATGTAGCCAGAGACACAATATCTGTGAAATGTCTGGGCTGGGTAGTGAACTAGTTGCCAGAAAATAGCTTGTTAGTTTCTACAGGAAGGGGGGTAGTGCTAGAATTGTTTCACAGTTTCCAGATGCTGTAATAAACCTTAGCTAAAGTTATATGTGTGTATTGTGTCGCATCATTGCCAAATCCAGGTTCTGTTTCTAGTGATGGGGTAGTGTGGGAACCACAGAATCAGGTGACCAGATCTGATGATATTCTGTAGCCAGCACTGAAATTGTAATTGAATACTAGTAAGAGATGTGAGGTGTGCACTCTCTTTTTGGAACCTGACAGACACTCATCTACCTTCATCTTGCCTTGCTGTAGTAAGTAACTAGAGAACAGTAATTCTTCAGTCAGTCAAAAAAATATAGTGAGATTAGCTAAATGTAGTTGTTTCTGTCTGTCTGAGTTGTTCCATTGTGTTGTTTTTTATATTTCCTTTGATTAAAACTCTGGTGTTTATTGTAAATAGATGATCAATATTTTCATGCTTTCTTTTTATTATTTATTATTAAATATATATATAAACTTTTTATTGTGGCTGGTCTTTTAGAAAATATATAACCTTTGAGAGTGCATGCATTTATCTACTGGCACTGTGGATCCACATTCCTGAAAGTCTTGCTGCTTGGTTAATACTACCATTTGTGTAAGTATTAATTTTACTAAGTGTAATTGTTATCTTTGCAAAAGCCTTAAAGTCGCTGGCTTCAGGTGTTCTGGTTGCAGTAAATCTACTTTATAGTCTAAGTGCAGGTGTCAGAGTAGGTGTGCCGTGCCAGCCTTTTCTAGGTGTGTGTGTGTGTGTGACAGAAAATCCAAATCTCAAAGAGAGTGCGTGTAACAGCTACTTTGAACAGGGGCACTGAGAGCACTGATTACACATAGAGGGTGGTGGAGGACTTGGCTTGGAACACCTGGCTAAGGACTTAGATCTATAGTGATCAGTGGGAGTCTTATCTGGGGCCTGGAGAGAAAGCCCAGCCCTAGGACTGCATTATCTGTGTGATCTTAAGGGAAATTGTACTTGGTGCAGAGAACTGCATCTGAAAATATTGTGTATGTCTCTCTTTTTTCTTAGTGAATGTTCCCCACCAGTGTCAGTGGTGAGGACAAAGGCTTCTGGATCTCTGGCTCATAGGAGGGATGTCACATGTATTATTAAATAAATAGCACTCAGCAACTACTTATCAACATGCATTTAACACTAATCACCATGATTAAGGAAAACATTCAAAAAAACAAATCATCTAGATATTTATATTTTTATATCATGCTATTATTAATTGAATATAAAATAAACTATATTACTATATTCATTTAATTTATATTTATAAATGTTTAATATTAAGATTAGCCTATTTTAACAAACATTTACCGCAACTAATGGAAAGTCAGAGACTTTACGGTATAATCAAACTGTTAGTTATTATTAATAAGAATGTCATTTAAAAACAATTATCTCATGATGAATGTCCTTTCTAAGAATATTTCAAAATCATTGTTAATGGTCCAGGTTAAACATAAATAGCAAATAAATAAAATATTCATTTGTCTCTAAGCTTCTTATTTTATCCTTCACTGCCCAATCACCTCTTTTAGCTTTTTTTTTTTTTTTTAAGATGAACTCAAGTCCAGTTCTTCTGTATTATTAAGTGAACTATTCTTCTGAACACAAGAAACTGCATCTTTCAAAGATTCAAAAGTTTTCTGACCATCTGGTAGAAATAATCTTACTTTTTTAGGGTATATCAGATGAGGTTTTATTCCAGATTTTTTTTAGGCTCTTTAAAAGTGGAATACGTTCTTTTCTTTTTGAAACTGTCAAGAATGAATAGCCATTATCAAATCTGATAATATCTCCTATTTGTATGGGTGAAATAGACCAAGCTGTTTTGCAATTAAGTCTTTATCTTGACTGGAGATGCATGTCTAACTATTATAGATCTTGGATTAGATGGTTTCTTACTTGAACTTATTGTAGATAAGGATCTGTGTGCCCTCTCTATGCCAAATGACAGGGCTTCAGGAAGATTTAAGAATTTTGGTAACCAAGAAGACAAACATTTAACCATGTTATCTCCTTCTTGCTTCTCAGAGAACACCATAGATCTGAATGTTGTTTCTTCTCTCTTCTCTATTTTCAAGATCGTCCAGTTTTTCCAAAAACTTGTTCTGTTTAAGAATAAATTCAATATTGCTTTCTCCTTCTGTTAGTCTGCCATCAGTGTCATCAAATGAAACTTCCATTGCTGTTTTATGATGATTTTGTTGTTTAACAACTTCATTAATTAGTTAAATTTGTTTTTTACAGTCTTCGTTAATTATACCTATTTTAGAATCAAGTTTGTCAATCTTCAAAGATTAAGTCCTGTTTATTATTAAGAATAGACTGTAGTTCCTTCTTCACAGAGTTTTTTAGTGATGTTGCTTTTCCAGCAGTTATTATTAACTGAATTTTTGACAGGAAAATAATGAAAAATATGTAATTTTTTTTTCATGCAGTCCCAAATGGTTTTCTTTATTATATTGCACCTTTTCTGAATATTTTTGATAAAATCAATAATTAAATCCTGTCAAGTTTGTTCAAGAGCAACAGAGCAAAGATCTTTTGCTGCTATCAGTTTGCCATCTTGGCAATGCCCCATTTATATTATTTTTTAGACATTGACATCTGGGAAAGATGTAGTCAGCAATGTTGCTATAATTGCTGAGTTTGGTGGATGTCTGCTGATGTAAATGTACACATAATCCACCACTGGAAGTTTACTGTAACACATGATAAGTCTGTTTTGTTTTGTTTTTATTAGCAAAATGCCATCAGTGTTTGTGCTATAAAATTTGAAATAAAAGTGTTTAATCAAACCTCTGTAAGCACAGTAAAAGTAAAGAAGAAAATAGTATGCACAATGACAGATTTGAACAGTGTTTATGATAACTGGGGAGAGAGAGACAAGTAATAAAACACTGGAATGGTTGCAGGAGGGCGGACCCTGGTCCATTACTATATAGACCTAGGACCCAATTTGACCATGATCCAGCTCTGATGTCTGTTGTGGCACTTCTGTGTTTTTTTATCTTTATCAAAGGACTAAAAATCACAAAATCTGTAGTATTAGCCTGGCTGATTACATCAAAGTGCAGAGATTACATTAAAGGACAGCAGCAGGATTCTATTATTAAATGCTCATCTTCTCTGTCCTTTTTTTCCCTATTTACAGTGCCTGCTATGAATAAACAATAATACAGCATTTAAAATATTTTAAATCCACCGTTACTCTCCACTAGAACAGTACCTTACTGTACTGTGGTGGTTTCACTTTCAAAAAACTTTTATCCCACCCCAGAAAAGCATGCTGCAGTCTCCAATTCATTGATGTCATCAAGGCCAATGAATACAGGTAGTTTTCTGGCCAATACTCTCCCCCAAACTGACATCACCACGACTGTCCTAAAAACCCACCCATGCTGTGATGTCACTGCAGCCTGGTCCTTCCCCTACCAATACAGAACGTAAAGGCTAGAACAAGGAAACAGTACATGAGACAAGTCTCCTTCTGAGAGCTGTCAACAGCTTAAATTACCCTTAGTACTTTGACAGCTAGGGAAGCTAGGTGTGAAGGGTGATTGGAAATGAGTCACAGTAGTACAATTCCGGCTTCACAAAAGAGTGCTGTTTAGCCATTTTGATATGAAGCAGCAGTAAAAAAAATACTTTCAAAGTCTGTTCTGTGGCATTTGCACTGTTTGTGTTTTAAGTTGTCATTGAACGGCAAGAAATGTTACTTAAAACTGACAGACAGCAGTGAATGCATGTAAAATCAATGCATTGACAGGAGCTTCAGGAAGAAGGAGGCCTGCATGATGTAATTTTTTTACAAACAAGCACTGCATTGTGGGATACCTAGAGGTATCAGGATCATTTTAAGATGCTAGACACCAAAAGGTCAGACTCAGAAATTATGTATAAAAATATTTAAAAACCTGTAAATAGTCCCAGAGTGGTGTTAAAATGTAGAAACACCAAACTATGATGAAATAAACATGTTTTTTTTTTGAGTCTGTGGGTGCAGTTTTCCTTTAAGCTTCAGAGCTTGAAACAAGTTTTCCGTCAAGAATTAATGAAGTCCCATGTCTGTATTCACAGCCTTATTTGGCTACCCTATGGTCAACAGTCATTGCTCAGCCATTGGTGGCCATTTGGATGGAATGTCATTTTATTCACAGTCTGAGTGAGTAATAGATAAATATGGAGGTACAATGACTTTGAATTTTGCATAACTCAGCGAATGTTGAGCTAGTTCTTGAAAGTTCCATTGTCCTTGATACCCTCCAGTAATGGTAAAACTGACAAACCAGTCCTATAGTCACAACAGTAACAATGAGTTACACAGTCATTCTTTGCTGTGAACATAGTATTTCAACCAACATTCAGTAACTATGACACAGTTAAAATACATAAACCAAGCAAGATGAATTCAGAGGAGTAACAGGTGTAAGTTTTGAAAGGACAAGGACAACTTCATTCTCAGCTAAACTCATTGCATTTGTTCTGCAGTCTTTTTCTATAAGAAAATATACATATAAAAAGATAAAATGTATTCTAAGTTCTACTCTGCCTTGCATTGTGTATGCATTACATTTATTTATATGCTAATTAGGTAATACCCTCTAGGCACAACTGGCCCTTATCAGAATAACCCTGGAACATCAGCATGGTTATGCTACTTGCTCAGTTATACTGTAAGCAACTGGAAATAGGAGGAATCAAACCCCAGACTGTAGAAGCAATTCACTCATAATTGTATATGCTATATTGCTAAAGAACGTTGCTGGCAGAATCCCTTGGGTCATTGGTATGCAGACATTCTGATGTTAATTATTGCTAAGACTGCTAATCCTGAAATAAATGAATGCATGAATGAATGCTTTCAGCACATTACAACTCAGACTTGGAGATTTACCTGCCTTCCTCCTTTCCCTAGTTAATAAATTGATGGTGCATATAAAGTCACCCTCAGGAAAATATTCTCAAGCCTTTTCTACAAGCAATTTCAATCTGAAGAACTGATCAGTGAAATTTGGTGTACTTAATATGCTGCTTGGTCATATTTATGTGATCAGTAATCTAAAGGCAATACAGCTTTTGTTGTGCTGTCAGCAGAGATATAGCCAAGATTTTTAGAAATTTACACTAGCTACAAGAATGCATCCCTCACCACTCCAAATGAAGCCCCCCACCACCACCACCCAGGATAATACTCGTTTCTCAATAGTATTTGAGGAGTTCAGAAATTAGAAGCTCTGAAAAAAAAAAGTTAAAGAAAATTATTAAATTAATAGAATGAAACATGATAAATATTCTAGGACTTCTTTTTTAATTTCAATGTTAGCACATATTGCACAAAATATATTTAAAATAAAAAGTGTATGTTGTGACTAATATGGTGCATACCTATCTACTTCTTGGCTGTCAGTGTTGATCTGTCCACTGAATGCATTTTAGTTCACATGGTGCAAGTACATCCAACACTGTTTTAACTTCCAACCTCTTCTTTCCTGAACAACTCTGTTCCTTTCAGCCTAAACGTTATTATCATACCTCTCAACCTCTTAGCATAAGAAATCTGGACAAAGCCAAATATGATGGGGGACAAATGTCCCAAAATATGGACACAGTTTAAATATTGCTCTTATAAACTTCAAAAACTGCTAGACAAAAAGATTTTGTGGTATCATGCATTTTCTCAAGTATATGGAGTCTGAAACTCGAATGCATGTCATTATTTAGAAATTTCAATGCTGAATGATTTGCCAGAAAACTACAGAGTTTATGGGAAAGAGACCTAGAATATGAGGCAAAAATTTGTACTGTTGAGAGTAATGATTTATACAGAACATTGTGACATAGCCATCAGACCAAATACATTCTAACTCTTGAGACTGAGCTTGTCCTAGTGATGTACTTCATCTACCCCAGTTATAGCCAGTCTCTCCACGAAATCAGCCTCCTGTCTCAGAGTCCAAATGTCAAAGTGTCCAAATGCAGCATCAATGACCTGGATGTGGCCACAAGGCTGGGGAAGGGGGAGGCAAGAGGTTGATTTTTCAGTGATGAGAAATGGTGAAACAGTTTTTACTGCAGTGACTGCTACCAGAGGCTAGTGATATACCAGCTAACATATACTTTGGGTTTCTTTGCATAGAAATGTATTCAGTGGCAACACCTGCTAGGATAAAAAGTTGTGCCTGATACCAAAGGGGCAGTTCTTACTGCCTATGTCTTTTGCCTCTCCCTTCCAGTTGTTGGCCACATTCCCCCTTGCCTTCAGGTCAATGTTTTCTGGAGGGGAACACCTAACTGAAGATGGATTGCATTGCCTGTAAGAGTAAATGGAGAGTGGGTGTAACAATCAGGTTTGGGCAGGAATGCTGCAATTTATGGAAGTCAGTGTGCCCACACCACACAAAAAAAAGGAAAAAGAAAAACAAAATCCATTCAACAAAAGTCATGTTATGACCAAGATCTTAAACTGTAGTTTACAATATATCCACATCTTCCATCTTGCCTTACATGCTATCTCCATACCTCTCAATCTCTTAGCAGAAAAAATCTGGACAAAGCCAAAAAGAGTGGGGGGAGGGGCAAAGACCCTAAAATAGGGAGACAATTTTAAATATTGCTCTTACAAACTTAGAAATTTTATAGAATAATAGGTTTTACATTAACATGCATTTTCTGAAGGATATGAAATCTGAAACTCAAATGTCTGTAATTATATATTGGCTTCAATCCTCAATGGTTTGCCAGAAGACCACAAAGTTTATGAGGAACAGACTAAAAATAAGAAGCAAAATTTTGGATAGTTGAGAGGTATGGCTATCTCCCACACCACTGAAAGCTCTGCAGTGGTCAAATGTCTGCAGCTACATCAGAGGAAATCACAAAACAGAAATGGGGCAAAAAGTGGTACATATGTTTGGGAATTGTTGTTGTTGTTGTTGTTGTTTGTCTTTTGGCTTTTTCCCGGTAAGGGGTCGCCACAGTGGAACTCCGGTCCGCTAATTATTAGCAGTAGATTTTTATGAAACGCCGAGGTGCCAGCTTGACGCTCAACCTTCAACGAAGTCACACCAATTTACGCACACATGTCTTTCAAACGCTACCCAACCGCGGGGGGGACATGCAGACTCTACACAGAAGGCACTCCCAAGCCAAGCCGAGAATCAAACGGGAGAACCTCTTGCTGTGAGGTTACAACGCTACCGCCGTACCACGGAATAAAAGACAAAATTCACATATTTTGTCTAGACTAAAATGCTTATGCTTTAACACGCGTCTTTTGAAATTGGATTCATATAAACTAATTTAAGATCATTTCAACAAATGGAAAAAAAACTAAAACTGTTTGTTGAAACCACCTTGGACGAACAACTCAACATTTTTTTCAGGAGGGCAAGCCCCCCCTGCACCCTCTCATGTGGGAGACACCCTCCATACTCCCTCGACTTGTATATATCAACTCCAAGGTTGCACAATAGTACAGAAAGAAGCAAGCTCCACTGTCATAGAATGTAATTTTGGCGAACAGCACTCCATTTTGCATTTTCCAAAATTACATTTGATCACACAACATGCTCAGTTTGGCATTTTGCTTTGTTTAACCAGAGTAAAGTAATTAGTCAGTTAAAAATTAGAGCAATAATCTGTCATCTGTCATGAGGTAGCTGTAAAGCAGTTATTTGAGAAGTTTTCTCCAGAAACCAGGTAGACTAGGTCCTATATAATGGTATCAGTTTATGCGCTTCCTTAAAAATTAAATACACTATGTTGCCAAACTATGAAACTCTCTTCAAATCTCTTTGTGGCAAACTTGCACTATTACTATTTTTAAAGCTATTCTGAAAGAAAAAACATTAAAGCAGCAAGTGGCTTTATACATGCCCATTCCCACTTAATAACCCTTTCATGTAAGTTGTTAAACTTGTAATTCATACTTCATGTATGTATCAATACTTTCTGCTCATCCACATCATATAAAAAGCTTTTATGCCTCACAACATAAGACAGTAGCTTGGGATTAATGCTACTCTTTTGCTTCAGGTGACAGAAGAAGCAAATTATCATTGATTCCTAGCTATGTGCAATTTGTTGAGATCAGCACTATCTCCACTGCCAGATATGTAGCACATCCAGCAATCAACTTCAAATCTCATAAGCTTTACTTCCCACTTCAGCCAACATTAGCAAGCACCTGGAATCATGGATTTGCTATTTCAAAATGTCTCTGTAGCCAGCTTGGTTAAAATAAACATCCTGAAACACTGTAGAAAACTGCTCATGTTTCCTGGCAGCTACCTTTTACTTAAACAATCTTAAACAGTATCTGAGAGATGTAGTTAGATAATGTTACTAGACGCAAAAGCTCTTACACTAAGGCACAACAAATTACATGCAGGCTGGCATTACCATACAACACCACACTAAACCAAAAAGTGAGACAAAATTGTAAACCACACACACACTATTTAATGTTAGCACTTTCATACACCAAGTATTATGTACTTCTTCAGGCATAATTTCCCAAGATACAATAGCTTAAAAAGACATCATTGTCATGTCAATTAATTGGATAAATTAATCAGTCACAAAGAAGTTCATTGTTGCTTAAAGGAACATACCAAAACTCCTGTTTTAAAAAAATATATATAAATCATTATACAAAGGTGTATTTTTACTAAAACAATCATACAAAAACTATTAAAGAATACCATAAAAATACTAATATTAGTAGTAATAATAATGATAATAAAAATAAAATTACTTTTGTCAAATTTATATATATGCATATATATACACATACTAAAACGTGATTTATTATTAAATCAAAAATCACCTATCCAGTGCTTTTAACTTTGAGGCATTTAATAGAACATGTCTCATTAAGTCCAGGATAGGTGTGTGCATTGGTCTGGAGTTGCCACATTAGTTCTCGTTCTTCGAGCCTGAGCTCCCATGGACCACCCCTAATGTATTTTTCAATATGGTCAACCACAATAAATTGAAAACTGTGGGACTGGAACTCAGCTATATGTCTGGCTAGGGCATTAGTGCTGATATTCCTAGAAATGTTATATAGATGTTCATAATTATGCTGTTTGTTACCAGTTTCCTAACCCAATATTCCATTAATGCTGTAGGCTTTAAGAATATTCTAGTCAGTAATTGGAATTTAATTTTAGAAGACCATACAATCATGAATTCCTTAGGGATGAGGCCCTTGGTAACCTATAAAAGAGGAGTTAATTTAAAAGCATTATTAGAAGCTCCTAGAATCACTCACAGTCAGTCTTGGGGCATGTATAAATGTGGACGGCGCCATTATTGCCGGTACATCCAGACAGGTACACATGTATTAATACGAGGGAATAAATATATTATTAAGGGCAAATTCACTTGTGATAGTCAAGGCATAGTTTATTTGGCTACCTGTCGCCAATGTTCAGCCTTTTATTTGGGAAAGACAGAATGCCCTTTTTTGATTTAATAATGAATCAAGTTTTAGTAAGTGTATGTATATGCATATATAAATTTGACAAAAGTAATTTTATTTTTATTATTATCATTATTATTGCTACTAATATTAGTATTTTTATGGTATTCTTTAATAGTTTTTGTATGATTTTTTTTAGTAAAAATACACATTTGTATAATGATTTATATATTTTTTAAAACAGGAGTTTTGGTATGTTCCTTTAAGCAACAATGAACATCTTTGTGACTGATTAATTTATCCAATTAATTGGCATGACAATGATGTCTTTTTAAGCTATTGTATCTTGGGAAATGATGTCTGAAGAAGTACATAATACTTGGTTTATGAAAGTGCTAACATTAAATAGTGTGTGTGGTTTACCATTTCTTCTGAGTTTTTAAATTTCATCAGTTTGTTTTTGGATTTTACTTACCACACTAAACCAGTCACACACACAAAACTCACACCAAACACATAGACCTACATATGCTGCGGGTCTAAAAAGTAATTTTCCTAATCCACAAAGGCCTCCTAAATGTAAGCTCAGAAACAGCCTCACAAATACAACAGAAGCAGCCTGCACCATGAAACATACATCTAAGAGTCTCACTGACTTGATTCAAAAGCCTGTGAGGCAAACCTCCACACATTCCAATATCCTAGTCATAGGTGGCTCCATAGTGAGACACATCAATGTACCAGTCATCATGCTTTACAAGGAGAGTGCCCCACCATTTCCTTTCTGGTGCCTGGATTCACCACATTACATAAGCACTCAAGTCCTTGCATCACAAGTACACATGTGACACCATAGTACATGTGTGTGTAAGTGACTTTGAGATGTACCTCCCTGGACTATATGAAAAGAGATGCACTGAAGCTCTCAGAATATGTGCCTGAAGCAAGTTTGAGCCCAACCATGAGCAGCATTCTTACCTTCACCAATACAAAAATAAAAAAAAGACTGTTGACTTCAACAACTGGCTTAGCTCATTTTGAAGGGGTACAATATATGTCAGCTTGGGAGGAAGTGGTTTACAGATTTATACTAGGCTAAGAACCACTGGAGCCTTTATAAGTTTAGCACAGAAGAGTATCTGGCTAAACCAGTGCCCTGTGCCAGTACCACAAACCAGCATCCTACTCTCTCAGCCCTTCAAGTGAAAATCAGCAAAAAAAGGTGTTCCTTCTGTCACAAAAGGAAATACTGCTAGCCCAGCTATCTGGAATTTTGCAAATAATTACATGTCATTTGTGAATCTTAATGTGATTTATATAGAAGTGTGACAGAATGAGATACTGCCAGCCCAGCTATCTGGAATTGTGTAAGTGGTTGTCTGTCATTTGTGAATAGCTACATGATTCATATGCCTGTGTTACAAATGTATTACAACTGTATGTCATATTGCATGTGCTGAAGAGATATTTTTATACACTATTTTAACTGTTTAACAGGGAGACTGAAACATAGGAAATTAACTTGCAAAACTTCAGAAGAATGGCTGAGGTTAAGTTTCTTTATAGCTGGGCCATAAACAAAAGAGGTTATCTCTCAGTTTCAGTGCAGTAACAGACACAATGTCTAGAACTAAAAGTTTTTTGCATTGTCTTTACATGTGGAGGAATGTAAATTATTTTACGACTTCCATCATTTGCCAAAGATCTGAAAGCTATGTATTTTTCACAGGGAGATGCTAAATGCTGGCAGTTTCTAGCAATGGGGCCTTTCACCTGGGACAGTCACATGAAAAAAGTGACGTCATGCTGCAAGTATCCCAGCAGTAACATTTGAAATATTAATTTAAGAGCTCTCAGAGAGAGACTGAGCATTTTGTATTTGTCTTTGACCTGACAGCATCAGCTGGGAAAACCCACTCACCACATCTGCTGTGCTTGTTCTGTAAGTAAGTTAACTAGGGTACAGTACTTTCTTTTAGATATACAGTAGTTAGGAATATAGTAAAAATTAGTTTAGATGTTTTCTGTATTAATCTGAGACTGCCCTGCAATGTTGTTTTAAATATTTCGTGTGATTTTGAACTCTGAAGTTACTCTGATGATTTACTGAGGATTGTCTTGTTCTTTTATCATTTATTATTAAATATATTTAAACCTATCTTTGTGCCTGATATTTATGAGACATATTTAAGCTATTAGAGTACTTGGATATCTATTTGGTGACACTGTGCAGACCACTCCTAATAGCCTTGCACTTGGTCAAACTACCATTTGTATTAAAAGTAACATTATGCAGTTAGATTGGACACTCTTTGCTAAGGTCCTTAAAGTAAAGGAGTGGCTGGTGGCAGTCTGTACTACCTTATAGTCTGGGCAGAAGGGGACATAGCTAGTAAACCTGTGCCAGCCTTTCCCAGGTCTTTGTCTGTGTATAAATCAAACCTCAAAGTGTGTTTGTGTGTCAGCTACTTGGGTAGGGACATGAAGCACTGGTTGGGCAGAGTGCTGAAGGTCTTGGCTTGGCCACTCAGCTGAGATTTCAACTCTATAGCTGTGCCAATGGGGAGTCTTATTGGGGATCTGCAGAAAAAGGTAGAAACCAGCCCCAGACTGACTGTGGTCTCTGTATGCTCTTAAGGGAAATTGCACTTTACTGTGTGTGTACTTGTCATCCTCCCAGTGTGTACATCCCCTACTGCTGCCAGTGGTGAGGATTAATGCTCCTTGATTATTGGGCCAGTGCTGGGGCATCACACCTTCTACTGTTACACCATCCAGGTATCCAGGTGCATGACATGCCCCCCTCCTTTTTTCCCCAGCCATTCAGGTCCCATTTTATGCTCTGCCCCTGAACTTCTTTTCCAAAATTTTATTAAAGTGATTTATAATCTTTTCACAATATTTGTAATGTTTATACAAGCATATAAAATATGTCTCCAACCTGCTTCACATCTTAATGAGCACCTCCAACATGTAACATCTTTGGATGAATTGATTTTAGCTATCTTATTGGACATATAAAAGCTCTATGCAGAAATTTCCAGGTGAATAGCTTCCAAACTTATAAATTGGACATTAATTTAATGGAGTACAATCGATTAGATTTACTTTCAGTTGATAAATTTATTGAATGCACTTTAGTAATGAAATTCCAATAATTTTGATTGGGTTTAACTTTATAATTAATTAAAATATTATATAACTGATGTTAAATTTGTCCAATAATAATTGTTATATATTACTTCATACATGTAAATTATGAGTTAGGGCTTAAATTTAAAATATGAATTATTAATTATTCTGCATAGATCCTGTGCATAAGATAGTATACTTTGAAGTACTAGCCAGTCTATGCTTGATATGTCATATGTATTTTTTATTTGTTGGCTATCTAGCACCATCTGATTTTTTATACAGTGCTGCCAGCATATAACATTTTTTTATTTCCCAGTTAGTAATGGTGCTTTTATGAATTTTACTAAAGACATATTTTGTAGAGCTAAAGGGTAATAATAGCTCCAACCATAATTTTATATCTGTATTGGAGTTAATAAAACTTCTAAATAAATTGTAAATATAATTTATATAGTTTAGATTAGTAGGTTTTGCTGTATTGTATTGTAAGTTGACACATAGTATGTGCCGGAGTTTATTATTTTGTTCATTTAATAATAGATTATTTGATATTTTATTTTAATTAAAAAAATGATAGTATATAGAGTCTTCCAAGCAGAGGAGAATTTTGGATCTATCCAATTTATGATTATTTTGAAAATAGATGCTTTAATGTATGTTTCTAAATCCAGAAAATTAATCCCTCCCAGTTCCCAAGATCTAATGTGATGTGAAAAGGCTATTCAAGTCATTTTAGGAAACCAAAGGAAGTTTAAAAGAATTTTATTGAACTCTTTTAGAAGTTTTTTATTAGGAATCATGGGTATAGCTTATGCTATGTAATTTATTTTTGGATGTAATGCCATCTTTATTAATTGCAGTCCATCCTCAAATTTTAAATCCAATTTATTCCATTTTCAGTTTGTGTTTTTATAGTGTTTACAATATTATTGTAGTTTGCGGTTAAAGTTATATCAATATTTTCACAAAGAACAATCCCTAAATAATTTAAAAAGGTAACCTGTTTACCAAATATATGATGTATGTTTAACTGAATATCATTTTTCTTGTTCAATAACATATAATTGGACTTAGATTTGCAAAAACAGGGACCTGAGTTAAGATAACATTTTTCAACTAGCATGTCTAATTCATGTATGGATTCATCTGAGACAAGTAGGTAACAAGTATATCATCAACAAAAAGCATGATTTTGGAGTTAAATTGACCATGTACACCGGGTACAGACGCATTGATTATGCCATAGAAGAGTACTTAGTTGACAAACGGATTACCACCGAATTATATGACTACGTTAAAACAGATTATCCTATCTTGGCACGTATAGTTGGAATCCCGAAGATCCATAAGAATAAAATTAAACCACCTTTTAGACCTATTATCTCCGGATCTAAGTCTAAGAAGTTCAAGATAGGAACTACCATTGACAAATGGACAAAGCATATCTATACCAAAGTCAACCATTTGGTTAAAGATTCATGGGACTTTTTAAGCAAATTAACCATGGACGTGTGGGATGAAAATTTGACGTTCGTAACCATTGATGTCCAAGATCTCTTCTCCAGCATACCTGTGAATTCGGGACTGGATTATTTCCTGAGCAGTTTAAGTAAATATCTAGGAGGCAGCTGGGATAGAACCAATTTGATTATGGACATGATGAGTCTGGTGTTAGAACACAACTATATAGAGCATCAAGGTGAACTCTTTAGACAATCTCGAGGGTAGCCATGGGAGCAACATGTGCCCATATTTTTGCCAACATGGTGATGCTAGAGTGGGAAAACCAACACATATTCTCATGCGAGTTCTATAAATATATACGGCTTTACACCAGATTCTTGGATGACGTGTTCATCATTTGGACTGGTCCAACGGAGATGATTCCAACTTTTGTGGAATACCTTAATAACACCACGGACTTTTGAGATTCACGCATCAATACGATAAAAGGGTATCGCATATCTGGACACGTGGATTGGTAATACAGGCACTGGATTCATTTCGAGACTTTACAGGAAACCCACCTTCTCCAACGACTATATACACTTCACTAGCTGCCACCCACGGCACATATTCAAAAATATAGTGAAGGGCCAGTGCATCAGAGCAGCAAGGATGACCTCCACTTATGAAGATATGAATAGAGAAATAGATAACATCACACAACTCTTTTTAGAAAGGGGATATCCCAAAAAGTTATTGGAAAATACAACCCTTTTTGTAAAAGCACAATGGGGACTTAAATATAAACCATTGTTAGGGAGCCCCATCATTACACAGAACAACAAGAGTAACGATTGGGACAATAGAGTATGTGTAATAAGATTTAATCCGTTTGCACATATGATCACAGATATTCTTAAGAAACATTGGACTCTCATCACCTCTGCGGGCACTTTAGGGAGTCTAGTGGGAACTGAGATATGTACTGTGTACAAGACAGGAAACAACATTAAAAATTTATTGGAGGGTGGAATGAAGAAGAAAGATAAAAAGAGCATACAAGGGACTAAAAAATGTGGATGTTGTAAACAATGCAAGTACATCAACACATCCCACACCATTAGACTTGAAAACATAACGCACTCGAAGGTATATTGTACAGCAGGAAATTGTGATTCCCAGCGGTTAGTTTATATAGCTACCTGCACCACCTGCCCGGCCTTTTACATAGGCAAAACGGAGAGGAAGATGAAGAGGCGTATATACGAACACATGTACAGTATTAAAAGGAAGACACAAAAATGCACTATACAGACACATACAAGAAAAAGGGTTAGAGCATGAGTTTAGGTTTTCAATTATTGACCAAGTAGATGTCAAGGATAAAGGTGGAAATTGGAAGATATTTCTTGCATGGAAAGAAAGTAGATGGCAAATATGCACTGATGCCACTACGACCTGGCATCAATGACTTCATTAGTATAAAACCCTTGTTAGCATTGAATTAAGTACTACCAGGTAATACCCATTTAGTTTTAATGTTACTGCACTACACACACTATAGTAACAAATTTAGATTTTAAAATAAATAAAATAATTAATTTTTCAAAAATTTTTTTTAAATATATTTTAATATATTATTACAACAGGTAGTGGTTATTTGTTAAATGGACTATTTTACCTATGTGGGTCCAAGGAAATATACATCACTATATTAATATGTTAGAGAATGAGCTATATCTGTTCATAGTAATGTATTTTGATCTTTACACATTATAACAAGTGTTATATCGATCCATTGAGCAAGATGTGAGTGTATTGGAGGTTTATTATTTTATTCATCATCAATGTGATTTTTATTATTATCAATTAATTTTTACTATTAATGTACGTATTTTAAAATTATATACATAATCAACTAGATATATACATTTTTAAACATCTTAGCATTTTTTACATTGAAACAAGTATATAATATTTCAGTATGCACTTTACTTAGTACTATATGAGTATTGGTTCTAAGGGAACATTGCTGTTTTAAGACTTAATTTACAATTCATTGATTTTTGGCGCCAAGTCAGGTATAAATAGAATGTACTGCTGTAAGGAATTGGTTCTGATGAAATCTGTATTGTCACAGATGAAAGCGCTCAACCACAGTGATTTTTAGCGAATAAAGTGTGTTTTTTGTGGATATCATCGGCTTCGAGTGATTTTGGAGTACACTGTTCTTGCTATTTTCTGCACGTTGTAACTGTTCTACATTTTTTGCCTTTACGAGTTGTCCGATGGCAGAAGAGGGTTCTCCGAACACTTCATTGAGGCCGGATGTATACAAGGAACTTCGTGAGGAGGTAACGTCGCTCAAGGATGACGTTAACAAGTTACTGGATATGGTTAACAAGCTTACAGCAGTCGTCATGGAGAGCGGAGGTTCCGCTCATGCCAACAAGCAAGTTAACCCTAATATTGCTCCAGTTTGGAATGATAGCCACAGCGAGGACATAGTGAGGGCTAAATTCATAGTTCTGGATGAAGCGGCGAACTGTAGCTACACTAGCGACATCCCCAATGGCCAGGGAGAGGCGCCAGCAGCTGACAGTAACCAACGCATAGATTTAGTAACCAACACAGTAAATTTATCCTTAGAGGAGGACTTTACTTTTGATTTCAGCATGGTCAATTTGAATGCTGACAACGAGAGACTGGGTGCTCGACCTAAAAAGCACAACGAGAATCTAAGGACTTATTCCACAGTGGGTAACAAAACCACCCACTGTAGTAAAGGTACTATAAATAATGATGTATTATTCAGTCCTAAAAATATACATACAAGAAGAACGAATACTAAATCCAATGATACTGGACTGCATAACATGTTTAATAATTTTGTATCAGATGATTTTGATTTTTTGAATAAGCATAATTTTAAGGGGCAATTTAATGGAACACCTGATAACATTAACATCAGTAAAAGTAAAAAAGATGACATTAAATCTAGAATTTACTTATTGGGCAAGAAACTGGTACAGTTAAAATGTGTAAGGATGGACATAGCATATTTTGAAAAATGTACTTTCTTAAAAATAGTCCCTAAAGGACTGAGATTTTTTAAATTGCCATTAGGTATTCAGATAGATGGTAGTGTAATAACTGATTTTAATCAAATGTTTGATGATTTTGGATACACTTACATGAAATACCTTATAAAACACAATGAACAGAAAGCTAAACTACTTTTAGAGGAGGTGTACAATTTGAATGAATCTATCATACAGGATGAACTGTTTGAAAAATGGTACAACTGTTATTCTAGCCAGTTCAACCAGGCTACAGTTAAAGTTAAAAATGTTTTTGAAAGGAAAATGCACAAATTAGATCGAGACATGGACTCATACAGAAATGACAGAGCATATGTATGGCCGAAACAAGATAGAGAGAATGAGGGTATGTTTGAGATAGCACATTCCAGAGGTAAAAAGAGATATACACGCAAGAATGAAGAGGAAAATTTTCAAGGGGGGAGATTTTTTCCTGCGCCAAAGAAACAACAAAGGAGATATTAGAAAATCATTGCAGCCCTACTACCAAGCATGCCACAGATGTAGGTTATACTAAGACACTAGGGGATGACCCCATTCAGTCACCATCTTCCATCACCAAGGATACTGATGAAGTCACGTCACACACAGTTCTCAACAGAGGACCTAGTATCAGCAGCCACCAAGGCTTTAATGTGTACAACTACACTGACATACCTGTTACTAAAGACATCATTTCCCTTTTCAGTAAAGGAATGAAGTACATACCAACGGTTAAGTTTGACGTGTTTGACATTATAAAGGAAATCAAGTTTTTTTGTAGGAGGTTGAATTTAGCTATACAATTTCATGACCACCCCAATAGGACCAGTAATGACAGGAACCACAACACTTTAGTAAAGAAAAGCACATATATACCAACTACGAATCCACAGGTGGCCATATATGAAAACATGGTCTGTCACGACATATACCACCTATATAATGACATCAGGAACAACAAAGGGGTAGGTAATGCATTTACAGACAATCTAACAACGGGTGAAAGAATGTGCCTTAAAGATCTTATTATCAACAACGAGATTAGAATCATGAAACCGGACAAGGGTGGTGGGGTTGTGATTTTTGATAACACCCAGTATACAAAGAAATAAACAGTATCCTACATGATTCAGGAAACTACGAAAAGATATCCCTTAATCAGATAAACACCGGGTACAGACGCATTGATTATGCCATAGAAGAGTACTTAATTGACAAACGGATTACCACCGAATTATATGACTACGTTAAAACAGATTATCCTATCTTGGCACGTATAGTTGGAATCCCGAAGATCCATAAGAATAAAATTAAACCACCTTTTAGACCTATTATCTCCGGATCTAAGTCTAAGACGTTCAAGATAGGAACTACCATTGACAAATGGACAAAGCATATCTATACCAAAGTCAACCATTTGGTTAAAGATTCATGGGACTTTTTAAGCAAATTAACCATGGACGTGTGGGATGAAAATTTGACGTTCGTAACCATTGATGTCCAAGATCTCTTCTCCAGCATACCTGTGAATTCGGGACTGGATTATTTCCTGAGCAGTTTAAGTAAATATCTAGGAGGCAGCTGGGATAGAACCAATTTGATTATGGACATGATGAGTCTGGTGTTAGAACACAACTATATAGAGCATCAAGGTGAACTCTTTAGACAATCTCGAGGGGTAGCCATGGGAGCATCATGTGCCCCTATTTTTGCCAACATGGTGATGCTAGAGTGGGAAAACCAACACATATTCTCATGCGAGTTCTATAAATATATACGGCTTTACACCAGATTCTTGGATGACGTGTTCATCATTTGGACTGGTCCAACGGAGATGATTCCAACTTTTGTGGAATACCTTAATAACACCACGGACTTTTTGAGATTCACGTACCAATACGATAAAAAGGGTATCGCATATCTGGACACGTGGATTGGTAATACAGGCACTGGATTCATTTCGAGACTTTACAGGAAACCCACCTTCTCCAACGACTATATACACTTCACTAGCTGCCACCCACGGCACATATTCAAAAATATAGTGAAGGGCCAGTGCATCAGAGCAGCAAGGATGACCTCCACTTATGAAGATATGAATAGAGAAATAGATAACATCACACAACTCTTTTTAGAAAGGGGATATCCCAAAAAGTTATTGGAAAATACAACCCTTTTTGTAAAAGCACAATGGGGACTTAAATATAAACCATTGTTAGGGAGCCCCATCATTACACAGAACAACAAGAGTAACGATTGGGACAATAGAGTATGTGTAATAAGATTTAATCCGTTTGCACATATGATCACAGATATTCTTAAGAAACATTGGACTCTCATCACCTCTGTGGGCACTTTAGGGAGTCTAGTGGGAACTGAGATATGTACTGTGTACAAGACAGGAAACAACATTAAAAATTTATTGGAGGGTGGAATGAAGAAGAAAGATAAAAAGAGCATACAAGGGACTAAAAAATGTGGATGTTGTAAACAATGCAAGTACATCAACACATCCCACACCATTAGACTTGAAAACATAACGCACTCGAAGGTATATTGTACAGCAGGAAATTGTGATTCCCAGCGGTTAGTTTATATAGCTACCTGCACCACCTGCCCGGCCTTTTACATAGGCAAAACGGAGAGGAAGATGAAGAGGCGTATATACGAACACATGTACAGTATTAAAAGGGAAGACACAAAAAATGCACTATACAGACACATACAAGAAAAAGGGTTAGAGCATGAGTTTAGGTTTTCAATTATTGACCAAGTAGATGTCAAGGATAAAGGTGGAAATTGGAAGATATTTCTTGCATGGAAAGAAAGTAGATGGCAAATATGCACTGATGCCACTACACGACCTGGCATCAATGACTTCATTAGTATAAAACCCTTGTTAGCATTGAATTAAGTACTACCAGGTAATACCCATTTAGTTTTAATGTTACTGCACTACACACACTATAGTAACAAATTTAGATTTTTAAAATAAATAAAATAATTAATTTTTCAAAAAATTTTTTTTTTAAATATATTTTTAATATATTATTACAACAGGTAGTGGTTATTTGTTAAATGGACTATTTTACCTATGTGGGTCCAAGGAAATATACATCACTATATTAATATGTTAGAGAATGAGCTATATCTGTTCATAGTAATGTATTTTGATCTTTACACATTATAACAAGTGTTATATCGATCCATTGAGCAAGATGTGAGTGTATTGGAGGTTTATTATTTTATTCATCATCAATGTGATTTTTATTATTATCAATTAATTTTTACTATTAATGTACGTATTTTAAAATTATATACATAATCAACTAGATATATACATTTTTAAACATCTTAGCATTTTTTACATTGAAACAAGTATATAATATTTCAGTATGCACTTTACTTAGTACTATATGAGTATTGGTTCTAAGGGAACATTGCTGTTTTAAGACTTAATTTACAATTCATTGATTTTTGGCGCCAAGTCAGGTATAAATAGAATGTACTGCTGTAAGGAATTGGTTCTGATGAAATCTGTATTGTCACAGATGAAAGCGTTCAACCACAGTGATTTTTAGCGAATAAAGTGTGTTTTTTGTGGATATCATCGGCTTCGAGTGATTTTGGAGTACACTGTTCTTGCTATTTTCTGCACGTTGTAACTGTTCTACATTTTTTACCTTTACAAATATATGATGTATGTTTAACTGAATATCATTTTTCTTGTTCAATAACATATAATTGGACTTAGATTTGCAAAAACAGAGACCTGAGTTAAGATAACATTTTTCAACTAGCATGTCTAATTCATGTATGGATTCATCTGAGACAAGTAGGTAACAAGTATATCATCAACAAAAAGCATGATTTTGGAGTTAAATTGACCATGTATATCAATGCCTTTAGTTTTTGGATCACAACGTATTATTGACGCAAATAATTCTATTGCTAGAGCAAATAAAATAGGGGACATAGGACAACCTTGTTTTGTACCTTTGGTTATTTCACTGGTGTCTGAGGTAAATAGATCCAGTTTTACATAAGCAAGATTATTTTTATAAATATTTTTATCAATTTGATGAATTGAGGGGGAAATTAAACATTTTCTAGAACTTTGAAAAGATAATCCCATTTTAGTGTATCAAAGGCTTTTTCTATGTCTACAGCAGCTATAAGGGCTTCTTGATTGTCTCTATTTAGAATTTCTGTAATGGTTAAAATTTTTTGAATGTTGTCATGGGTATATCTATTGTAAATAAATCCTGTTTGATCTTCATTTATGATGTGTATCAAAAAAAATTAATTCTATTGATCAATATAGACATGAAGATTTTATAATCATTGTTAAGTAGTGAGATTGGTCTGTATGAGCTACATTGTTTAGGATCTTTATTATACTTTTTGATGGGAGTAATTAGTGAGTACCTCCATGAAGGTGGCATTATGTTTTGTGTTTTGTATTTAATTTAAAGTTTTATGAAAAATTCATATTGCTGAAGTTGGGAATTTATATAATTCAATTATAATTCCATCAATTCCTGGAGCTTTATTGTTTTTACTTTTCTTAATTTTTCAACTATTTGTTTGAGAGAGATTTGTTTTTGAATATCTATTTTTATTGTTTTCTTTTTTTTAATTTTTTTTGGTATCCTTTTTTTTAGAAAAATGTATATCTATATCTAAGAAGTTGAGATGTGAATTATCATTTCTATATGTTCAGCATAGTGATATTTAAAAGCTTCAAGAATGTCACTTATATCTGATGCTTTCTTGTTATTTTTCCCTTCATGAATAATGTTTGTGATATTGTTTTCAATGGATTGTCTTTTTATTCTCATTACTAGATTATGCATATGTTTTGGTGATGCAGAATATGAATTAAGTTTTAATTTTTCTAGTGCCACGTTAGTCCTGTGAGTTAAAATTTCACTGTATTTTTTGTTTAATTCCTCAATTGCTTTTCTAGAAATGAGTCCCTTGAATCATTAGTATTAATTTCTATAATTTGTTTTGAATATTAAATAATTCAGATTCCCATTCTTTTGTTTTGTTATTGAACAAAGCTATCAGTAGAGATTCCTTTGTATTAGCAAAGTCGTTGATTCTTTGAAATGTTAATAAAACAACACAAATTAATAAAAATTATCTTTATCTTCTTTGGACAACACTAGCAGTAGCTAGGAAGTGCATAACAAGAAAATGGAAATCCTCCTCTGAACCCACCATTGAAGATTTATTGAATTTAATGAAAGAAACTGCGCTGATGGAAATAAAAGTCAAGGAACTGAGAATCTCTCCTAAAACATGGATCAATAACCCTTGGAAGAAATTTCTCTCTCTTATTGAGACACTAAAAATAGACACAGTCTCTTTTGAAAGAGAAGAGAGAGAGGGAAAGTTCTGATTGACAATGTGTAACTTAAATATCTTCACAGATTGTTTTCCTTTCTTTATTTAGGCCAGTTGTATATATTGTACATAGAATATTATAAAATTGTGTTTATTCAGACAAATGTAATTATTATTATTATTGTGATATTTGGAAAATAAAAACTATTTGAGTAAAAAAATAAAACAACATTTTATTAAAAAATAAATAAATAAATAATTTCTCCCTAGCTTTAGCAAACTGCTTTGCTGGAATTTATACCCTATCTGCACAGAGTGATACTGCTCTCATGTTTTAGTTAAAACATTCTTCTTTAGTTTAAACTATAGCAAACTGCTTGCTAGAAATGTAGCAAACAGTTGCTGCAGTTTACATCCTGCCTGCATAGAGTACAGGTTGTACTTTAAAAAAAGAGTGAGAGAGATTCTGTTTTTTTTTTTTTTACTTTTAAACTGTAGCAAACTGTTTGCTACAGTTTAGACCACTCACAAAGTGCTGCAGTGCTCAGGTTTGACCAGAAATGCAGTACCAGATGTTAAAAGCTGGTATTGGATTAAAGAAATCTGGATTCGCTGATCGCACTCCCCCAACACTTTCCTGCAGGGGCAGTTGCCCCTCTCTAGCTGTGTTACTGGCCTATCCAAACATCCTAATTGTATCTTGCAAGTTTATATTCCTTAGATGTTATTTTAAAGGGTATATGGAAACTAGGGCAGGATTTACAGGCTACCCCTGTCCAGTCCATTAGAGACATAGGTGCTAGATCTAGATTGCATTTTTGATTTTCCATCCCCTGGTCCAGGTTTCCCTTGAATAGGACTAGGAAAAAGTTCTGTCTCACATAGAGGGGAAGTCTGTTCCAGAGAAGGGGAATTCTCAGAAACACATAACTGTCCCTCCAACATGTCCTATTTATGTCACAAGCAACATTTAAATCCCTAGATCAAGTAATTCTGATGCCATTCATTTTGTGGATATGCAAAAGGCCCATCAAAGTAGGATACAAGGATGCTTTGTATGCCAAGCATAGAGCACCTCTCAGTAGTCTGTGTGAAACAGAGTATAGAGATAGGGCTTTGAGGTGATATGCATAGAATATGTTGTTTATACCTTGTATACTTTTTGTGAGGAACCTCTGTGGACATTCCAGTTGTTGCATATGCCTAGTCAGGTGCATACCAAAGGGGATATTGTATCTGATATGGGCCAAATACAGTGAACAGTGACTTCCTTGGACCTAGATGGCATGCACATGCTTATAAGTTGAGCAGCACAGAATGGTTTCCTTACTGCCTTAGATGCATATTGGTCAAAAGCCAGGTTACTATCTACTTGTGCACCCAAATCCCTGTGTTCTGATTTTACTCTTAGTGGTGTGCTGTATAGGTAATTTCCTAGGGTGGCTGACTTCCCAAAGGGTACTGTAATACATTTCTTGGCACTGAGTTTTAAACCACAGCTTAAGCACCAGTCATTTGTCTGTGTTAGTCCTTCCTTTAGGATGTTAGTGTCTTGGGGGGATTCTATGACTGCTCCTAGTTTGCAATCATCTGCAAACTTGGTCAGCCAGAGGACCTTGACATTGGCCTTGACTTCTGAGAAGCAGATGCCAAAAAGGTCTGACCTAGCACAGAGCCTGAGGGACTCCCTGACCGGCCTCCTTGCAGAGGTGGTTTTCCATATCCTAATTTCCTTAGTCTTGTCTGAGGGCCAGCTGGCTTTCCAGTCTGTAACATTTGAGTTTATCCTTATATCCACGAGTTTGATTACAATGTCCTAGTGGGGTATTGTATCAAATATCTTAGCCATGTACCATTTTGCTCTCATCCATTGCTTTGGTGACCTTTTCAAAGATGTCCACCAGGTTGAGTAGGCATGATCTGCCCTTGACAAAACCAAACTGGGTTAGATACAGTGTTTGAAGGTTTTCTATGCCATTATTAATCATGTCCATAGTAATTCATTCCATGGCTTTGATTATGAGGCTAGTCATACTTATGGGTCAGTAGTTCCTGGAATCTGTTGAAGGCCTGCCCTTATGCAAAGGTATCGAGTTTATATTAGATCAGCGAATGCTTAAAACAGCAAACGCTGATAGATCGAACTTATGTAAGCAAAAGCTTACAACCGCAAACTGTCAGATCAGCGATTTTTTTCCTAGGGAAAAAATCACTGATCCAAAACACATACACACAACACAAGCACTCCATACAAACAGCAATCCACACACATACACCTAAAAATCTGACACCTAACCCTACACTAAACTGTATACACCCACCACTAACTATCCACTTACCTTAACCCAAACCCTAACCCTAAGGTCCGTCACTATCGCACACTCACCTCACCCGCTCCCTAACCCTAATTCACCTAACCAGCCCTAACCCTCACGTCCACACAGTTGTACACATACCTAACCCGCGCCCTAACCCTAACTCAGCTAACCCACCCTAACACTCACATCCACACAATCGCACACTGATCTAATATAGACCCAAGGTATCACTGTTGCAATTCTCTGTTCATGTGGCACAAAGCCTTTCTAGGGGTTAGATTTAAGCTGTGACTCCAGTAGTCCCAATAGGTCATGTTTCAAACTATTTAGGAGACATCCTGGGATAGCAGTTCCACTCTTCTTAATGTAAAAACACACTTTAATTGGTCAAATGTGAAAAGATACCAGAAGGAATCAAACAACTAGCTACAAAAAATAATTTTGAGGTGGTTCTAAGGCAGACAAGCTAACAATAAGGAACATGCGCTTTAAGACAATTTTAAAGCACACTGACAGCAGCTAGACTAAAGGAAAGCAAATATACTTTATAGTGATGAAATGTACAAAAGTGCAATAAAATAATTTGAAAATACAGCAGCAGTGTGTTCATAAATAACTTAAAAAAGTACAATATTCCAATTTAAAGTACTTATCTCAGCCTGGATGGTACTAGATATAATCCAAACACTTTGACAACGCAGATGTGAATACCAAGCATATGAACTCTGTGGAAGTGCGCCAAGAGCTGAGCAAACACGCCAAATGTATAGACTCAAAGAAAAGTGACTAAACCAACTAAAAGCCCTCTGCCTGATGAAACAATCTCAATGTAATCCTCCCTGTGTTTCCCAACTTGGACAAACAGGGCTACCCTTCTACTGCCACTAGAATTGCAGTCCCAGTTTTCTTGATGTAAAAGCACACTTTGGTTAGCCACCAACTATGTACAAGTAATTGTCACTTTAAGCTCACTTGTGTGTTTTCCAGCTCAGACAGACTAGACACTAGAATTTAATTCCCAGCCGTCTTAATGTAAAAACACACTCTACGTAAGCAAAAATGAAAAGGTACCAGAAACAAATCAAGTAACTAGCTACAACAAGTAATTCTCACTTTAAGCCTCCCTGTGTGTTTCCCAACTCAGGCTGACCAAGCTACTTTACTACTGCCACTAGAATAGCAGTCATAGTCTTCTTAATGTAAAAACAGACTTTGGTTGGCCAAAAGTAAAAAGGTACTAGCTAGCTACAACAGGTAAAGAGCTTTGCATGGATGCCCAGCACTTATGCCCCCCAATACTTTTGTATATTGGCTAAAACAATGACCACCCTCAAAGTGTATTTTAGGCAGTGTCTCTCTTCTAAAGCTTCCAGCAATACAAAACAGAATCCAGGTAAGATAAAAGTATGGCTGCTCAACATTAGGAGCCTTAACAAAAACTCCACTGCCTTCAAGCACTCCTTAGCCTAGAAAAAATTGATATATGCATCATCACAGACATCTAGTTCCAGACTATCAGAGCAAACATCAGTGCAGGGTTTCAATGCCTACCATACATTCAGGCTCACCACATTACATAACAGCACTAAACATAGCGATATCTCCATATTATTAAAAAAAAAATAGAATTTCAGCTCCACATAACCTGGAACACTTCCACATCCAGCTTATTACTAACCAAACATCTTATTGTATTATAACTGACTATAGGTCCCCCCCACAGCCCATACATCCTACTTAACTAGTATGAAGTTTCTGTGCATTATCCAAACAGCATTCTCCTAGGAGACTTCAACTACTCTTCATCAACTGGGAGACTTACACGTCCTCAAACATGTATACTCCAAACATTTTGGACTTCATCAATACAAACTTTCTGGATCGGTTAGTCCACACTCCAACAATGAGCAATAAAATCTTAGACTTGGTCCTTGGCAATATGGGACAGCTTTGCTTCCTACCAACTGAAACCTGTTCCCTGGTCAAATCAGACCACTTGTTAGTCAGATTCACCCTAAGGAAGCATCTTCCGATACCTTGCTATTCAGAGATTACGCCAAGGCTAATTTGCTAAAACTGAATAATGGCCAGGCTATATTCAAAACCCTTTCCATCTTGATGACCCCACTGCTTTTTCAGAATCGTTTACCACCAAATTCTATTCACATGTAAATAATAGATGCATCTGTCCCCCAAGAAGTTAAAACACCACCAAATTTAATAAACCCCTAGGGTAGATCAGTAATAGAAACAGTTTCTATAATAAAAGAAAAACAAATGATTGCTTGCAAAACTAAATTTAACTCTCAGGATGCCAATGATGCTCTTATTAACTTAACAAGGAACTCGAGACCCAGATCAAATCAACCAAAGCCAGATGCATAGAAAAAATTGGCACCCAGGTAAAGGATATCCAGAAATCTCAGAAACAATGCCCAGCACCCGTACAGAGTGAATAGTAAAGGATATCACATAATTGAACTCAGAGGATATAGCCAGACCTGTAGCAGAGAAATTTAGTTCAAACTTCTCCTCCTCTCCTCTCTAAATACCCAGATCACATACCTGCATCTATGCTTCCCAAATCTCCCAGTAACAAGTCCTTAAGAATCTATCCAAGACCAAGAACGTTATGGGGCCAGATAACATACTAGGCTGCCTACTGGTCATTCTGAAACATGATTTGTCAGACTACCTACAGAGGTTATTTAATGTCAGCCTCCAAATACGCTTCATGCCTGATGAATGGAGGACAGCAATAGTCATGTCCTTGCACAAGGGTGGGGTTTCAGCAGACTCATGTAATTATAGACCCATAAGCCTGACCAGCCTAATCTCTAAGTCTATAGAAATGGTCATTATGGAATTAAGAAATAAGGATATGGGTAGTCTACAACTTCTCGAGCTAAGCCAGAATTTGGCTTTGAAAGATCCAGATTGTGGTATCATCAGAAATTTCTCCTTTCCCTGGCACAATGTGGTCTCAGAGTTTGTGTATATAAGTGGCAAGAAATTGGGGGTGCTCCTGCAGAAGCGCTTCTATTACTTATTTTTTTAAGTTTGCCTGTGGTTTACAGACAAGTGATTGCAGCATTTTAAGTGATTCAATAGAAAAGGTGATAGAAGGTTTCTTCGGGTGAAAGGCAGTTTCAGGTAGCTTGAAAGAAGCTTATAAATATATGCTTAGTACATAATAGTATGGCTAAACAGATATAGACACTAAGATATATACACACACAAATGTTGCCATTTACTTATTGTGATTGTTTATTCTTTGTGGAAGGTAGTTGTGTAAGTGAACAAACAGTCAAGCAAACAGAGATTGATGCATAGCAGTTGTAAATGACTAGGTTCACCAGGAAGCTGAGTGGTTGTTTCTTTGAAGGGACTAATGTAGACATCGTTGTGATGCTAATGAGCTGTTTATTTCAGAGTAAATGTTTATAAATCTTACTACATATTATTATCAGACATTATCCAAATGTTATCCTGTATTCTAAGGAGTGCATTTTTATCAAGCAAATGTTCATCTTTTAGTTTTTGTTTTTATTGTGCAGCAGTTGAGTTTTTCACTTCCCCCACTGTTTAGAGACTGTAGAGTTGGTGTTTGTAAGTAATAGGGTTGCGGTGTATGGTGTCTTCTACATCGGGGGGGTTGCAGCGAACCACCCTCCTGAAAAACATCTTTATTACTCTATTTATTTTAGTTTTAAATTACTTTTCTCAGTTTATAAATATAAGTCAAATGTAACTTGTTTGTCTATATACTCTAACACAGGTAAACAAGCAAAATAGTACAAGTATAGGTCTAAGGATCCATTACGTCTGAGTCTTTCTTTGGGTGATCTGGCATGGATGACCTCTAACAGAAATAAAATGTGGTAAAAGTGGTCCAAAGTATGGGGGAAAGATGCCAATCACAAGGCTGACATACTCTGCTTGTAAAAAATTATTCTTTGGCACCTAACAACTCAAATCCATGTTTTTGAATGTCATCTAACAGAAAAGGCTTCTGTCAAAATTTGGAGATGCTATAAATGTTTGCATATTTATATTTTACTTATATATGTACTTTTTTCTACATAGACTTGTTTAGCACTGGCACGTCTCTGTGACTGAAATAGAATTTTGCACCCCAGGCCTAGTGTGCACATGGTTCTAAAATGGAAATCATTTTTCTTCTCTCCTTTAAGGGTCAGAAGACACCTGATGTAAATATGGGAATGACTACCATTTTACTTTTGAAGAAGCACTCTCCTTAGGGAATGGAGTGTACTCATTGACTTATATTGCTGCAGTGAAACTATGACCGAACACTAACATTTTGCTAAAAAGGACTAGTGAAGTTCATGGCACACTGGCGGTAGAATAACCTGCTATAATTTAACAATCTGCACTAATCCAGAGAAACATTAGCTCCATGCTAACATTTATTTCTTTAGTCTTGATTAACCAAGAAGGGTGTAGCAGGAATACAATATCTCCCTTTTTTGGGACTGTCCCAGGATTTTGATATGGCTAAGTGGCATGCCAACAGTCATGTGGATCATTTCTTCTTTCACCACACATTTACTGTGTTTTGCATTGGACAGACACACATGGTCCAAGTGAGAAAATAGAAAGCCAAAGGAGAGATATTTAGAGACCACCCAGCTAAGGCCCATAGGCATGATCATTATAGCCTTAGTTGCCCAGCCTATCCCAGCCACCTACCCCCACTATAAGCTAGTTGTTCTTATACATTTATCCACCCACTCTTACTACTTATTTGTCATAAAATAGCAGAAATTATGTTGTCCTATCTGGAGTTACATATTATGGAGAAACTGAGCCTGTCTGACTTAGCTCCATTCCTTCTAGGAATCACTTAGTCTGCATGCAGCCCTAGATATGTCTAAATAGTCATTGATTGTGTCTCCTCTACCTAACAAAATTATCAGCTTCTGTGTATAATAATATTGTTGATACCTTTCACTTCAATCTCCCCATTAAAGTTCACATATTTTTTTTACCCTAACATAAAAATTAAATGTGCACTTTTGTAGTCAAGTGCTTTACATTTTATTATCATTCTCTATTCCCTTTTATTTACTATTCTTTGGTGATATTCACCCCAACCTAAGCTTAATAAAAACTAATAATCTCAGTGAACATATGTATGTGTTGTGAAAAAATATCAACTGTTTAAAAAATATTCACATTATTGCAGAGATCGTGAGAAAAGGAACACACACACTTCATAGCTGGATAACCCTTTACCACCTGCTCATCATAGAGAGCTCTTGAACCTAAATTAAACCAGCAGATTTGATAACACCATCACTCCACCTGGTTTAAATATGTTTAGAATACACAAAGGTGCAGGTGTAGAGCCTTAGTGTATAACTATATCCAGCCCTGCTTTCTCTCCACTTCCCAAATTCTTGTTTATTTTTAATGTGAAAGCATCATCTCCAATGTCAAAAGTAGTGATGCCAAAATCCTTGCAAATAGTTATATTTACATACCCTCTGGCAAAGATGAATTTGTAACCAAAGAAGCACTGCACTGGTTTACCTCTAAGCACACTTCAAAGATCTTAGTCCTTTCTATTTTTGTATTTACTGGAAAATTGCTACTGACTCATCTCACCCCTTACTCCAGCTCTTTGGATTGTCACAGGTAATCTTCCTCTTATCTCAGATGGAAAAAAAAACTGGGAAAGAAAACAAGTGGATTGGATTAACTCATCCACAACTACAAGCTTCTCCCACTCTATCATTCTGTCATCTGCTAAGATTGTATCATTTATACTATCTGGAAGGTTTACTATCACGTCTGCGAATTGCAGTCTGCCACACATGGTAATATCGAAAGTCACTTTTGCAATGGGCATGTTATCAAAACACAAAACACAAAACACAAAACACGGAATGTAAATGATCACTTGACAATACTCTTTCCGACATTTGAAAATTCAGTGTTAATGCATATGCTGTTGATGTAGCATACATAGTTTTGATGTACATGCGTACAGGAAGAGGAACAATTTTGAATCAGGTTGTACCCATTGTACCATAGTGCACTGTGGAACCCGGTATTGCTGTATGATATTCTGCTCATCACTGACAATGTCGGCAAAGATTTATAGGAAGGTAGGTGTACAGCTGGTCATGACAATGTGATAAGGTGGAATAAATTAATCCTTGTAAACCATAGTATCACTGCTATTAACTTTTCAGAATTATGATGGAAGCTGAAGCGGCCAAGTTTGAATCAGGAGTTTTTGGTAATGTGTATGAGACTGCATTGAGCCAGAAGGGTAAAGAGCTGTTGTGTATAGATGGTTATCAGTATCATCTTGAGAAAGCAGTTAACAGTACGAGATATTGGTGTTGCATAAGGAAATTGAAATACAAGTGTAAAGGGCAAATGCATAACTGAAGTGGTGGGTGAGGGTCATATGTTGGAGGAAAGTAAAATGCAGTTCCATATGCCCGATGCTATAAAGGTTGAAATGTATAAGGTCAGAGAGAACATTAAGAGAAGAGTGAAGCACTCATTTGAAGTTCTGTGTAAGATAGTTTCTGAAGTTCTGGCTGACACATTAAGTTCCATAGTAAATTCACTACCAAAGACATCAGCACTAAAGTAGACGGTGAACAGGGTCAGGCAGGGGAAAAGGAGGAGTATGTACTCCGATATGCGGCCTTTATGTGATCTTACGCCAGATATATTGCCTATTAAGAATAGTGCATTCATCATAGAACACACTGGCATAACTGCTGCATGTGGGAATTGTGTAATCATAGGCACAGAATCTAATTTGCATGTGCTTTGTGCCTCAGAGTTTATACTTGTGGACATCACCTTCCCCATTAGCACTAAGGAATGTAAGCACGTTTGTAGCATCCATTGCTGCCTGAATGGTACAGACAGTTATAAGATTATACCTGCTGTATATGGAATCTTATCATCCAAGACAGAGGAGTGCTATGATAATTTGTGTGTTTTGTCATTGTGTGCTCATTTTGGTTTGCTTTTACAGCCACAAATGGTTTTGAGCAATTTCGAGAAAAGTGCCATGAATTCCATTCAACATAGTTTATCAGACAGTGTTGCTAAGGGGTGTTGGTTCCACCTATCTCAGATTATATCAAGACAAATAGAAAAGCTGCATTGAGCATCTGACTTTGCTAGCAACAAGTAATGCACAATGCTGTGTAAGCAGATACCTGCATTAGCCTTTGTATGTCCAGAAGATATTGCTGAAACCTTAACTGACATAGAAAGGGATTTGCCTGCAGCTGGTAAATAGTTGTGCAACTTTTTTTTAAAGAAAATTACATGCTAGGGAGACCTAGAAGGTATGGGATATGGGGTTCTACCTCAGAGAGGTTGCCACCTTTATTTGACATCACGTTTTGGAATCAATGGGATACACATTCCCTAGAGTATCCCAGAACTCAGAACGGAGTGGAAGACTGGCATAGACATCTTCGTAGTTTGTTAGGCAAACAGAGGTTATATATATTAGATGTCCTGCATGCCATCCAACTGGAGCAAAGCTATGTAGAGAATTTGAAAAAAAGACTAACGGGCTGCTTTCCATAGTCTCCTAAGAGATGTCATTTGGCAGACAAGGAAGCTGTGTTTGAAAGATTAGTGTCCCGCAGAGATCAGCTCACACCCCATGGCTTCATTGAATTAGTTGCACAGCAATGTGCATTTTAAAGGGAAGCCCAAGTGTCTAGTCTATTAGTGACACATTTGTACTTTCTATTACAACACTGGAGTCTAGCGTTTTGTATTATCATGTTATCGCCGGTAATCATTTATTGCATTGCAGATGGTTTAATTTGCACTATGTGCACAAGTATTTAATGAAAATTCCAAAAAAAAAAAAAAATTCACGGGTTCTGAAGCAGGTTCTGAGCACTCTTGCATAACATAAGACAACCTTAAGTGTATGTGTCAACCTTGTATTTGATTTTCTTAATACTGCTTTTGGTATGGATGACTACCATGTGTCCAGAAATTAAGTACATTCAGTTTATGCTGTACTAATTACAGAATTCCATCTAAATGACAATATCAAACACATTGAATAATGGTTGGCCTGTAGACATTCCGTATTTCCACATTTCAGTGCAAATAATTTAAACAGCCGATAAATGCATTTTCCAGATTTCAATAGTAAACCTATCTGGAATCTCACCAAGGTCCCACCAAGATCCATAAAAATTCAAATATTTAATCTTTTTTGCGTAACTTTGGTGGGTGCATTTTTTTTGCCTTTAGCCTTGCATTGCACAATGATTGTCCATCTCTTCTTGCTCTTCCAGTGGATAAAACCACACTTTTCTTCATAAGATTTGCCTGATTACCCTAAATAAATACATTTTCATAATTGTAGAAGAAATGCATATATGGCTGCATTGCTCATTGGATTATTCATGACATAAAAAATGTGACCAGTAAAGACCACCAAAGGATTACTCACTAGAAAACCTGAGCTCCCTAATAACTTCATCATGTGCTGCTTGAAACAAAGTAAATGTGCAATCTTTTTATAGAAAAAAAGCCTGCTTCCCCCCCCAAAAAATACAGAAACAGCAAATAAATCTGGATACAACTTTACCTTCTCCATAACTAGATGGTCTAGCAATATCCAAAACTGTTATTCATTTTCAAAGCTTGTCAACAGTTCAAGCCAATGTATTCTAATTCTAATCCATCATTTATTCCTCCTCAGAATCAAGCCTACTTCATAACTAAAACACTACATAAACTAATCAGTATATCTAAACCTGGCTGTACAGCATCAGAATATGTGAATTCTTAAGCAATATTGGTTACTTTATTGCCATCCAGCTTACAATTTTTGCAAAATGGGTGTATCACAAGGCAAGGTCTCATACTGCTGGAAACAATCACTTGTAGCCTTTCACAATTGTGAGCTTTCTACCTCCCACCATAATTAGCACCATATTGTCTTTCAGTTCTCTATCAAAATGTTTAGAAAAAAATCTGGGTACCGCCATCTACTCAACTGTCTCATTAACTTTAATCTAATGTCCAATTTCAAGCACAGTTTGCACCCAAAATATTCTTCTGAGCAATTCTACTAGATTTATCAGTAGTTTTTGGCATGTGTTGTACTCCATGTTGTTGCATACTCTCAAAAATGTTTAGCCTCCCTTTGTGTTGTCACTTGAGCCCTTAGTAATTGGTCACAGGCTGTAAAAAGCAATGGCTCAACTTCATCAGAACTTCCAGTGACCACATGTGACCCCCCCCCCTAAGATTCATTATATGGCCCAGTATTTTTTTACACCTATTAGAGGAATATGATGTCTCCCTGTTGTAATTCTGACACTCGTAAGTGCAAGTTACAGAATTGCCAAATAAAAATTATGAAAATAAAGAACAGCAAATACCTAACATCTCCCTTCTCCTTTAAAGTTATTTTTTGTAGGGTGACAAACCCCAAACATCTCTCAGACTTATATATACCAATTCTGAAATCGATGTCACCCAATGGGTTGCTAAATGGCTTACTGATAGAACCCACACTGTAAAAGTAGCCGACTCCAGCTCCAGACAAGGAAAGTGGAGTACTCAGGTTCAGTCCTGGGGCTCTCGTTGGCATCACTTCTCTAAGTACAACAGGTCACTACAACACTAAAGTTAGCAAAGTTTTGCAAACTGCAAGCACTGGGGGAATGAGTGAATGATAAATGATGATGACCAATAACAAACAAAACAGAAACAAGGAAACAGATGCTTGGTGCCAGAGCCATGCAAGCTCAATCAATGCCAAAAAATATCCCTTTGTCTTTGGGAAAAACAAAACATGTATCCATACCATATAGGTGGCAGTACACTAAACACAGAAAGTGTGATAAGACTTAGGGACACAGACACAGGTGAGTGTCTGGCCTCCCCCTAACACCATCACGCAACAAACAACAGTCAATCCTTCTATGTGGCACTCACTCATCAAGGGGGTTTTCATCCAGAAAAAAGGGGGGTCATTGTCCCACTCTCATCCCTCATTAGACCCATTATAGAATACACCCCCCCCCATTTGGTGTATCACACAAGACATCTGCAACAACTGGAAAGGCCTCTCAAATACCTCACAAAGAAAGAATCACAAGCCTAAAACAGATGCCCTCTGCCTAGACCTGAAAAAAACTCTATCTACGTATACTCCTCGTCTACTCAGGCTCAGAGGCTTGTAACATACATGTAAATGTCAAAGCCAAAGCCAGCTACAGTACTCAAGAAAATAAATCCCCTCAATCCTTCCCAGGGATCTAAACATCATAAAAACATCATAACAAACAAACAACAAAACATGCTGGAGGGATAGGGCCAGACCCCACAGAGACTACAGAGATCTCTTACTTCAAGAATACATAGAAAGAGAGAAGAGTGCCTCTTCTCTTCAAGAGGAAGTTTGACTGAGAATGGGGGGAGAAAAATTCACCCAGTCCAGGATCTAGTCAGGGATCTGGAAATAGGTCCAGAAATAAAATAATGTGGGAAGAAATAGCCAGGGAATTGTTGGTTAGGTAGTTAGTGGCTATAGGGCTGATATGATGTAACTTGGAGTAAAGTGAGTACACCACAAAATAAAAATCTCAGTCTTAACTTATTTTAGTCCACATTTTCACTCATTCTGTCTTGTTGTTCCAGGAATTTCACTAATGAGTCTCAGAATATCAGTTGCCAATAATGATCCATCATCTTGGGCCTGCCAAGTTCTTCCAGTATAGTGACAATCCTGTAGCTGCCACCTCTGGCAGGTCCCCATCTGCTATCATCAGATGGAATAGTGGGTTAAGGCTGTAAATGCAGTTTCTGTGATCTGATTCCCTCAGCTCTCAGTTGCCTGCTGTGTGACCTTGAGCAAGTCACTTACCAGACAGTGTTTGGGGCAATTGTAAATTTGGGCTAGGTTCATTAATGGTCTCCTGGATTGCAAGTGTAGTAACTACCTATGCGTCTACGAATCGTCCCCCACTTCAAACATCCTTTCCCATACCCCATATCTGGATGATTAATATGGAACATTCACTGAATGCCTCCAAGACTGATTTGGTCCTCTTCTCCCCTCTGTCTCCTCCCTTGACATCCTGCACCACACGTGCTAAGCCTGCACACAGAGTCAGCTGTATCTTCCAACAATAGTTCACTGTCTTTAAAGTTCCATACATTATACCCACAGAAGATGAGTGCACAAAACATCTTGGTGTTACCTTCAACAACCAACTCAAATTTAACTTTCATATTCATCTTGCAGTACATAATATAACATTTGTACTAGGAAAGCATTACAGAGCCACATCCTTCCTTACTGACAAAAGCTGGACTTGCCATTGCCAAGTCCTGTCTTCTACAATCTCTCTTGTACTCATCAGCACTCCTGACTCACTCAGTCTCCCTGCTTCTGCACAAGTGGATGAAGCTTACAACTGAACTCTGCACCACTTATCAGTGGAAAGGGGGAGACGTATCAGAGTATGCATGTCTCATCCTACTCCTCCCAGACAGACAGAAGTTGTGAGTGAACAAGCTACTTGTGGAAGGGGTGAGTGGTCAATCTTCAAAGCCTGAAGCTAGCCTGCTACCTTCTCACCACAGGACAGCAAACTGGCACCTTAGTCTTCCCAGGCAGGAAAATAATGGCCCATAGGGCTACTGCCTAGCCAGGGGGATGCCTAGTTTGTGTCATCAGTGGATACAGGTAGAAGAGCCATTTGACACATCTTGGAGAGGTAGCAGCAGGAGGAAAAAAAAGGAAATGCCAAGATTCTGAAAGTCACAGTGCTAATCTTCATAATGGCACGACAACCTTAGAGTCAAATTATTTAAATAACGAGGTATGTAAACTCAGCCCCCATATAATGTGTGTGAGTAGATGTGCATTTGGAGGCATGTGAGTATGCTTTTGTGGATGTCATCATTAATATGCATGTGTCTGTGTATATGTATATTCACATGTACATTTGCATTTGGTTATGGATATTTGTGAGAGTGTGTGTGTGTGTGTGTGTGTGTGTGTGTGTGTGTGTGTGTGTGTGTGTGTTGCATAGACATTGCCATTTACTCTGGGTGTGTTTGTGTATGTGCCATAGCACATGCATGTTTCTAGTTCTGTACACCGAGAGACTGTAGATTCAGTAGAATCATCTCACATAAAGTAGATACGAAATACTGTGTTTAAAGACACACCCTGCATACTGTTGCTGTGTGGGTAATTAGTATAGGCCTGAATGTCAGTGAAAGACCACCCTAACCATTTATTCCTCAGGAATAAGTGTATGCGTATAACTCACCTAGTGGAATTATACCAGTATTACATGTCACAGATACTAATATTTACCTAATTTACAAATTGAGGTACTAAAACTGATGTCATAGCAGATCCTTCATCTACAAGAAAACGAGTTATACTGCTTGTAGAATATATCACAATATATAAGAATTGTGTTATGACAAATAAAAGGATCTTTGTGCAGCTCATTTATGCAGTTATCCAATAAACAGATAAGTAAATGAACAACATGGCATGGCTGATGAGGGAGTTAATCTTGTCACATGTGATGTTGTCTCAAGGCCAATTAAAAGTATTTATCACAGGAGAACATAAATTCCCAGTAATCCCTTTGAAATGCATTGTAGCAGTTATACAGTGGTTGAAGACGTGCATTAACTTTACAATGTGATTGGAAATGAGAACAACAGCATCATATCTGGTTTATTATTTAAAAAATAAAAAAAGCAAAAACTGACCTATTAGAGATCACTATGCTTTTTAGCATAATCTAAAAGGCTAGATTTTTTTTCTGATGACTACCATGCAAATTGGGCTAGCCAGTTACCTTATAGACTCCATGGAACTGATGCACTGGGATTTTTATCAATCATTTATCTTTACAGGACCACACAGAGCTGGTGATATAATGCAATGGTGCACACGAGCTTTGCACCTTTCATAGTCCAGTGTGTTATTAGCTAACACAAGCAGATCATGTTAGTCCTATATGTCAGACATTTTACAACAAACAGGGATATCATATATGTGGATATTTTGGCTCACTCTCTCACTAGAAAGGTACTACAAATAAAAAAAATATTTTTCTCTCTTACAAGTCACATTTATCCCATTCCTCTTAAAAAAAAAAAACTTCTATACATCTGACATTTCGAGGGTCAGACTGACCTTTCACCTCTTGCAGATTAGTGTAGACCTGGCTGATCCAATTGAGAGCGTAATGACACCTTATCCTGATCCTTGAGAATGGCAGAGTTTAATGTAAAGGAAAATGCACTAACCATTTAGGCTACAGTGATGTGAACCTTTCTGATAAAATGAAAAGGAGAATCCCCTCCTTGTTCTACCAGAACCTGGGCTCATGCATTATTAAACTTTTTTATTTCTGGCTGTTTGCTGCTGCTGCCGGCCTTCAGGGAATGATTGAGATTTAGGCTTCTTATGAATGTCAGGAAGGTCCCTTCACCGATGGATTCATCAGTATGCTGACTTTGTCAGGGTGTAATTACAAATGTATAGCTGCAACACAGCAGCCATGACTTACTGTTTGTAAATAAAACCAGATTATAGCCCTCTAATCTGCTTTAACCTGTAAATGCTCTTAGCTTCTGCTCTGAGTGACAGTATTAACTTTTCTATGCTTCCTGTGAAATCCAGTCTTGTTATTGCAGGCCCCAAACAGATGTGTGGACTTCACACACTTTATTAAAAGTGTTTGTGGCCTCACAACTTTGTGCTGGAATTCAAAGATGATGTAATAGTAATCAGAAATTTAGTTGGGCAAACAGCATATTAAACCTGCATTTAAATGAGTGTCAAGTTTTAAGTAGTAGATGTGAAGAAAGCGTGTCTTACTTGTAATCAAGAATTAGTGTAAGGAAATATTAAATATGCAATGACCTGGGTAAGCCAGCATCCGGATCAAAAAACAATTTGGTTAAAAAAAGTTGCTTTAGATGCAATGGCATTACAAATATATAGATCAAGAGTGTCGTCCTAGTTTTTTTGAACAAGTGACTGGTAATTTCAAACCAGGTCTAATTATTGTAGTGAATGGAATCACAATGATTATACTCTAAAATCAGCAAAAAGATAAGCTTGCTGATCACCTTCCTGACATCAATAGTTGTTAAGCAACTCTAACCACGGTTAAGATTTTGTCTCACATTAGAGCATTAACAGTGGTCAGCAGCGGCCACATAAGAGTAGTGAAAAATACAAAAACCTTTAAAAGACATTAAATGATTTTTTTTTCTTGGAATGTTGAATGAAGCATTTGCTGTTCTGTGTTGACCACTCACTGGGTGACAGTAATAAATGTGTTACAGCATTCAACAATGCAAAAAACACTTAACACTCCTTCAGTTTTTTTCTCTGATTGTTGTAGCACATGAAGGAGGTAAAGCTCCATTCACTACAAGGAATTATGATCTGGTCTGTCAGTACATAACCTTGCTTTGTTGTAGGTTCTCAAAATGGTGAGCCAGATTCACCTCAAGAAGGAATCTCTCATGGTGAGTTTCTTGATCTCTACATCTCAAACACATAAGCTAATTATGGTCAGAGACCCCATCAAAATCCTCTGTATGTTAGTCTTTACATCTCCAGTATTATCGCAGGAGAAAGTTTATTTATTGATTGATTGTATTTGTAAAGCTGGATAGTCTGAAAGTTTATTGATTGATCAACTGGATTTTTTTCTTGTTAACCAGGATAATCTTACTGTGAAGAAACATCTTTTCAGTGGAGGCCTCGGGATAAAAGATGCAAATAAAGTTATCAGTAATTGCATCAATAATCAAGAAATTGTAGTCAGTACACAATCTTACACTAAAAACATAGGCTAAATCGCCTTAACAGCTCACACAAAGTAGTAAATGCAGTAATTAAAAGTAGTATGCACAAAGTGAAAAGCTATTTACAGTTATTATAATGTGTCTCTATATGAAAGCAAGTTGTTAAATTATTGATTTGTAGAGGTACAGTAACAGAAAAAGCAGTTATTTTAAAGGGACTTTATTCCTAAAGTATATTTGTGTCCCCAATCATGGATTCTATAAGGGTCCTAATGCCTACACTGGTGCAGTTACAGCTGTCACTGAAATCAGGATCTGTCTACAGCCTTTAATAAAGTAATAAAAAAATATGCCACTAAATGCATGATATTTTATCTACCTCTTCTGCCCTATCTCCTATGTGATATATAAACTGCAAGTCAATTTCCTGAATATCTGTTTTTCTTCCTTCATGCCACTTGATTGGTTTACAGTTCTCATACATGCATTAATTTCATCCACTGTTTTTTCAAGAAGGCTATTCTATGTATCCGCTAACAATCTTCCCACTCTTTGCAAAAAAAAAAATACTCTTTTACATTACCCCCCCCCCCCCGTGTTGTCTTCTTTTCTTCAGATTGGTATACTTCTTATATAGCTCCACCTCTGAATGATGCTGTCCTGATTTACTCTAGAAATTAATTTCAGGTACGCAACTTTTTTTTTCATGTTTTACCTTCCTTACTTAAAAGTGATACTTATTATATTCAATTAGACTCTATCTCTCTGTTTTCCCCCCACTTCTTATGTTTCTCTGGGGTATACCCTTCACCATAATAGAGTCTTTCTTTATGCAACATCCATCTGCGAGCAATACTCAAGATATGATCTCATATACTGTATGCATTCAGAAAGAATACTTTTTATTAGTATTACCTTTGCAGTCTTGTCACAAAATTCCCTAGTTTTCCTTATTCCTTCTCATATGGACTGCCCATCTTTAGATCATCTGATGCAATTATACCAGCTGAATAGTAAGCAGATCCAACTTGACAAAGCCCATTTATCATGGAAGCCTAAGAAAAAATATTCCAAACATTACAAGATTAAACTATCTATTGCTAAATCAGTTGTAATCACTTTAAAACAGAATTTATGTTCACCTTAAGTATAGTAAAATTTTAGTATGAAGTCACTGGGTGTGGAATGTATATATTTTTTAATTACTTGCTAGTATAAATTAACTGTGTTTAGTTTACATTTAATATACTTAATTTGATTTAGTATGCAGTCATTGCATATTAGTATGGCATGTATAGATTTGTCATTACTTGGTAGTAGAACTCGGCTATATTCTACTTTAGTTTACTATTCATAATTTAGTGGTATGTAATTAATTGCTACTAGAATTTAGCTATGTTCTACATATGTTTTGTATTCATGGTGATAACAAGTACAGATATATGTTTCCCCTGTGTGGATTTGAACCTACAGCATGCCAGACTTTCAACACACTGGCCAGTTGCTTTACAGGCCAAGCTAATATTCAGCTTTCTACACTCTAGTATATAGTTACAGAATGTTAGTGTAGTATGTATAGGTATATTTCTTATACTCATTTTTACTTAAGTGATATATGTGTGTGTTAAGTGTTGTATTACTTTCCTGTGCTAACTTGATAGTCCAGAAACTTCAAAATCTAAAATATTTTGTTTTACTACAATGTCATGAACTGCTGCTCAAGTACAGATTGTATTATTTAAATTGATGTTCTCCTCAAGGATACAGATGGGATTAATCAGAAAGACTATACATCATATTGTCAGTTTCACTGTTCAATGCAAATTTTTCTATGTGAACTAGTGCTTAATTATTTTTCTGTCTTACTGTTGCTATGTTTGCCCAAGATAATGGCTGCAAAATATCTTTAGACCAACCCACATACCTGATTAACAAATGCAAAATAAAATAAATAAATAATAGTAACATTATATATAATTCCCACAGACACAGAAATCAGTATATACAGACTTGCATGTCATACTATTGAGGCAGTCGTATGCCAATGAAGAAGACAGGTACGTGCATCAGTAGTAGCCATCATCATGTTATAGAGAGAGAAAAAGCTCTGACTATGGCCCAAATGACATTGGGTTCAGTTAAGAACTCGTGTATCTGAGGCACTGACAAGAAGGATGGGCATGCTCGTGAACTTGTTTCACAACTGATCCCTAGAAAAGGCTAAGGACATGCTGAGGGAGTTATCCATAGGGCAGTGGGATCATTAGTTGAGTTGCCATGGAGAACAGGACAATATGTCAGCATATCCCATTTTGCCCAGCCAGCCTTGGACATATGCCTGCACACAAAAGGGAAGGGTAAGTTAGATTATTGTAAAAACACTCCTTGGCAGTAATTTGATACTTCCCAAGTGCTTGAGCTTCTCATCAGCTACAAGCATGGGTCATAGTAAGTCTGGAGGAGGAAGATGAGAATGGTGTACCTGGTGCACAAGCACAGGCCCTGGATGCAACTGATCGTCAGTTGTGAGGAGCAAAAAAAAGAAAAAAATTAAATAAGACACAGTGACATCTGTACTTGAGTCTCTGGTGCATCATTTATGATATGTGAGCTAAATAAATAAAAGAACAATACTACAGTATGCATATGGCCTGAACATTGGAGACACCCAATGGTGGGAAGGTGCATTGCTTCAATGCAATGACTAGGTTGACTCACACTGTCATTGCAGAGCTCTGTTCTATAGAGCCAGAGAAAGTGTGTGTGTGCCTGTGGGTGTGTGTGTGTGTCTGTGTGTGTGTCTCTGTGTGTGTGTGTGTGTGTGTGTGTGTGTGTGTGTGTGTGTGTGTGTGTGTGTGTGTGTAGATGCATGCAGACCAGCAAGCCAAAATGCAAGGGAAGGGTAAGCTGCTGCTCGAGACCTGAAGCTGACCACTCCCTACTACCTAACTCTCACCAGAGGGAGCATAAATAGACTGATGGCTTCCTGAACAGGTATAAATGGGCAGTAGGGCATTTGCCTGGTCAGGGGATGCCTGAATCTTACCCTCAGCAGAACAAATAGGCCAGCTAAGTGCACTTAGGGGAGCCATTAAGTCTTTGGGAGGGGTGGTGGTAGTCAGCAGTGTTAGTAGTCTTACCTAATTGGCCAAATCTGTGGAGTAGTGCATGTTAATGACTTACCATAAGGAGCCTAAATTCATGCCTTATTTCTTGATTGTAGAAATCCCTACTGTACAAGCAATCAGAGTTCTTTTAATGTAATTTATTTTCCATTACATAGGAATTTTGTAAGCACCCCTTGAGAGGCATAGACCCAACATTAAGCCCCCAATTAAATCACATTCTTCCTCCTTAAAGTAAGCAGATTTACACCTTGTATTATGAATGGTCAGTTCTCCTGCCAGCCTGATTGACATGGGTTTCCTGTGGTAGTGTAGCAATTGCCTGATGTACACTGACAACCCACTACTCCTAAACCACCCAAGCTCAATTTGTGAGAGGTGCATATACACTAAGAATTTGGAATCCTTACTCTCTCATTCACAGAACAGTGACACTGAACAGGTTGTCAGCCCACATACTACACCTCCTGCAGAAATCACACTCACAACATATAAACCATCATATGCAAAGGTACTCGCCAGAAATTTACGAAAACACCAGAGACCGCCAAAACACAAACATGGTACACTTAATACAGTACTTACAGCATTCAATGCACACAAATCCACAAGCACAAGTGTCTCACCAAACAAGGCCCATAAAGCAAAGCACATCTAAAACAATTTTTTTGGTCATAGGCAACTTCATAGTGAGAAACACAGATGTCCCAATCACCAGGCTGGACAAGGAGAAGGTTACAGTCAGCTGTCTGTCAGGTGCCAAGATCCAACAGATCCCACACATACTCAAGTCTCTCCAGAACAAATACTGTTATGACTCCATCATAGTTCATGTTGGTATGAATGATTTGAGACGTACCTCACTGGACTATATGGAGAGAGACATGACTGAGGTGTCTGAATATGTGTCTCAGGCAGGTATGTCCCTAGCCTTGAGCAACATTCTACCTTCCCTTAAGATGATACCACAATATGAACAAAAAATGATTGACTTAAATAACTGGCTCAGTTTCTAGTGTCATTCTAACAGGATCCGGTAGCTGTCAGCCTGGGATGACATGGTAGATAGACCACACTGCTTTGCTAGAGATGGTCTTCATCTGTCACCTCTGGGACTTCAGTTACTCTCTAAGGCTCTTGCTTCCCCCATAGTGCCTTTTTAAGGTAATTTCACAACATAATTCCCAACATAAAAATATGTTCAAATAGCAACCTCAAGGTTATGCTGCTAAATGCTAGGAGTCTAAATCTAAAACTGCACTCACCGGAAGCAGCCCTCACCTTAGAAGATGCTGACATCTGTGCAGTCGCAGAGACTTGGTTAAGGTTGTGGAACACACCCTGGCCATATTGGGTTATAATGCCTTCAGTACATTCAGACCACAAACTGAAAGTTTGAAAAGTAAAGGAGGTGGAGTATCAGTATTCATCAACGATAAATACACCTCCTGATTGGCTAAACAAAATGATTCCCCTGAACGAATCCAAGTCCACTTGACTGAAGGTAAGACCCCTTTCCAAGTTATTGCCAGTAATAGGATCCCTTCCATGAACCAAGATACCCACATTGCATACTTGGATCTACTCAAATCACTCAAGATACAACCAAACACCCCAGTTTAGGTGACTTTAACTACATATCCATAGACTGGTAAATTATATGTGTACTAACACACGTGCTCAAAGGTTCTTGGACTTCATCAACTCCAGTGTCCCAGACAAGTTGGTTGACACCCCCAAAGGGGCCCAAACATTCTGGATCTGGTGCTCACTAACATGGGAGATCTTTGTACCACCCCATGTGTATCACTCTCCCTTGTGAGGTCTGATCATAAACCAGTCTCAGAAATAACAGCAACATCTGCCCCCCCCCCCCCCCCCATTAGCAGCATCTAGACTAAAAATCTTCTCCAAAGCCAATTACAGCCTAATACATGACAGCATTAATAGCTTCATAGCCCCTGCCGTCACTGTTGGCATGGACACCTATACTGGGATTTACACCAATGCCTTGAATAAGCATTTATACAAATGTATTGACTCAACCATACTTGATAGGACCAAAACAAGATCCTCAAGTAAGAACTAGCCTGCCTTGTGGACATCCGCCGTTAATGGGTTATATGATAAGAGAAAGAAATTACTGTCCAAGAGCAGGAAGGAATGGCCTCTGAATTGGAAGCATTCTCTTTTCAGCTTAAACAAGCAAATAAGACACCTCATAAGGAATTACAAAGCTGACTATGAATCCAAATCAGTTCCTTTGCTGAGGATAACCATAAGACCTTCTTTAGCTATGTCAGAAACCTTAATGGAAAACCAAGATCGGTGCAGAACTGATTGTTAATGGCACCAGATATACTGAACCCCCAGAAATAGCTAATATGCCAGCAGACAGGTTCAATGAAAACTTCTCCTCCTGTCCCTACCACATATCCCCCAAAGCATCCTTACCACCTGCTGTCCACCTGGTATCGCCAAGGAGCAGGTCATAAATGCACTCTCCAAAGCCAAAAACACAGCCTCTATGGGTCCTGATAATATTCCAGCCTGTGTTCTAAATGGAATAAAACAGGAACTAGCTGCACCACTGGGTACTCTTTATAACCACAGTCTAAGCACTGGTTTTGTACCTGCTGAATGGTAAACAGCAATTGTCATCCCGTTACATAAAGGAGGTGCCTCCACTGACCCTGGGAACTATAGACACACAATCCTGACCAGCCTAATCCGCAAGGCTATGGAAAGAATAGTCATGGACTTTATCAACAAAGATAAAGGAGACCTCCAAATGCTTGACCCAACCCAGTTTGGCTTCATTAAAGGGAGATCCTGCCTCTTGAACTTGCTGGACTTCTTTGAGACAGTCACCAAAGCACTGGATAAAGACATATCCATGCATACGGCATACCTGGACCTCGCCAAGGCCTTTGACACTATTCCATACTCAGGAATCATTGATAAACTCACCCAGCTGGAGATAAACTTGTATATTGTCAGGTGGGTTGCAAACTGGCTCACCGATCAAACACACACAATCAGTATAGGTGACTCTACCTCCACCAGCAGACTCGTAACCAGTGGTGTTCCACAGAGATCGGTGTTGCGGCCACTATTGTTTGGAATCTACTTCTTGGATGTACAAGCTAAAACATAAGCCCTATGGCTGCAAAAGTTTGCTGATGATTGCAAACTGGATGCGGTCATTGAATCCCCAAATTATGTCAATATACTACAAGAGGGACTTACACAGACAAACCACTGGTGCCAAAGTCATGGGCTAAAACTCAATGGAAAAAATGCATTATCATCTCCTTCAGCAAGAGCAATGTCCCTGCAGATTACCACATTAATAACAACACCCTAAGCAAGCAATCGGTGGTGACAGAAGTATTTTATTTATTTATTTCCATTTGTTTACCAGGGTAGTCCACTGGGCCTTAGTGAGCCCATTTTCATGGGAGGCCCAGGGAGAAAAGCTCCAAAAGTGACCGGTACATATACATAATATGAATGCAATGCAATGAGTACAATGCAATAGAATATACCACAAAAGTACAATATTTAAAGATTGGATATATTACAGGTATAATAAACTGACAAACAATACAGCAAAAAAACAGATTGGCATTTCATAGTTGTTCTTGAATGCAGGAACAGTAAGGCAAACAACCGTTATTAATACATAGTAAAAGTTAAAAATCAATGTTAGCATTCAGTGTAGGTTGCTGTGTTTTGAGAGAAGAAGACAAGTTACAGGTGCAATTCCAGACTGAAGATAGGTAGTCTCTCATAGAGGTTTTGAAAGTGGCTAGATTTTGAGTACTAGTGGTAGGGCATTCCATGTTTTGCAGCTGAACAAAAGAATAGAAGCTTTCCAGCTGGCATGTTTGGTTTTTGTCCTATTAAAAGGTGCTGCTGCTGAGATCTGAGTGGTCTACTTGGGTGGTAGAAACTGAAAGTCTGGCTAAGAGTAGGGCAGTCTGATGATTTAGAGATTAATTTGTGTGCCATTGTTAAATGCAAGTAAGAGAGGAAGTGGGGTAGATCAAGCCAGTTTAGAGAGTGAAGAACAATACAGTGATGGGTAAAGGTATCACTGAACCTGGCTAAAACCATACATCAAAGACTCTGAATTTCTTCCCGCAAACTACTCTTGCCTCAGTGCTGATAGACTGCACAAAAAAGGTGGTGGCATAGCCATATTATTCCCAAACACCCTTACAGCAATCCCATATTCCAAACCAATCCCTCACTTCTCCACTGCAGAGCTACTTGTCACCTTCCTATAACTTAACGATTGCAAAAGCCTTTGTATCATAGTCATATACATTCCCCCAGGCAATAACACTACTATTCTTGAAGAAATTCTTGACTGGACAACCGACAATATAAAAAATGAAACAGTCATCCTAGAGGATGTCAATATTAACTGGCTAGATATTTGCAATAACAACAACTGTACAGAAATTAACCTTTATATCTACACTCAGCTAGTCACCAAGATTACTAGACCCAACTTCAAGAAAAACAAAGGCTCAGTCCTGGATTGGATCATGGTTTCTGACCCAGAAAAAAATCACCACCTCAGGGACTCTCCCAAATAGCATTACTGATCCCTCTCCAGCATGCATAATACATAAGGCCATCTCCATACCAAACATACACCACTATAGATACACCAGAGATCTATCCCATTTCTCCCCAAACACCTTCAATGACATCCTACAGAACACCAATTGGAGCCCACTAAAATTTCTCCCACTGAACAAAGCTGTAGATTTTTTCAATTCTACATTTCTTAGAATCCTAAATAGCCTTGCCCCCCTCCGGTTAAAAAGGATCAAGGCAAAACATGCTGTATGGCTGACAAAGTCCACAAATCAAGTTATATCATCAAGGGACAAAGCCTGGGAAGCCTGGCAAAAAAATAAATCAGTACCCAGCCTCACTCTTTACAAACAACTCCGCAGTCAGGTTAAACGCCTAATTACCAAAAACAAAAAAGAATACTTCCAGGCTATGCAAGACCAACATAGACTAAACCCCAAAAACTTCTGGGGAACAATCAACTCCCTTCTCCACCCTGGAACTAAAAACAACCCATGTCCAGACCCAGAAAAAACACCCTCTAAGATAGCCTCCTCTTCAACACATACCTCATCGACACCATCAAAAAACTTACAACCACCTGCCCACCTATAATACCTGACCCAGCAGGAACTCAAACTGTCCATTCCTCTTCTAATTCTCTACCCAGTGTCACTCTAACACCCATACCCACCTCCACCATTAAAAACTTCTTCACAAACTTAAACCCTGCACCAATGCCCCCGATAATTTACCCACAGAATACTTGCAACTCTCAGCCTCCACCATTGTATAACCTATCAGCATCCTCCCTAACAGGTCCATTCAGGAGTCCTATGTACCTGATATCTGGGAAAAAAAAAACATTTATCCTTCCTTTTCATAAAGGCAGCAACAACTCCGACATCTCATGAGTAGAACTAAAATGAGTAACCAAGAAACAGTGTCTAAAGGATTGACCAAGGAAGACAACAAACAGATTATCGAAGTATATCAGAGAATTGACAATCAAAAAAGAACTTGGGTCCAAGTCACAGCAGACGGTTATAGTGATAAAAACTATCATAGTAAACAACAGCCACAAAAAAACTGGGGGGGCAACAAATATCCAAAAAAGAATTGGAATTACCAGCGGAAGCAATGGAAGACTTAAAAAGTGTTAACTTTAAAATTATCAATTTATGTAGTAAAAAGATTTCTTATGATGATTGCTGTGTACTAAGTAAGGGATGGAATTTTGCCCCAGCACAAAGGGCCAACAAACTCATCATGATTAATGAATTAAGAGACTATGTGAGTAAATTAAATCTCAAAGTATTGTTAGGAAGTCAGAAACCTAATAATTGTGACTTCTACAAACCTAGTTGTTATAATCCACCTTTATGTAAAGAATTGGAAATGTTTCTTAATATATGTGAACTACAGATGTTAGAAATGTTAGAAGAAGATACAAAATACAAATACTATAATCTAACAAAAAAAGAAAGAATGTTTAGATGTCCTACTTAAAGACGAGAATATACTTGTCTTAAAAGCTGATAAAGGGGGAGCAATGGTTTTAATGGACAGGAAAGATTATGAAGGAAAGATGAAAGATATGTTATCAGACTCTAATTTTTATAAGTCAGTAAATATGTCTGAAATTAAGAAAGGTTTTTCACTTATAGAATCATGTATAGTAGAATGGTTCTATGCAGGTAGAATCGATGAAAAAATGAAAAGGAACATAACTAATAATAACCTGTCGATCAGTAGAATCTTTGGAATACCAAAAACCCATAAAAACATTGATTCTCCCCCTTTAAGACCAATAGTTGCTAGCAAAAATAGTAAATTAGAAGGGATGTCTATTTTTGTAGATAAACATTTACAGAAAGTAGTTCTGAAGGGAGTCACTTATATAAAGGACAGTTATGACTGCATGGCAAAACTCAACAATATTAAGGTCTCAGAATCTGATATACTTGTAACATTAGATATAAATTCTCTCTATACTATGATTCCTAGTAAGGAAGGTATGGAGATGGTTAGAATGGAACTGTTGAAATCAAGAGAATTTTCTATAAATACTATTAGTCTGTTAATGGAAATGATAGATTTAGTATTAAGTTATAATTATTTAGAATTCTATGATGAATTGTTTGTCCAAGTCAATGGGGTAGCTATGGGTGTGGCCTTAGCACCTAGCTATGCTAATTTATTCATGCAAGGCTGGGAAACAGCAAATATATTAGAAAGTAGGTTTGTGAAAAATATCATCAAAATGTTTAGATTTATTGACGATATTCTGATTATTTGGAGTGGGACGGTCGAAGAATTAAATCTGTTTTTGAAATATATTGACAATGTCTGTTCTTATATTAAGTTTTCATACAATATCAATACTGAAAATATTAATTTTTTAGATCTCACTATATATAAAAAAGATGGAAAATTAGTGTCAAAAATATATAAAAAAGAATTTCAAAATAATATGTATTTACATTATTCAAGTTTACATCCAAAAAAACTAAACAGAATATTGTCAAAGGACAAATAAAGAGAATAAGTAATTTAACAGATGATAATGAAATTTTTCATTTAGAAGCTGACAACTTCTGTGAAAGGATGTTAAGTAGAGGTTATCCCCAAGAAATGATTAAGGAAGTTATGACAGAAGAAATTGTAAATAGAAATAAAAATGAGAAGAAGAAGTTGAATAGAACATCTTCAGCAGATTTTACCACAGCTTTGGCAGTACAAAATAGTACTGATTCTTATGTCATCAAAAATATAGTAAGAAAAAATTGGGGAATTTTTAAAACTAATATTAATTTATTACAGAAGTTAGGCGACAAACCTAAGTTTGTGCAAAAAAGAGCAAAAAATTTTAAAGATTTTTTTCAAGGAAAATTAAATAAAATTAGAATAGTAGAAGAAAGAAAAGGAATGTACAAATGTTTTAATTGTAACTATTGTAGTTATTTATATACAGATAGGCATGAGATTTCTGTGGGCAAAACTAAGATATATGTTCCAGGCAGATTTACTTGTAAGTCTAAAAATGTTGTCTATTTAATAATATGTGTAGATTGCAACTCATTTTATGTTGGTAGAACAGGAAGGGAATTGTATAGAAGAATTTATGAACATCAATATGCCATAGGCAAAGGAGATGTCAAAAATGCTTTGGCAAAACATTATTTAGAAAGTAAATGTAAGACTAATTTCAAATGTTTAGTTATAGATTTTATCCATCCCAATGTTACAAAGATAAATACTGAAGAAGAATTGGGGTGGCTTGAATACTGCTGGCAAGTGAGATTAAATGCGTGTTTTCCGCCAGGGTTAAATAATAGAGAGGAATTCATTATATACTTAAAAAGGAAAGGTTTTAAACATTAGGTTAGTTTTCAGGTATACAGAATAGTTTAAGAATATTGTAGTTCAAACCCATTTTAAACTGATAACTTTTAATTGGATTGCTTAATTGAAGCAGCTTACTAATTGCTAAGAGTATTTAAATGAAGCAGTGTGTTGTAACCATTAGTCTGAAGAAATCTCCCTTTGGAGATGAAAGCGCTCACTTGTGGTTCTATAACAGCGTAATTACAGCATGTTTTCATGTGTTTTATTGGATTTTATCTTGTGGATTTTACTTCGTGAATTAAACTTCGTTTTTGTGCTATTCTGCCATCATATCTTTTTGGATTTGTGCTTTGTTTTAAAGCGTGCTGCTTTGCTCATCAATATGCAGATGACTCAACTATTATCTGCTCTGCCAAATCTGCCCTTGTACTACAGCATTTCCCACAAGAAGCATTTAATTCCACTGAAACCTGGATGCCCCAAAACCATCTTTCTCTCAACCTCAATAAAACAAAACTTTTAATATTTGCCCCCACAAAAATCCAACACTATTGACAAATCACTATTCTCCATTCATTCCCAAAATAACACCACCATTAAAGTCATCCCCAGTACCAAATTGCTAGGTGTCACCATTGAGGATAGATTATTTATCGACCTTCACATCAACAGCAACATGAAAAAAAAAACATCAAAAACTAGGTGCCCTGTATAGGCACAACTATTTTCTTAACCTCTCTGAAAAAAAGGCTCTGGCCTCATCCTTCCTGCTTCCTACATTCCTATATGGCACTCCCATTCTCACTAATTTACAGTCCTCCTTGAGGACAAAACTAGACTCCTGCTACAATAAAATAGCTACATTTACTACAAACACAAAATTTTCCACCCATCACTGTTCCTCTCTGCATCAACTAAATTGGCTAGAATCCCCTCACTATCTCACATTCTTACAATTAACTACACCTCACAAGCTCATCTACCACCCAGAAACTTGCTCCTCCCTCTCCTCTATTTTGACCACATACCAGCCTAACATACATCTCAGGTCCGAGAACAAAATGCTACTATCCGCAACAGAAACCTAACCTTGCAGCCGGTCAAATGTTGTACTCCTATACCATCTCTAAAGCATGGAACATTCTCCTCCATTCACTCAGAACTATCATCAGCCCAGCTTCCTTTAAAAAGTCCCTCAAACTACATCTCTCCTCACACAGGTTATGCTCCTGTACCCCAAAACACAACCCCAACACCTGATTTTTCTACCCAGTGTTATACCTCTATCACTTCCTTCCCTTTCACTCTGCCCATTTACTGCTTCTCTGTCACATTAGACTGTCCTTTCACTCCATAGCCCTTATATCTCCTTCTATTCTTACATTGCATTCAACTCTCCATGGCAATTAGCCTTGCAGATATATCAACACTCATGCATTATTTGAATGCACACTAGGAACTGTTTAGATTTATTTCATTCATGTATTATTTGAACTTGTGCCTTTTTCTACTTCCATTTCTATTACTATTTCTAATTCTCTATTGTGTTCTTTTTTTTTTACTTTATTAGTAATAGTTCTGCTGTATGTCCTATGTTATGCAAATTATCACATTCTTTGTATGTATTTTTGTGAACTTTTTTTCTGTTGATATATTAATATTTATGTTTGTATTTTAACTTGAGAAGCTTTTCTCCCAGGGCCTCCACTGAAAATGGGCTCATTCCTGGTCCAGTGGACTTTCCCGGTTATCAAATGCAATAAACAAGTGTTTTGCTTTAGTGGCAAATTTGGTGATTTTGTGATAGCAAGTTTCAAGTTTAGCTTTTAGCGAAGATTGAAGCTTAATAAGTAGTGGTGCCCCATATAAGAGAGAGGGTAATAGGTAAGAGGAAACGAGGACTTATTTGGTGGAGGTGATCAGGAAGTATTTATGCTTATAGAGAATTTCTAGTTTTTGGTGTATTTTGCTGATGCTGTGCTGAATGTGTAGGTCAAATTTCATGTGTTAATCTATTATTATACCAAATATTTTTGTGTGGGAAACAACCTGGATAGCAGAATTACTTTGAGAATGTATAGAGAGTATAGCACTTTGTTTAATGGGTTAGCATTTCTAGGGGTGAATAGCATGAGCTTGGTTTTGCTTGGGTTAAGGGATAAATGATTATTATACATCCAGGTCTTAGTGATGGTTAAGGCCAATTCAGTTATTTACTGTATATCAGAAATGGAATCGGCAGAGCATATAATAGTTGAGTCGTCTGCATACTGAATGAGTGAAGCTTGGCATAGTGAAGAATGAACATTATTAATGAAAATGCTGACTAGGAGAGGTCCAATATGAAGCTTTGGAGAACTCTAGTATAGGTGTTAAGATATGGAAACAGGGAATGTTGCCATTTAATGGCCTGTTGCCTGTCTTCTAAGTAGCTTGAGAACCAGTTAAGAGAGGAAGGGGAAAGACCAGTCTTAGGGAGTTGGGGTAGGAGTAAAGTGTGGGAGACAGTGTCAAAAGCTTTTGAAAAGTCTAAGAATAGGGAAGAAACAATTTTACTGGTGTCACGGGTTTTATTGATTGTTTTCATGAAAGATATAAAGGCAGTAGTGGTGCTGTGATCTGGCCTGAATCCATGTTGCTTGGGAGATAGGATTTGGTTGTGAATCAGAAGGTTTAGAATTTGAGTGTGTTTGCATTTTTCCAGTATCTTTGAGATGGTTGAGAGAATGGCTATTGGTCTGAAGTTAGAGATATCATTATTATTGCCACCTTTATGAACAGGAATAATATATGCTTTTTTTCCCAGATTTTGGGGATTACAGAAATACAGTAAGAAAATTGCTTGTAAAAAACAAGGACTATACACAGAAAAGTAGCAGAAACTAAAGTACTTACATCGGTGTCTATTATATACATTATAACAAAACACTATAAAACCTGTAATAGTTTCATTGAGTAATGTGAGAATTATTTTCTTATAAAGATTTTAAGTTAGACCACAGATTGTATATGAAGGGCGTTCTAATAGCTCTTTATTTAATAGTCATAATTTCCAATTGACATGTTTCAGTAAGAATACTCTTAAATTCTACAAATAAAAGAAGATGTTCAGATTTCCAATTCCTGGTTATTATTTTTCTAGCTACTGTCAATACAGACCATAAAATAAGGTATTTAACTCTTCTAACACAATTAGGAATTGGGATATTAAATAAAATCAAAGATTTAGCTAATGTAAATCTATCTATAAAATAATTTGGAGAAAATTATTATTTTTTTTTCCAATATTGTTTGAAAGCTATGCAATCATAAAACATATGTGACCAATCTGCTTTAGTTTCTGTTTTGCATTTCCAACACAATACCTTTTCCTTACTGACCAATTCCAACTTATGGGGTGTATAGAAAGCTCTAGTCATAAATTTCCAGGAGTATAATCACCATCTAAGTGAAGATGTAGTCTGCTTAGATGATTCCAAGATTATTTTTTTATCAGCTTCAGAAGTTAACTTCTTATTAATTAATGTGAAGTAATTCCAATAATTATCATTTTTTTGTTTCATTGTTAATTATTCTATATATAAATGATAGTTTACTTTCATTGGATTTATCTTTGTAAATAAATGTAGTCAAAATGTTATTAGTTTAGGTATAGGTGTTCTTGAACTTAGAGGGATTTAATTGATTTTGTCAGTCATGAATTGTCTATTTGAAGTAGTAGCCATAAATTTCTATTTAAATCATATTTTAATATTAGGTGTTCTGATGTTATTAAATCATCTTCTAAAATTTGAAACCAAAAAGTAAGATTTTTGTCCTTCAACAAGATAAATCCAGAAAAATTGGAGGTGGGATGACATCTTTTGTGTATGCAGTAGGAAACAGAATGAATATCCAATGTTTATAAGTCATATTTTTATATATAAAATTTTGAAAATCCTTTAATAAAAGTTTCATATAATAGGGAAAGTTACTTTGGAGTTTAAGACAAAAATATGTTTTAAATCCAAATGAATGGATTATTTAATATTAGGAGTTTATTATGAAATACTCATAATACATGTTAAAACATAGGACTTCTTGAATTTTTTTCCAACTTTCTGAATAATTTTCATTAATTAGTAAAGAGATAGTTGTAATCACTGATTATATAGACTATAAATAAATATCAGGTAAACCTATCCCACCTAGACGGCAGTCTTTTATATGATGGGTAAGAGCTATTCTGGGTTAATTTGGAAACCACAAAAACTTCAAAACCATTGTATTGAATTATTTTATCAGTGTTTTGGAGGCATTAATGATGTGGATTGTATAATATAAAGTATCTTGAGTAAAATGATTGTTTTAACAATTGAAAGTTTCTCGTCCATTGTGAATGAGAGATATTTCCACTTAGTTATTAAGTTATTTATAGAGGATATGCAATTATTATAATTAAGTCTTATTATATCATTTATATTGCTAGCTAATATAACTCCTAAATACATTAAACTGTCAGTTTTAACCAAGTATTTAATAAATTTCTGATCCCAAAGATGGGTATCTGAGTTAATACAGAATATTTTTTGTTGTTTTCATTGAAAATTAAGCCAGAATTCTTTTGAAAAAAGATCAAATATAGCTTGTAAAGTTTTATTTGTTCCTTTAATAATAAGGAGAATATCATTCTCAAATAACTGTACTTTGGAGGTTGTTTCAAGATTCAAAGAAAACCCCTCAATGTCTGGATTCATCTTTATATAATTAGCTAAGGACTCCATTATATGAGCCAATAGCAAACGGGAAAGGGGACATCCTTGTTTAGTTTCTTTATATATTGGGATGTTATGGGATATATATGAACCAATCTTAATATATGCCTGACTTCCATTATAAAGTTGTGAAATAAGATGTATGAATTTATTAGATAATTTAAAGATTCTAAGATAAGAAAAAGATAGTCCCAATTTACCGAGTCAAAGGCACAGTTTATATCCAAACCTAATAAAGTTAAATACTTTAGAGTTGACAGCATGATCTATTACAGTCAATATTCATTTAAGACGGTCATGTGTGTTTCTGTTTAAAATAAAACCTGTTTGATCTTCATCAATCAAAAGTGGAAAGTATTTCTTTAGACTATTGGTGTAAATAGACATAAGTAATTTATAGTCAGCATTCAGAAGTGATATTGGTGTATATGAGGAACATTTTGAGGTATCTTTATCTGTCTTCAGTATAGGTGAAATGAGGGTATATTTCCTGGAGGGGGAGCATGTTAAATAAATCCTGACACTGAGAAAAAAAACTTGATGTAATAAAGTTAATGCTTCTTTGGGTAGTATTTCATAGATTTCTGGAATAATTTCATCATTACCTGGAGCCTTGTTTTGTTTTAAAGCATTGATTTGACATTTGATTCCTGATAATGAAATAGTGTTATCTAAAGAATTAATCTGTTGGTCAATTAATTTGTTTTTGGTATATTTCTTTATAAATGATCGTATAGATTATTTAGGATCTAAAGTTGTTGAGCTTCGATTAATTTTTATTAAAATAATCTCTAAATTCCATTAATATATCTCCTAAATCAGTTACCATTTTTTTTCTGAATAAATCTCTTTAATATAGTAAATTTTACTAAGCCTCTTCATTTTGATGGCCAATTTATTTAAAGATTTAGGGTTAATAGAAAATTTATGAATTTATATCTTTCTAAATTAATCTCAGTCTTACGATTCAGAATTTCTGCATATTTATTATTCAAATAATTGATTTCTGCAACCTTAGTAGATTTGTTATCTGATTATGTAGTTTTAACTTGTCCATTTTCTCTTGGAGTGTTTTAATTCCTTGTCCCAATGTTTTTTTTTATTAATTTACCAGTTTATTATTCTCCCATAAAGGTAAGCTTTTAAAGCATCCCTGATATAAATGTCAGATGTGTCCTCGATACTATAGAAATTAATAAAATGTTTTGTTCCAGAAATAATGAATTCTTTAAAATCTAATAGGGTAGTTAGATATGCTGGGATTCCTTTTATTTGGGTACAGTAGTTTGAGTTCATTAATAGATCAAATGATATAGCATTATGATCAGATAATGGGCACAAATGTACTTTAACTTTGTTTAGATTGTTGACTAACAGATTAGAAATATAATCTCTATCAATTCTGGAATATGAACCATGCCTATAAAAAAAGTATGTATAGTAAAAGGAATTTGAATAAGCAAAATCATTAATGTCTCTAATATGGTATGTATCTGCAATTTCAGTCATTTTTTGCTGATAATGTTACTCTTTTTTTACTTATAGCTGTTGAATCTTTTTCATTAACTATACAATTAAAATCCCCTTCTAAAGTAATATTTCCTTTGGATAATTGTACTATTTAGTTTAAGTGTTGTTTAACTGTATGAATACCTATCCCTGGTATCCAATAGATGTTAATTAATGAGTATAATTTCCTACTAAGTTCTAGTGTAACAGTGCAAAGCATACCCATACCATCATTGTGTGTGTCTATTATTTTAGTGTATGGTTGAGTATTGTTCCATAGAATTGCAACACTTCTCTTCTTTTGTTGATGATGTGAGCTAGTTAGTACTATATACTTTCTATTATTAAGTCTATTTATGTCATCCTTTATTAGATGTGTTTCTTGTAGAAAAACAGGGTTAAAAAGGTATAAATATTTATATAAGCTTCCTCTTATACATCTATTATTTAACCCGTTAATATTATCAGGTAAACATTTTAAGGTTAACATAAAGAACAATGGATGAGTTTACTCGAGTGACAATCATTAACATATTAAGTATATACATATAAATTTTTATTCCTACTGAATTGAAATAACTTTTAATAGATCTGCAGTTCAAATAATGCAAGGAAGTAGTGTAGATTGGACCATTAAAGTGGTTGGACTCCAAAGAAGAATAAATAATAACTATATACAATAAAACTAGAATTCTATATTCCCTCACCTCTTTCATGGAGTTCAAAGAGACTCCTAACTCAAACAATTTCCTGTTTGAGTTAGCCACCCTCTCACTAACAACAGTCAACTCTACCCCGCCACAAATAGAAACTAATAATACTTAGAAATTTTGATTATAATGGGGAAATATGTATATCCAATATGTTAAGGTATTTACATGCAAAATATTTTGATATATATTCTTGTTCTCTTAAAAACAAACTAAACAGTTGATATTTTTGAGTTATTAAATTATTAAATTATATATATGACAACCAAAACAGTAATGATTTATAGCTGTGTTACATAATCAGAGATTAGATAGATAACAGTATAATTTTAAAAATAAAGATCAAATTAAGTTAGAATATATAGAATTATTTTCTGATGTAAAAATGTGCTTTACTTTTATGCTCATCTACCCAAACAGACACTCAAAAAATAAACACCATCAATTATGCCTTATTTGCAGACAGACATGTGTAACAATAGGTCATATACATTTCTCCATAGTTATAAGTAATGAAGTTAACATGTACTGCATCACCCTTTTCCATTCTCATCTCATCAGTTGATTTTTCAAAACCATATATCCTTATTATAAGTTTCTAGTATATTTGTAGAGAATCTATAAACTGGTATCTATTGATTATTATGTAAAATCTTATGTAGCTCACATAGTAGAATACTTATCAGTGTCATAACAATAAGATGAAGAAATTCATAAAAATCTGAGTTGACTAAGATAACCGTCAAAACCAGGTTAACATGTTTAAAATAATTATCAAAAACCATTAAATTAGGTATGATGTAAAAATAATATATAGTAATATATATCTAAAACATCTAAAAATCAAGCTTATGTGATACTAAGTTCAGATATAAGAAACCAAATATATGAAACTTGTCCTCCTAGTATCTACAAATGGAACAGCAATCCAAATAACATTACTAATGCAGGTATGAACTGCAACTACCTTATAATAAGTATTGACTTCTAATGTCCAAACATCAGTTTATACAGTGACTTTCTCAGGTCTTGAGAATTTTTTGTCATATATATAACCAATAAGCATACAGTGGTAATAAACATACCATCTAAAGTAAAAACAAAGCTAAACGCAGTAATATTTAGATTTCAAGTTAAAATAATAGAGACGGAGTAAGATCTATCTTAGATCTTGCTATTTTAACTCTACTTATCCACCAGCAGTAAATGAATAAACATATCATAAGCAATAAGATTTTGGATTGTAAGATGAATTATTTCTTTTTATTACTACGAGAAGTGAACTGTGCAACAAGGTTTCCAAGCGAGCAAATGCATCTATGTTTCAGCAAGTGGTTAGCCTACCAGCATCTGCCATTTAGGTTATTATTCTCCCAACCCCACTACTAAACTTCTGTAATTTCAGAGCTGAACAAACTCTGATAAAATAAATAAAAGTTTCATTTGAAAATGAAATATTTATTTTCTGTTAAATTGTACAGCCTGAGCTTAATGTTTTATTATAGAAATATTAAAGCAGGGTGGGTGTAAGAGAACTCACATCCTTCCAAAATAGTATTTTATCAATTTTCTTTCAGCTGTCTACCTTGCTGTTTCAGTTTGCAGTGTCTAGTGTAAGCATTGATCTCTGTGTTGACTGCATTACTTGAATAGTATATAATGAACATGTATTTCTCTGCTTGTCTCTATATTCCAAAAACATCGGTTGTCAATAAGAAAATGACCTCAATATACATTAAGGTTTCATTGAAGGGCTGAATATTATAGCATTAAATGCTGGTTATGATGTGTCAAAATACATTACTCAACATATCTACCCTATTTAATCAAATTGAGACTTGCAGTAAGCAACAGTTCCTTTACCCTCCAAAAGCATTATTTTTAAAAAGAGAAATACTGCTTTTGCTTCTTTGTATTATCTACAAAATTTAAGCTCTGAAAACATTACTGTCACTGGTTACATATTTCTTACCTCATTTGGTATGAAGAGGCTGTTTACATTTATGAATCTTGACAATAAACCTGTTAATTAGATTTTTCATACTGAAAGATCGGTTTTCCTTTTACTAAGAAAAGTTAACTGTACGTTATGCAAGTGAGAGTAAATAAAGCATAACACTCTCTTTTTTCTCTGTTTTATGAGTTTTAAGCTGCTCAGGATGAACTCCGCAATGTGCGTATGAACGTTCCATCCTGTTCCTTGTTGGAGGGGTAAAAGTTTGCGTTTTTTCCCACTGACTGGTGATATTGCGATTGCACAGTCCGAGAGAGACTTAAAAGCAAACAAAATGTCCCAAGACCTATCCTATTGATGAAAAAGGTTAATGTTTCAGTGGGAACTGCTTGAACTATCAAAGATTTTGTCTGCAATAGAAATGGCTTGAGAGATTTGAAAACTGCCGTTTGAACACTGAACCATTCTATAACATGCTGTAACCATTACTATTTCTTAAAAAACTACCATCATGATTATTTAAGCATATTTGATTAAACCATTGCAGCAGACTAATAAAAAGATGAAATAAAAAGCAAAATGTTACCAGTAAGCCTAGAAAATAAATAAAGGTACAAAAAAGCCATATTCAAGTCATTGCCTCCTATACGCAACCCAAAGCCTTCCCACCAACAGCCCATGTATAAAGACATTCAATTCCTATATTGCCATGTCAATGAAAGGCACAGATTTAATTTAAAGTAATATTTTTCCAAACTAATTTAGACCTACTTCTGAAATCAAAAGGAAAATTATTAAAGAGTAGGAAAAAAAGGCACATTACCAAAAAAATAAAATAAAAAACAAGTTATTTATCCTTTAGTTTCTTCTTTTTTTCAGAGGTTTTCCAGTTGCTATTCTCTGCAACTCTCTTCAAGGAAATCCTTGACCATTCCATATCCTCTAATCTGTCTATTTTTAGTTTTAATGAATGATACATCAGAGTTAATGTCATCAAATATTTTTATGCCATCTGCAAGGAATAATTTCAGTCTAGCAGGAAACAAGAGGTGTACTTTTATCTGGTTCTTTTTTAGATCCTTAATAATGGGTTGAAAAAGTTTTCTTTTAGATATAACTGCACTTGAATAGTCATTGTCAAAACATACAATGCTGTTTTTATAGGTGACATGGACCATGCAGTTTTCAACACTAATTCTTTATCTTGTGATGACATAAATCTCACTATTAATGATCTAGGAGTATTCTTATTAGAAGATGAAGCAAGAGATCTATGTGCCCTTTCAATGCCATATGAAAGGGCTTCTGGAAGGTCTAAAATAGATAGTAACCATGAAGATAAGAAACTCACCATGGTACTTCCTTCAATATTGTCTGGTAAGCCGATGATCCGTATGTTATTTCTTCGTGACCTATTTTCTAGGTCCTCTAGTTTATTCTGGAGAGTAGTGTTCTGCTTTAAAAGAAATTCAATGTTACTTTCTCCCTCCTTTAACCTTCCATCTACATCAGAAAGAGACTTCTATATCTGAAATCTGTGATTTCTGCAGTTGTAGTTCTTTATGTATTAAGTCCATCTGTTTTGAACATTTTTGTTCAAAGATATACATTTTTGTATCCATTTTGTCTAGTTTTAGTAACATCTCTTGTATGTTAGCTGCCAAAGATAATAGTTCTTTCTTAAATAGAGTCCATAGAAAAGTTCTTTGAGTGGCCCATCCTTCTTTCCGAAATGCTGGGATATGTTATCGGAAGATTTTGACAGGAAAATATCAGAAAAAATTATAATTTTTAAAACAATCTTAGAATATGTTTAGGATAATCCAAAAATGAAGAAATAAGTCCTGTAGGATTGTTTATAAAAAAATAAATCCTGTCAAAAATGAATAAAGTGACAGAGCTAGGAAAAACTGCTGCTAATCAGTGCACATCTTGGCCACAGCCCCTGGGGATATAAGCTTCTTGAATGGATCTGTTTAGAAGTATGGGGATAGAGTGGGCAATAGCTTTGGTTGCTAGTTTTAGGAATTGTGTAGGTAGGTTTTCAGGAGCGCTAGAGCAGGGTTTGAGCATCATAGGTTCATAGTTTCATTGTTTAGTACTAGGCTAACTGCCCTTGTGAGCCATTTAAGCCTAGCCAATTACCCCATGTGAGAATCAAACCCTGACCCTTGTGTTTGTAAGGTAACACCTTAAACATTATGCCACCCTCCCGCCAACCTCCCACTTGAGAAGTAAACTTTTTATTGTGGTGGTTGGAATAGGTTTAAAAGTGAACATGGGCGTAGAATGGGTGGAGGTGTTGTTAGGAGAGTGGGAGGGTATGGTGGAAGGGGAGCAGAGAATAATTTTGAAGGAGTTGCAGGGTTTGGGCTGATATGAGCTTGGGGAAAGTTGCAGTAATATGCGCTATAGTGTTGATAAAAGGAGAATTAGAGAGAGTGGCAATTTCTTAAGGTGTCTTGCCAGGATATGGACAAGAGCTGTTTCTTGTGCCTGGATTTAGTAGTGATGTAATAGAGTTCCATATTTTTGGGGGGATTTTCACTTGTGGTCAGTTTGAACTTTTAATTAAGGATTTTTTTTACCTGGTTTTGAAGTTGTTTCAATTTTATCAGGTCTTGTGGGGTTTTATTGGGCATACAGGCTGACAGCAATCTGTCCTTTGACCACCACATCTCCACAGTAGTAAGAACGGCTTTCTATATCATCCACCTCATAAGTAAGGGAATTGCTTCCAGAACAAAAGAGGTTATATCCCCTCTGTACTCCTCACTAATCAGGCCTGTAATACAGTACAATTCTACCTTTGGTACGTACCTCACCAGGCACCTGCAGCAACTGGAAAGACCTCAAAGGTTTCTTACAAAGAAAATTCAGGGTCTCCAGCATATGTCGTAGGTTGACAGACTGAAATCACTGTCATTATACTTTGTGTCTTACAGACTGCTCAGAGGCAACTTCTGCCTTGCTTATAAAGCAGTCTCAGATCCTGCTGTAATGGAAATGCTGCACATTCATAAATCAAATGGTAGAAGATGTGCTCGCTCTATGGAACTCTACCTAGTATGTTACATCAACAGGAGTTGCTAGAGAGACAAATACATCTCACACAGGTTACCTCTTCTGTGGAACAAACTTCTAATTCAGGTTAAACAGAGACCCTTGCTGACCCTATTTAAGCATAATTTGGATGATCAGATGGGAAACTGCAAATTCACCACGGAAGTTTTACCTGTGTCCCTCTTTGACAGGGGCAGTAGTTGTTGGCTTAGTTCTGCTTAATACCTTGATATTCTTGGGAACAGGGGTTGTACTTGTCTAGGATTATAAGGGCCCTAGGACCATTAGCCTAGTAACCTCCTATAATCCTATGATTCCATATTATTTAGGCATAGTTTATTACATACATTGTACCAGTCCAAGTTTGTCAGTCACTGTTATATTTCTGGTCTCTGTTAATGGCCATGTAATGATTGAAAACAGTCCCTAGACCATTCTGCCAACCTGTTCAACAATAAAAATAAACAAAATATAATAAATAAGTGTATATAGTGCAAGGGGTAAAGTGATGTGCTGGAGAAGGCAGGTGTGGGAGGAGCTTATGCCATATATGGACAAATTCAATGAAAACAGAAACGTACAAATGCAGAAGAAGAGGAAGGCTTGAGACTAGTTAGGTCAAGTAACTCCATAGCTGCAAGACCATTTACTGGCCAGGTGAAAGTTAATGCCAATTTGAAGCCTTATTTGCAGACAAGTTCCTTTGTGTTCAGTAGGAGCTTATTCTGTTTGGCTATGTAGACACTGTTCTCCTTGTCTAGTGAAAGGTATTCTGGCTTGCACTGATTAGGTAGCTGTGGAACAAAGTGAGCCTGAATACCAAGTCAGTGTGTTAGATAATGCTGTGTGTACAATAGCCTTTAAGTTACTACCAATTAGGAAAGCCTCAGCTAATTAGCTAATTTTAGCCACTTAAGCTTGTTTAATTCTTTGCCATGGTCACTGCAGGAGGAATACCAGCAGCAAAGCCTGCAGTAACAATTTTATGTGGTGGTTGTAAGAAGATTAGCTAGGACATGCGAAACATGCAGGAGGTTTGGAAAAAAGAAAATATAGACTGTAGTTGTGCTTGTGTAGATATGCATAAAAACTTAGACCCTGTATATCATACCAGTCCTCTGACTGCTTTATGTAATGATGGCCTTGAGCTCAAGGAAAGGCATCTAAGAAAACCCAAAGACTTCACACAACTCACATCTTCAATTGGTTAAGCAATTCATGGAGGCAGGAAGCAAGCCTGGCTCAAGTGGAAAAGAAACCAAGTGTACATCCAAGCAGCATGAATTTTGTTTTGATGATTTTCACATACAGACCCAGGTCAGACAAAAGCTTTTTTGCACTTTGTTACTGGCCAGTTCATTGCTGGTCTTTATTATGAAAATTTAATATTGTGGTGAGCTTTACTGCAGTGTGTTGCAGTATCAGCCAGTGATGTGTTTTTAAAGGGCCTTTGCCCTTTTTTTCACTGTGGTGCAACCATGGAGTTGGTGGAACCACAGTAGAGTGACCATGGAATTGGTGTATATAATTTAGGGGGTGTAAGACGGTGCAGGGAGTCTTGCCCTTGCCAGATATATTTTTTTAATGGTTTTGTTTGGCAATTTTTCTAATTTATGTTTCAGGAAAACCATCAGACAAATTAGTTTACTAAAGTAGGTGATAGGTAAATCTCAGACAACTATACTTGAACAGAATAAGGTTCTTGTTTAAACAGTTACTGTGCTTTGAATATATTAGAAGCTGAACCAAGTCATCAGTTTACTGGGTTAACCTGACAGCACTACAGCATTTCTGGTTGACACTCACAAAGGTGGAGAATAGCAGTGAGCCAAGCAAAAAGCCCAGTAGAACAATTAGAGTTACTAGTAGATGAGGGATAGCATTATTCCATTTAATTATTATTTATTTTACATTTGTTGACCGGGTTTGTCCAGCTGAGCTGATGGCCCTTTTTCAGTGGAGACCCGGGAAGAAAAGCTCCACACAATTTCAATAAAGTTGTCCATGAACATATTATAATAATCAAAACATTAACATTTTCAAGTTGGTACAGTAAAGGCATTAAAATTAAATACAGAGTTTAAGTTGATCTTTAACATAAGATATGCATAATATATTCTTAATACAAAGATATGCTTAATAACCACAGATCTGCCTTCATGGTAGTTTCTAAACAATTGAGTACTGTCTGATGATAGCCCATTGGCCGGGATCTTCCTTAGAGGAAATATGCTGGTGATGACATCAAAGATACTTGTTAGTTAAGAACCAAAGTACAAACTCCATTGTCTTGGTTACACTCAGCACACAAGTATTCAGTTATGTTATGGAGAGCTAGTTCACTTATCAGAATGTTTTTATTTATTTTTTAACTTGCTATCATCTATCTGTCTGTATATCTATCTATCTATCCTTTGCTGACCAGTTAGTACTGCTAGCCTAGAGGCCTCTCTTCATAGAAGGTCAAAGATGGCATTTATAGTTTTAGGGGGAAATTTGACCAGGGCATTGGAGAACTTCCCCTCTTCTATTCCGTAGTTGCCATGGAATCTTTTATATCCACCTGAGCTACCACCAACTCAAGCAGATGGGAACTCATTTTAAAATGTCACCTGAAGGATGAAGAAGAGAATAATATATACTGAGAGACAAACAGTAAGCTGTGAGTGTTGACATTGTGGAAAGCCTGGGAGATGACTACGCTTTCCAATATTTTAGAAAGAAGGAGCCTGTACTACTGGAGTATGGTGGCCCCTAGATCTTTTCTGACCAGGTAACCTGAGTTTGATCAGTGGCACAGGCAGGGAATGTGGGCATGCCTGTCCTGAGAGAGAAAGCATGCTAGGTAGAGATTTCACCTAGTTAGACAGCCCCACAGGCTGGGTGTGTCAAGGGCTAGGAGGCAGATCTCTCTAAGGACCTGGGGCTGGTGGGTCCATAATCTAATTCTCATTGCCCACCCAGCCAAACAGTGAAGAGATGCCAGAACACTGTGAGGAACAACAGATCTAGGGGCAATCATTCAAATGTCTCATACAAGATGGTCCCTAGTACTATGTTCCATACCCCTGACAGGATTCCTCACTCCCAAGGTGTTAGAAATGCACACTGTAAGTTCAAATCCATAAGACATTATAGGTCCAACAAGCACTAGGGTGATGTCAAGGACAGCCTGGCAGGAAACACTTAGGGGATCCATAGATTGTGCAGGCACAGCAGTAAGGATAACAGCAGGAGGGTTGAGCAGAACTAAGGTAGAGGGGAGCAAATAACTTAGAAATGAACACAGAAGGGCAATAGGCTAGCACTTACTGATTGCCACTGAAGAACAATTTCTGTGTAGAGAGGGTTATTACCTCTGACTTCAAGAATTTGGAATTTTTTTTCAGGAACGCACCATTTTTTATGTATTTATTTATGAACAGGGTAACACCACTAAACACAAACACCATCTGGTTAAGAAGCTCACTCACAAAAACATACAAAAGAAAACTGTTTTACTTCTTTTTGGCAAAATGACTCCTGGTGTTTCAGCCTACCAGCCTTTCAGGGACTAACATTATGTGAACTTTGCAGTTGCTTTTATATACTTCACAATTAATTAATCAAGTCATTACATCATTAATTAAACATTGAGGACTACTCGCCTTTCACATGTCAAATGGAACATTATACTTTTTATTACATTGTTATAGTAACCACTCATAAAACATTTTTTGAAACATTCCAGTTAACGTCATCCTTTAATTCATTATGAAATTAAGTATTAAGCTTGCAACCTGCAGCTGAGACAATATATGCATATATCTGTATCCCAGTATAAACAAATTCTAGGAAATCTTTATTTTTATATTATATTTCTATGACTTAATATGTAAGGATTGTATTAAATGCCATGTATGTTCCAGAAATCGAGTTTCTGGCTACAATATCTAATTACACAAATTGACAAACCGGACTTTTGGATGGCTGTGTGCAGCAGAGCTGTAACTAGACCAACTGACACCCCTCGAAAAGTCCCCATTTGGCACTCCTCTCTCCTTTATGTGTGCGTGCACAAATGCACAGAGACACATACATACACACTCACATACACAGACACAGACTCACACACACAGGACTGGCACAATGCAAAAGTTGGTAATCCATCCTTGCTTCAAAAGTCTATATTGGAAATGATTCTGCTTGCAGACCTGTAAGAGTGCAACAACACAGCAACTCATATTCTGTGCAAATATGCTGGTGATTGCATCTCTTACAGCAAGCCAAACACTTGAGAGAAAACTGCTAGGGAGCACACTCAATACTGTAGAAGAGGTGCTGATTTATCTCTGTAAGCAGTGATTGTCATTTCAACAGCCATGATCATTTAAGATAGTATGTGGACAAGTGTCCTGATGGCAGATAGTCTAATTTTCCTGGAACAGGGAGTCATTGTCAAGTAATGCACAGTTATGACAGCAATAGCCAATCATCTGTTTGGCTTTTAAGACGCTGTGTCCTCTGTAGATCAGAGTGTGTGATATACCATTAATTTGGTTATTACTAACATGGCAACTGTTGCTCTACACCTGTAGTTATTTCCTCCCTGGTTAGATCCGACCACAAACTAATCACCATGGAAATCCACATCTCACCCACACCCCCTCTCAAAGGTAACCACCATGAAAAACTTCTCCAAAGCTGACTTTGGGCTCATAAAAATAGAGGTGGCTAACTTTACGGCACCCATGTCAATGAAAAATAGATACATGACTACCAAATCATACACTGATGCACTGTATGAACACGTACATAAATGCATGCAACTAGACATACCCAACAGAACTAAGACACTCTCCTCCAAAACAAGGAAGCCAATCTGGTGGTCCCCTGCCATTAATAAACTCTACAACAGAAGGAAGAAGCTGTTGCAGAAAAAGGTGAAGTCCCAAGATGAGAAAATGCCCTTATTAGCCTCATCAAAAAGTTCAGATCCCGCATCAAAACCTCTAAAGCCAGCTATGAAGGCAGAATTGTGACAGACACTAAAAACAACCACAAAGCCTTTTATAGTTATATCAAGAATCTCCACAGCAATACCCAGGTTTGCTCTGAGTTACTGCACAATGGTACCTCCTATACTGAGCCAACAGATATTGCCAACATACTGGCCGACAGATTGAGTGCCAACTTAACCCTGCTAACCCCCCTTAAAGGACCAATCACAATACCGGAGGAATGCCAGGCAACCAGCATTACTGCAACACAGGTTAAAGCTCCATTGTCCAAGGCCAAGAATACAGCTTCCATGGGACCCGACAATATCCCTGGATGTGTTCTATATGAACTACAAAGTGAACTAGCACCACATATGTGTGCTCTGTTCAATCACAGCCCACCTCTGGCTTTGTCCCTACCAAATGGTGCACTGCTACAATCATCCCTCTCCATAAAGGAGGAGCGACTACATACCCTGGGAAGTATTTCCCCATTAGCCTGATGAGTCTGATATGTAAGGCTATGGAGCGCATCATCATGGACCTAATTAACAAGACATAGGGAATCTCTAAACTCTAGATCCCATGCAATTTGGTTTTGTGAAAGGAAGATCATGAATGCTCAACCTGGTTTACTTCTCTGAGTCAGCCACCAGATGTGGATGAGGGCAGGGCAGTTCATACTGCCTACCTCAATCTGGCTTAGGTCTTTGTACCATTCCCCACTCAGGAATTATTGATAAACTCACCAAACTAGGCATCAACCCCTATATCACTAGATGGGTTGCCAATTGGCTCACAGATAGAACCCACAGTGTGAAAGTAGGGAACTGCAAGTCAGACTATCAACCAGTCACGAGTGGAGTCCCTCAGGGATCAGTCCTGGGTCCTCTCCTGTTTGGCATCTACTTCTCAGAAGTCCAGGCCAACACGGAAGGACTCTGGCTGACCAAGTTCACAGACAACTGCAAGCTGGTAGCCATTATTAACTCCCCAAGTGATGTAGACATCCTACAGAAAAGCCGCAATGAGACCAATGACTGCTGTCCAAACTATGGCCTTAAGCTTAATGCCAAAAAAATGTGTCATCATCCCCTTTAGGAAAAACTCAGTTCCCACTAATCACCTCATCGATGGGAGCCCACTGAACACTGAAGGTGTTATAAGAGATCTGGGGACACAGGCTGACAGCAACCTCTCCTTCGACCACAACTTTGCCACTGTGGTCAGAAAGTCCTTCTATGTGGCACATCTCATTACCAAAAGTTTTGCATCCAGGAAGAAAGAGGTCATCATCTCTGTCTACTCTTCCCTCATTAGCCCAGTCATTGAGTATAATGCCCCATTGGCATGTACCTCACTAGACACATGCAACAGTTGGAAAGGCCACAAAAGTACCTCATGAAGAGGATCCTAGGCCTTAAACACATGTCCTACATGGATAGACTAAAAAAAACTTAGCTATTCTCTATCTCATATCATCTACTAAGAGGTTATCTCTTCTTGACTTACAAAACCATGTCTGACCCAGCTCTGTTAGAAATGCTACATCTAAAGAAATCCCAATACCTCCACACCACATGCTCCACAGACCTCACCTCATTACCACAATCAACAGAACATGCTGGAGGGACAGGTTCATAACCCAGAGACTGCCCATGCTCTGGAATACACTTTCCATACATGTCGAGCAGAGCACCTCACTGGCCGTCTTCAAGAGAAATCTTGATAAGTGGATGGGAAATAGAAAGCTCACCCCTGGGATCACTCCAGTGGCTCTACTTGATAGATGTCCCGGGACCTAATGTTGGGCAGCACAGTGCCAAGGCACTTCTATGGCTAGGCTTATAAAGGCTCCAAAGCCATTAACCTAATACACACCTATGAACCTATGAAAAAGCTTTACAGTGAGTCAGCACATGCATGTGAGTACTGAGCACGTGCAAGCAAGAGCGGCCATTTTGAGTGAGCAGCCAGAGTGTGACCGTGCAAGTATGTAGTTAGTACGTTAAGATCGTTTAACTTCGATGTCCCTGCCATTAATCTGATATATTTGTATACAATAAACTACTTAAATGAACACCCAAGTCTCAATGTCTTCTTAATGCACATAAGATGAATGACATGGTGTCAGAATGGGATCCAGACTTACAGCCATGAGGCAACCAGTTAAGGTTGGGGGAATATTCAGGTGTGGATCATCCCCATTCCTTAAACGACTTGCAAAACAGGTCAGAAACAAATTCCATATATTAAAACTTGCTTAAATTATTTCTTTCACCATAAATATAAAACAAAGCACTCAAAACACTCAAAATTAATTTCTTATTAAATGAGATGGCAGAATTGCGACATATTGATAAAATTATTCAAAATCATTTCAAAAATGTTTGAAGCAATATCTGAAACTCTTAAAATGTACAAAAAAGTGAAAACAACTGTATTTTTTCAATATGTACTGATTTTTTTGCATTAACTAAAGTTATTCAATGTATCCAAAATATGCAAAGTGTTTCCAAGTGTGTGCAGTATTACAGTGCAGTTATTTCGTAAAGTGCAGTCATTTCAAATAATATTTTGCAAAGTACAGTGTTTTGAAGAGTTTATTCTGCATTTGCATATTATTATAAGTACCTGGTGTGTGTGAATGTTCGTACATAATTACAAGGGCTATTTTGCATTGTGTTTTACTGCAGTCTGTGGGCATGACAGAAGGATTTTGCAGATACACACAGTTTGTGTTTGATAACAATAATGCAGAAAATTGGAAACTGAGCAGGAACATGACATTTTCATATAAACTGCTTTTTCTGACAAAGATGCATGTACAAAGGCATTTATTCTGCCTAATTTAGCTGGTTCAGAAGCCATTGAAAGTGTTCATTTGTGTATGCACCTGCTGTGTTTGTAGGGGAGGGGAAAGACCAATCTGGTGGTCCCCTGCCATAAACAAACTCTACAACAGAAGGAAGAAACTGATGCGGAATAAGGTGAAGTCCCAAGACTGGAAAAACTCCCTTATCTGCCTCAACAAAAAGTCGAGATCCCTCATCAAATCCTCTAAAGCTAGGTATGAAAACAGAATTGCAGCAGATAGTGAAGACAACCACAAGGCCTTCTATAGTTATGTAAAGAATCTCCATGGCAATACTCAGATTTTCTCTGAGCTACTGCACAATGGTACCTCCTATACCGAGCCAACAAATATTGCCAGTATACTAGCCTACAGATTCAGTGCCAACTTCACCCCCCTCTCCCCCCTGAAAGGACCAATCACAATACCAGTAGATTGCCAGACACCCAGTATTACTGCTGCACAGGTTAAAACAGCAGTGTCTAAGGCCAAGAATACAGCTTCTATGGGACCTGACAATATCCCTGGTTGTGTTCTACATGAACTACAGAGTGAACTGGCAGCATACCTGTGTGCTCTGTTCAATCACAGCCTCACCTCAGGCTTTGTCCCTGCCGAATGACGCACTGCTACAATTATCTCTCTCCACAAAGGAGGAGAGACTACAGAAGCTGGGAATTATTACCCCATTAGCCTAATGAGTCTGATATGCAAAGCTATGAAATGCATCATCATGGACCTAATAAACAAGGATATAGGGAATCTCCAAACTCTGGATCCCACACAGTTTGGTTTTGTGAAGGGTAGATCATGTCAGCTCAACTTGATTGACTTCTTTGAGTCAGTCACCAGAGCTGTAGATGAAGGCAAGGTGGTTCATACAGCCTACCTTGATCTGGCCAAGGCTTTTGATACCATTCCCCACTCAGGAATCATAGAAAAACTTACTGAGCTTGGCATCAACCCCTATATCACTAGGTAGGTTGCAAACTGGCTCAAAGATAGAACCCACAGTGTGAAAGTAGCTGACTCCAAGTCAGACTGCCAATTAGTCACGAGTGGAGTCTCACAGGGTTCGGTCCTGGGTCCTCTCCTGTTTGGTATCTACTTCTCTGAAGTCCAGGTCAGCATGAAGGGACTATTGCTGACAAAGTTCACAGATGATTGCAAGTTGGGAGCTATTATTAACTCCCCAGGAGATGTTGACATCCTAGAGAATGGCCTCACTGTGACCAATGACTGGTGTCAGAACCATGGCCTTATACTCAATGCCAAAAAATGTGTCATCATCCCCTTTGGGAAAAACGTAGTTCCCATGAATTTCTACATTGATGGTAGTCCACTGAACATAGAAGACGTTATAAGACATCTGGTAACACAGGTTAAAAGTAACCTCTCTTTTGATCACCACATTGACACTGAGGTCAGAAAGTCCTTCTATGTGGCACATCTCATTACTAAGGGTTTTGCATCCAGGAAGAAAGAGGTCATTGTCTCCCTCAACTCTTCCCTCATTAGGCCAATCATCGAGTACAATGCCCCATTTGGCATGTACTTCTCTAGACACCTGCAACAACTAGAGAGGCCGCAAAAGTACCTCACAAAGAGGATCCTAGGCCTTAAACACTTATCCTATATGGAGACACAAAAAACTCCAACTATTCTCTGTCTCATATCGGCTACTTAGAGGCGATCTCAGCTTGACTTACAAAGCCATGTCTGAACCAGCTGTGTTAGAAATGCTACATCTAAAGAAATCCCAATCCCTCCACACCACACGCTCCAGAGACCTCAACCTCATTACCACAATTAACAGAACATGCTGGAGGGACAGATTCATAACCCAGAGACTGCCCATGCTATGAAACAGACTTTCTATACATGTCAAGGAGAGCACTTTGCTGACCCTCTTCAAGACAAGTCTTGATGAGCGGATGGGAAACAGAAAATTCACCTCGGGGATAACACCAGTGGCTCTACTCGACAGAGGCACTAGGAACTAAGGTCAGGTGGCACTATGCCAGTGTAATCCTATGGCTAGGCTTGTAAAGGGCCCAGGGCCATTAGCCTAGTACACGCCTATGAACCTATAGTGGTACCAGCTGAAACAAGTGAAGAACCAGAGTACTTAATTTTGAGAAACGTGTAACCCCCAAATGAATGTCACAAGGGAAAGGCACTTACTTTACATAAGGGATCAAAAGCCTGGTGAAACGTTTGCAGCATATATAATTGACTTGAGAAATAAGGCTAGAACATGCAGATTTGGCGAGTTGAGAGATAAGCTGATAAAAGGCAGGTCTGTGTGTGATAATGACACAGTGAGAAGAATTTTGCTTTGAGACATTGATTTAATGTAAAATAAGGCCATTGAGATCTGTCAGATATAAGCGGTTACAGAAAAGCACACAAGTATGCTTACAAATAAGAATAGCAATGGAAGGCACTGTTACAAAGCACATGTTGATAGCATGCAGCACGTGGTTAAAAGAAACAGACTCAAGCACGTGACAGCTACTGCAGGCCCTGTAACAGTTCCTGGGAAACCCCGAAGCTTTCCAGCAAATTCCAGGGCATGCTCAGTGAAGCACAGGAGTGAGTCAGCAAAGCCAAAACATGTGTCCCCACCCAGCTTTTATAGTCAACTGTCATAACTATGGTGGAAATCACAAACCCAAAAGAGAAAAGTGCTTAGCTTTTGGTCAGCAGTGTCATTCTTGCAATAAGTGAAATCATTTCAAAAGGTTTTGTAAATCAAATAAGGCACATTCTTTTATTAAAAGAGGGCACTCCAAGAGGCAAGTTGATCAATTAGAAAGCTGCAACCCTACTTTTTATGTTGATGGTGTGTCTGTGCTTGGTGGAACAGTTACTGCAATAGATTTGTGGGCAAAGAATGAACTCTTTTGTACTGCTTGGAGTAATGGGAGACCTGTAGAGCTCAAAGTAGATACTGGCTCAAAGTGCAATGTTATGTCAACAGAAATACTTGCTAGAGTAAAAGCTGCAGAACAACTTGATTTGACAAAGTCTATGAAGCTTGTTGCTTATGGTGGTGAAGAGACTCAAACTGAAGGCTCAGTATTGCTTTCATGTTGCTCTGCTAGGAACAGCTATGACTTGCAGTTTTTCATAGTCAGAAGGCACGTGCAGTTATTATTAGGCCTCAGAGACAGTTTGAAAATGGGACTGCTTTCATTTAACATAGAAGTTCGCCATGTAAGCCTGAATGACAGCAGCTCAAATTTCACCCAAACTATTTTTTTCTGAGTCTGCTGATATTTTTGCAGACAAACTAAGCAAACTACCAGTTGTGTACTCTATGAAGTTAGACCCAGAGGTCAGCCCAGTTGTCAGACCAGCATGGAAAGTTCCAGTAGCTATGTAAACCAGAGTCAAAGCTGAGCTAGACAAAATGGTGCAGCTAGGAGAAATTTGTCCAGTAGAAGAACCTACTGAATGGGTATCCTCCATGGTAGTAGCTCATAAAAAAGCTCGGATGATATCAGAATATGTATTGATCCAAGAGATCTGAACAAAGCATTAACAAGGCCTCATCATCCAATGTGCACAGTCGAGGAGGTTGCTGCCCTCATGCCAAATGCCACTGTTTTTTTCTATCTTAGATGCAGAGAGTTAATTTTGGCAAATTTTACTTGACAATCTTCATTGTTATCCACATTCGGTACGCCATTTGGAAGATAAGGACTTCTGAGAAGGCCATTTGGAATAAATTCTGCCAGTGAAGTCTTTCAGTGTGCTATGGTGCAAATTTTTTCAGGCTATCTCTGTGCTATTATTGTAGATGATGTTTTAGTAGGAGGTAATGGTGAAGCAAACATGTCAGAAACCTCAAGAAAGTTCTGAAAAGACCACATCAAGTAAATCTTAAGCTGAATCCTCAAAAGTGCAAATGCAGGTTCTGAGAATGTTTCTTATGTTGGTCACTTGTGAACCAGTTCAGGCTTATGACCAGATCCTTCCAAGCAGACATCAATTCTTGAGATGCCAGCTCCAGATAATGTCCAAACCCTACAATGTTTTCTTGGCATGGTGAACTATCTAGGCAAGTTATTTCCAGATTTAAGCCAACCTTCAGCACTGCTAAGACAGCTGACATGCAAAGATGTTATTTGGTCATGGTCAGAACAACACCAACGTGTATTTGATGCCCTGAAACAGAAAATTGCTAACCCACCAACTCTAAGCTACTATGATGTTCACAAGCCAGTTACACTTTTCTGTGATGCTTCTAAATTTGTTCTAGGTGCAGTCATTCTTCAAGAGGGTAGACCAGCAGCCTATGCATCAAGAACTCTTACCCAAACCGAGATGCAGTATGCCCATATTGAGAAAGAGCTTTTGGCAATTGTGTTTGCATGTTCAAAGTTCCATGATTATATTTATGGTCGACCTATCCAGATCGAAACTGATCATCAATCTCTAGTCACTATTTTGAGAAAGTCTATGCACACATCTCCAGCCAGATTGCAACGCATGATGCTCAAATTGCAGAAGTACGTTTTCATTCTTGTTTACACAAAAGACAAAGTGCTTTATCTTGCTGATACCTTATTCAGATCACCCAGAAAAAACACAGAACAGCATAACAATGAGCAATTTAATTTTGAGATCTTGGAAGTGGGAAATATTTCTTCTACGCATCTTGATGAGCTTCAGATCCAATTCTCCAGAAGCTCAACCACTTTATCAGTCGAGAATTGCCTTCAAAGCAAACTTGTCTGGCAGTAGAAGTGTAACCATATTTTCCATACAGAGATGGGATTTTGTCAGACAATGGTATCATCCTGAAAGGTCTTAAAGTGATTGTTCCAAAATCCTTGCAACAAGAGTATATTAATATTTTTGATTCTACCAAAAGAACAGCAAGAGGTCTAGTATTTTGGCCTTCTTTGTCAAGAGATACTGAGAATGTACTTTCATTCCTGAACTACCATGGTCAGCAGTAGCCACAGATATCTTTGAGTGGAATGGTCAACATTACTTGGTGTTAGTAGACTCTTAATCATATTGGTTTGAGATTGACCTACTTCCCAACCTAACTTACAGTACTGTCATTACTAAGTTGAAGAGACACTTTTCTGTCCATGGTAGTCTGCACAGTTATTTCTGACAATGGTGCACAGATTAATAGTTAGTTAGCAGTTCAAGAGATTTGCAGAAGAGTGGAACTTTGTTCATATTACAAGTAATCCTGAATACCCTCAGTCAAACGGCTTGGCTGAACATGTAGTTCAAATTGCAAGCAGATGTTAGAGAAATCCAGACGTGACAATACCAGTGTTTTTCTTAACTTGTTAAATCTCAGAAACATTCCTTGTGATAAACATCTTGGTTAACCTGCCCTGAGACTTATATCAAGACAAACCAGAACCATACTAACAATCAGCAGTAATTTATTGGTACCATGTGCTAAGAACAACAAAGCAGTAAAAGTCCAACTGTTGAAAAAGCATTTGTCCCAGAAGTCTTACTGTGATAAAACCAGCAAACCGCTCCATTCTTTACAAAAAGGGGAGCTAGTGAGGATGCAGATGCCAAAAGGTTTTGATCACATCGGATTTGTGAAAAGTTTGTGTCAAGAGCCAAAATCATACATTTTGGAATCACAAGGAATGGAACTCAGACAAAATTCGAAGCATTTGTTACCAGTGTCCAAACCAGTGTTACAGCATCTTGCCTGTGACAAAGGATCTTGTTCTCAGAGTGCCTTGTCCAATGTTCCTGTTCCATTGGACATTTCATCAGCAATCCCAGTTCCTGAGAAAATCCCTAAGACTTATCAAGCAGAGCATTCCCCAGTGACTGTTCCTGTTGCTAAACTAGTAAGCGCCAAACCTCCAGTGGAATCACAAAGCACCAATAAAGGCAGTTCCCCAAAATGTCCAAAGTAAATCACAAGCACAGTTCGCAAAAAAGTCCAAAAACATTCCAAAGGAATTCACAAGTACAAATAGTAAAAAAGTTTAATTCCAAATATATAGCACAGGATAGAAAGTTGAATTCTGTTGGCAAAACCTGGAATTCACTGCCTGCTGACATTACCCTAGAGACTACCCTATCTCAATTCAAGAAAAGTCTCAAGCAGTATTTCAGTTCTCAGTGGTTATGTCCTTGCTCCAAGCCTGACTAAATCTTTAGTTATACTTGTGTACCAATACTATTTCACCTGCAACTTATTTGTGTTTTAATTTGTTAAGCCATATCATAAGTTTGTGAGATTGTATAATTTATATTCCTCAACAGAGTCTGTAAACTGTGTTTAATTTGTATTATATTGTGTTTGCTTTTGTGATTACCTTTGGAGCTTTTCTCCCCGGGCCTGCCCTGAAAATGGACATGTATCCAGTCGGACTATCCCAGTCAACAAATGTAAAATAAATAAATAAAAAGGTATGGCACAGGATTTAGCGCTTTTGTCTCCCTACAGGAAACTTCATCAGAATAATTTTGTATAAGTTCATCAATCATTTAAATACGTACACTCGAAACTTACTTCCATATTCACTGCAACCTGGGCATGACTACTGTTTTTCTTTTATTAGTGTCTGTGTAATTGCATGCCTATTGAAATGTCAGTTGTTTATATGAGACAGCTCAGTAAAGAGGGAGGATGTAGATCAGAGTATGTGATATACCTTTAAGAAGCTTTACAACACATGCATGTAAGTACTGAGCATGTGCAAGCAAGAGTGCCATTTTGAGTGAGTAGCCAGAGTGTGAGCATGCAAGTATATAGTCAGTTAGTTAGTTAGATAGTTCATTTAAGTTCAGTGTTCATCCTGATGTATTTGTATACAATAAACTACTTAAATGAACACCCAAGCCTCAATGTTTTCTTAATGCACATAAGAAGAGCAACACTCTACAGGGACATAATGCACAGCAGTGTGACATAAGTGTGTATATGGCAAGTTGATACTGTGTACTGCATGTTGCTGTGGGGAGAGATGGTACACTGTAGAACTGGACCATACCAGTGTCTGCTACTGAAGCACCTTAGATTTTTGCTTAATATGCATTCAAAGAATACTGGTCTGCATCAAGAATGTGTACCCACATGAGGGGTATAAAGACTGCACTGCACCATATGTATGAATAACACTATATGCATTTTGAATGTACCTGTTATGATGCTGGGGGGCCAGGGGGAAGCACTTTGATCCCAAATTATCCACAGTTATGGGCGCAAGCATTTCTTAAAAATTTCTGGCTCATTGGCCAGGACTGCAGCGAATAGTTAATTAACATATATGACAATGATAGGATCTGGTCATAGGTAGGTACTAGGCTATTGGCCCTAGGGCCTATATAAGCCTAGCCAAATGGTACCCTGGCTTTTGCCACCCAAGAAAATGATTTAATTTAATTTTAATTAATTTTATTTAATCAAAAAGTAACTGCCATTGATGGGAGGTGTGTAACATCACTGTGCTGTGGGTGGTACCAAGGGTGGTTCCAATGTGCACAGATCTCTGCTGCTGTAAGCAGTGACATGAAGTTGTTGTGTTTACATGTATCCTGATGTTTTTTACACTGATAAGCTGATAATACTGCTCAGCCACGTCATGCTGATCGAGTAGCACATCACTTGTATAGGCAGATCGTGACATTTTTGGTCATATTTAGCTGTACTTAGTCTATGCTTGCTGTCCTATAAATTCTGTCTGTTCCACAGGCACTAATATCTACATTTTTATGTTTCACGAAACACAGGTGTGGCCTTCAGTCACCATTTATATCAGTGTTGGATGCACCTGGCCTGCTCCATATATGTGATTGTTTAGCAATGATTATACCACATTTACATGGCTAAAGTGAATCTCTTAGAGTTCTGGTGTGTGCGTTTTTTCAGTTGTGTAGCAGTCCTACAGAATTGTGCATTATGTTTGCGAATACTGCCCATTTATTCTTACTGATGCTCTTGAAAATGTCATTTTGTTTACATACAAATGTGTAGGTCTATTCTGGAAAATATTAATGACCCCCCTTGTAGCAGTATGTGTGAAGGTGCCTGCATTATAAGATGCATGTTTCCCTGTATATATACAATGGGAAACAGCTTAATATCCATTATACTGTTAGTCGTATAGACAATTATTACCTTCAAGTGCTTTTTTAATATCAAATAGAATCACTGACCAAACTGTAGCCGAGGGAAGAAAATCTGCCCTCCAATATGTACAACACTTGAAAACTGGCTGTGCAGCCATGTTGTTTCATTTTTTTTATTGTTTTGCACCCAAAGATATAGTCTGTATTCCAAAACACAGGCAATAAGAATAATCCATTAAATTTGGTGGCTTTGCATTTATAAGGTGGAAAGGACAGATAAATTCTAAAAAAAATAATTGACTGTATAATCTATCCACATGTCCCCTGATTTCATACCATTTCCTCTCTTCCTAGACTCATGTTGGGTTTTAAAACCTTAGCACAAAGGTAACCCCTACGAACCTCATCTTAACTGTTTTTAAAACGAAACTGATAGCCTGGAAAAAAACTGCTGTGCAGTTCATCTAGATCAAATTCAAGCGAGGGAGCTGAGGTAGCTAAACATCCTTGAAGGGATAACTACTCTTCTTGACAGCTATGATGTAAGTAAGTTTGCTTCCAGTTTTCAAATATTTTTGACCAGTCTGACTTGAACAGTGTTCTGATCTATCATATTTAATTTAATCTAGATGTACATTTTAAAACAGATGCTCATTATACTGAGCTGCTTATAAATATTGCTCTGTTTTGATGAGATAAAATAAAAAATGTGACGAGGTGATATGTCTCCTCTGCAATACATTTGGCATTAAAACATTCTGAAATGTACCCAACTCCACTTGAGCAGAAGTCTAAAGCCCTGACTATGACCCAAGTGACCTGAGTTCAGTTAGTGACTTAGGTGCCTGCTGGAGTGGGCTAGGGGGAATAGAGAAGTAACAACCATAACATGGCTTTGCCAGATCACCTCTCCTTGGAAGGAGTGTGCAGGATTACATGCCCATGGTGCATGTTCCTATGTTGCCAGCAGAGATCAGAGGTACCATGGGAGTGCTGACTTTAAGTGGAACAGAGCTGTTTTAAGGGTTTACCTCACTGGAGGAAGTTGAACTATGGGCATACTACTGGACATGTGCAGTGAGGTTAAGGTTGAAAAATGCAAAAACCTAAATACCACTGATGGATGTCTAAATGACATCCCACTCAGTCAGCTATCAACCCAATGTTTGAGTAACAAAGGGACATTTGACTGAGAAAGGGTCTGATAGTTTGCAGACAGTGGGGGTAAACTGACCCACCCCCCCAAAAAAGTTTGGAATATTAATAGTTGTTACTAGTAGGTTTTTGTGATGACTGCAAACTGTTATTGTGCCACGGTATTTATAGTGAAGTCATGCGAGCTAATTTATGTAGCTGTAGTGACATTTTCTATTCTCTCCTTATGGGGAAGAACAATGTATAACATAAGATATTCAATTTCTGTTGCCTTTTATTTCTAAACACATTCATTCTTATGCTTCGTATAGCCCTTTATGCCTGCTGACTGTAAGCTCCTAACATCTGCTTTTGCCCATTCATTCCACAAAGTAACATATTGCACAGTGCCCTGTAATATCCTGAGTGCCAAGGCAAAAGCCAAATAATTAATGAGCTCTAATCCAGGCAGCCATGAATTTTAGGTGCTTTTTTCCTTTAACAAACATGGTAGTCTATGTTGCAACCTAACAGTTGTAGGCTCCCAAAGAACTACTCAGCTTTTATGCCCATAGTTCTTTACACCCACCAGATCTAGCTACTACAAGATGCACAGTTCATTTGATGTACATTTTGCAGTCCACCTTCAGTATTCTGTGCCTCATGTCTCTGCTAGGATCCAGTCATACAGTTGGTCAGGCAGCCTTCATCCCAACATGGACTAGCCAAGATCCTCCCCCCTTCCCACCACCACCATATTCTCTAGTTCCCCAGTTGCTATTCAAATCCTGGTCAGCCAGGTCACAAGCCAGCCTTTATCCCTTTGCATCATGGCACCATGTATACATATATTGCAGACATGAACATTTTAAATTAAGTTCCAGGTCCTCTGCCAATCTTTAAGATTCATAAACAACATTCCTCCTAGTCTTTACCTTGATCATGATATTAAGATATATAAACCTTTTATTTTTTAACTCAATTTTTTATTTTAATTTAAAACATAATAATGATTGTTTACAATTAATAAATGTTCAACTATATACAATATTTACATTTAGCCTGACAAATAGATTAAGATAACAGATCTATGTAAAAACAATAATGCTGATATATTATATTTAAATTATCAGGAAGAGTCTGATTCCAATTTCAAGGTGTTATTCAATGTCAACACTTTTCTCCATAGGTTATTGACTAATGGCTTGAGATGGATTCTCAATTCTTTAGTTTTGATCTCCATTAAAACAGACTTCTTTAGTAGACATAAAAAGTCCTCCATGGTGGGCGTAGTGTTGGATTTCCATCTTCTGGTTATATGTTTTCTAGCTATTGCTAGTATAGTCCATAATAAATACAAATCCAATTTCTTCAAGAGAGGATTATTGATTACATTCAGTAAAATTAGAAATGTTGTCAAAATAAATTTATCTGTATAAAGAGCTTGTAAAAAATTATTAATCTCATTCCAATATGTGCTAATACTAACATAGTCATAAAAAACATGGGACCAGTCTGCGTTTGCTGATTCTTGGCATCTCCAGCATACATTATTACTTGAGGTGTTTATCTTTGAAATTTTCTCAGATGTTAAGAAAGATCTATGTAGATATTTCCATTGAAATATTCTCCAATATTGTGACTGGGGTGTTAATTTAACTGAGTATAAGATATTTGTCTTATCTTCTATTGATAAGGGAGTCTGTATACCTTTAGTTAAGTATTGCCAATAGGGTACTTTAGGAGCTGTCCCATAAGCAATTAATACATTATATAAGTATGATAACTCATTTTTTGTATTAGTGTTGTTATAGATAATTCCAAACAACCAAGATATAAATTTAGGGGTATTTTTAAAGGATGAATTGTTTACTATTCTACATAGATCCTTAGAATATGTTAAAACACTCTGCAACATTAGCCAATCATTTGGTGTTAATCCATAGGCTTAGATTAAATGTTGTGCTTCCAAGACTTGATTTTTGTATAATGAAACCAGCATATTAAGTTCTGATTTCCCCATGAAGTAAAAATCTCTCTATGTACTTTATCAGGGAAATTTATTGGAATATGAATGGAGTTAATAATGCAAACCCAAGTTTTATATCTATAGTCATATTGACAAATATCCTAAAGGCATCACAAATATGGTTTAACAACCAATCAATTTTATTGATTTTAAGTAAGTATATATAGACATTCATGTGGCCTTTTAACACAAAAAAAAATTGCAATTCAAAAAGGTGTTCACACAGACATTCATATAACAATATTTAACAAATAAGAAAATGAAATTACTAAAACTATTTACAAAGACATCCATTGATTATTATTGTAATGACTGGTATTTGATTTTTCCATATACATATATATATATATATATATATATATATATATATATATATATATATATATATATATATATATATATATATATATATATATATAAAAACACATTAAGAGGCTGAAATCTAATTAATATGATATCATTATCAATCTCTTTTCAACAGATTCTGTAAATTGACCCATAAATGATATTTGTAAGTTTTTCTAGTTGTTCTAGATGTCATAGTAGCAATCTGTAATTGGCAAACTTCCATTAGAATTTTCTAAAAATCATTATAAGATGGAGAGGATTCAGATATCCAGTTCCTTGTTATAGTTTTCCTGGCTACTGCCAGTATTGCCCAGAGTAAGGAATGTTTAACTTTTACACAGCAACGTATAGGTGTATTGAAGAGTATTAAAGATTTAGTCAAAGTGAAATTATCTGTGAATATTGCTTGTAGAAGTTCATTGATACTTTTCCAAAATAAACTTATTGCAGGGCAGTCATAAAACATATGGGTCCATCATAGCCTTATGATGTAAAATAGCACTATAGCCCTCTTTAGTTTTGTTTATTTCGTCTCTAATATTCTTAGGAGTGAACCTGTCATTATTTTTGAGGTGTAACCTATCTAGTTTGTCTTGTATGTTTTTAAATCTTCATCCCAGGACTTTCTTTTATTATAATACCATTTATTTATCTGCCCATATAAGTAAGCTTTTAATGCATCCCATACATATATGTCATGAGAGTTGGATATTAAGTTGATTTTTATGAAATTTTGTGTTTCTTCTTCAAAAAATGTTTGAAATTCTTTTGAGTTATGTATGCAGGAATTCTTCTTATATGAGTCTTTGGGGTATCATTTAAGTTAAGCTCAAATATGATTGTATTATGATCTGAAATAGGGCAAGACACAATCTTGGTGTTTATTAAATCATTTATTATTTGAGTGGATATAATTACCCAATCTATTCTGGAGTATGTTTTGAATCTATTGGAAAAGAATGTGAATTGAGGTGAGCTCAAATCTGTATAGTCATGTTTATCTTTTAGGTGATATGTGTCCATGAATGGTATTAGTTGTTTAGCTTGTGGGGTAATCTTCCCTTTCCCTAAAGTACTAGAGTTTTTTTCATTTAAAACACAGTTAAAATCTCCTGCCATAATAATATTACCCTCAGATTGAGATACAGTTTGGTTCAATTGTTAATAGTACTAATTCCAATGCCCTGTAACCAATAGTTGTTTACTAAAGTGAAAAGTGTTGTATTTATTTTGATTATCACCAAACAAAGCATCCCTTTAGTGTCCTGATAAGATTTAATAATTCTAGGTAAAGGGATAGTTCTGTTCCAAAGAATTGCTGCTCCTCTTTTCTTTTTAGAATGTTCAGAACTAGCAATAAATATATATATATTTATTAGTGTTTAAAAAATTAATATTTTCTTTTAATAAATGTGTTTCTTATAAAAATATTATGTTTGGTTTGTGTATAGTTAAGTATTTAAATAAACTTCCTCTTTTAATAGTGTTATTTAGACCATTTACGTTGATTGATAAACTTTTTAATGTGGTCGTAATAGCATTATAATTGAGTAAGAAATTATTGTGTTTTGTGCGTTATCTTGGGGTTCATATCATGTTATCGAAAGCCGATAACGTCGAATGCCACAATGTTGAACCCTATGCAGCGAACGCTAAAAATAGCGAAGCTGCAGAACATCAAATTCTTTCCTAGGGAAAGAATTTGGTTGTCCGTTTCTGTGGCTTTGTTATATTTAGCACTGAGGTGGAAAGTTACGGGGGTTCAGGTAAGTGTGTGATGGTATGGACGTTAGGTTTAGGGTGCAGGTTACATGAGTTAGGGTTAGGGCGCTGGTGAGGTGAGTGTGCTATAGTGACAGAGTTTAGGGTTAGGGACGGGTTAAGTGAGTTAGGGTTAGGGCGAGGGTAAGGTGCGATAGTGACGGACCTTAAGGTTAGGGTTGGGTTAAGGTAAGTGGATAGATAGTAGTGTTTGTATAGTTTAGTGTAGGGTTAGATGTATGACTTTAAGTGTAAGTGTGTGGATTGCTATTTTTTTTGGTGTGCCTGTGTTATGTGAATGTATTTCGGAATAGCAAATTTTTTCCCTGGGAAAAAAATTGCTGTTCTGAATGTTCGATATTGTGTGCTTTAGATTATTTAGGTTCAATTAAATGGTGTTCTGTGTTTTTGGCTTTCGATGATGTGATCTAAATGCTTATCTTGTATATGTTTATGTAATCCTCTCCAAAACATCTGTTATTTAAATTATAGTCAATATCTGTTACTATAAAATAAGCAGTATGTATTATACGATTCTTGCAACTTACAATTAAATATATTTAAATTATAATGGATGTCAAGAAGAACTTATTAAGAAAATTAAATGTAGTATATATGTCATAAAAAAATGGGGTAGCTACCTGCCTGGAGTTGTAAACTCCTTGTCCCATGACATCTGTCACTTGGATCAAACCCCTAAACAGCAGGAATAGAACACAGCCTCCACTATATATAATTGTTAAACAGGCAAAACAGTAACTCTATATATGATTACATATTCATTAAAACTGGTAAAATAGAGTTGTAATCAGTGTAACTCATCTGGTATTGCTTATACCAAAGTCATGTTTCATAAGAATTATATAACTAAATGTATCCTAGAATAGTATGACATTTGTTAGAAATCCTCTATTAATTAAGTCATTCTTTATGCTTGCAAACAACCCACATGAAAAAAGGGCACTTTAACTTCTATTGTACCATATGTTGTTAGATATGATGAAAATTGCTGTTACAGTAGTTAATTTGTTAATACTCTCTGTTGAAATCAGTAGAATACATGACCCTTCAGGAGAATTAAACTAAGTTTTCATACAAATCTAATGATATAACATATTATTCTTGGTATCATTCAGAAGAAAGGATTCTGATATCTAAAATAAGCAACATTCTAATAAAGAAAAATGTCATTTGAAGTAACTGTTAGCCTTGTTAATTAAAACAGATGTTATATATTAATATAGTGTTCAAAACAGATTTGTATATGTATCTTTAGCATGAAAGTTCAAATGACAGTTTAAGCACCTGAAGTAGAACATGCCATCATATCTTAAATGAGTTTACTTTAACCCATGCTATTTTCATATCAACTATCAGCCTCTAAATGAAAATTAGTTATAATTTATAATAAAACTAATTTTATCAGGTTAAGCAAGGCGCAGCAATAGATATAGTATGGCATTCATTAGTTAAAGTAAATGTACACTTACTTTTCCTTTTTTTTCTTCTGTTAAAAGTGACATGAATAAAAAGACACAGTTGAAAAATTATTTCCTTTCTATTAAAGTTAAGATTTGACCAAACATTGTACTAAACTGGCTTAAAAAACATTTTTAAAGTATATACTGCTGTTTTCAACATTTATGAAGATTTCCAACAAAATTACATGTAATGACTTCCTGGTTAGGCTGGGCGATGAGACTAGCTCTGATGTCATCAAATAGCATCTCAATGTTGTGAAGCTCGTTTGAGATTGTAGAGAGGATTTTTTGTGAAAATAAGGCAATTCAAGATTAAATAAGCTTATGGACAACAAGCTCGAGCTTCACAGAGTCACTAGAAGTTGTCTTTCATCGTTTTACATGAAAAACCGCCAAAAATAACTTGTACGTACTTGTTTTCATTAAGTATGGGAAAAGTTCATGTGTGTGAGATCTGTAAGCTTTATATAGCCTGCGCAAGTGTATAGCCAATACCTGTGTTACCCATTATTATTAAACAGTACCACACAAAAAGCATTTTAAATAAATCACTAAACCCCATTAATACATATAACATTCACATAACTAAAAAAAATATATATATATATATATATATATATATATATATATATATATATATATATTTAAAACTGTAAGACACTGCACTTGTGAATCATAATAAAATGTTGAGAACTTATTTCATAATATCACCATAAGAATTTAACATATATAAAAGCTTTAAATTAATTATTAAGATATAAACTATGAGATAAAAAACAGTATCCAATAAGGAAGACAGAGAAATATATATGAATGTGGTGTAATCTCTTATCTAATTATATCTATGTAAACTGTATTTAATATGAATGTTGTTAGTTTAAATTAATAGAGATTATAGAGGGAATCTAAAATATTTATATATGAGAAGTGATTATTTTATTTTCATACTGGATTTATTTATTTACCATCCAACTTTAAGATATCTTTATAACAATATTTAAGACTGTATGTTGTAATTAGTATACCATTTTACCTCAGTTTAAGTAAAAGCTAAAATTATGTGTATACTGAAGGATATATGAGAATGGGAAGGTGAAAAAAAGAAACAGGCTTACATTGTAAGTAAGAATATCAACAAATTATTAACTCAGTGACATTGTTTCCAGAAACATAACAAACTGCAAACAGATATATTTAAGTCACTTATTTCTTAGTCTTTTTTGTTTCTCTGAGGTTTTCCAACTAGGATTAGATGCCATTCTCTTAAGTGTAGGATTAGCCCAATCCATCTCTATTTTTTCCAAGATCTTATGGTCTTTTACATAGTGCAGAGCAGAGTCCAAGTCTTCAAACATTTTGGGATCCTCCAATGAAAATATCTTCAGCTTCACAGGGAACAAAAGATGAATCTTCACCTGTGCTTTCTTCAGTTCCTTTATCAAAGGTAGGTATATTTTTCTTTTAGCTATAACTGCTAATGAATAATCATTGTCAAAGCATATTATAGCTTCATTTGATTTAATTAGTGACTTGGACCATGCAGTTTTTAGAACTAATTCCTTGTCAGAAGATGAGAGGAATTTGACAGTGATAGATCTAGGTTGTTTTTTGTTGGATGTATTACTTGTGGTAAGAGAACAGTGTACTCTCTCAATACCAAAAGGCATAGCTTCAGTGAGATCAAGAGTTTTAGGTAATCAAGTAGTGAGAAAGTTAGTCATGTTGTTCCCCTCTATGTCTTCAGGTAATCCAAATATTCTTAGATTGTTGCGTCTGGATCTGTTTTCAAGATCATCTAGTTTATTTTGTAGGAAAGTATTTTGTTTGAGTAAGAATTCCACATTATTTTCATTTTCTATAATTCTTCCATCCATATCATTTAGAGCATCTTCGATACCTGATATCTGAGATTTTTGTTGTAGTAAATCTTGATGAAGTAAATCCATTTGTTTGGTAGTCTTCTCCTTGAAATTGTCTATTTTGGTATCTAACTTATCAATTTTTGTGGTAAGGTCTTGCATATTTGTTATCAAAGTCTGAATCCTGGTTGCTGGATTTAGTGAAGCTCATGATGAATTTCTTCACATGAGAAGAAGTTATCCAAGAATAATTTGACAAGAAAATCTGCCTTCTTTTAATTTTAAAGTTGATATCATTATAGGTGAAGTTAAGTTCTATTAAATCATGTATAAAAGTATTTTCAGTTTTTAGTCTGAAAGCAGAATTCCAGTCAGAATAATATTTCTTTAGTGAAGCTGTTGAATTCTGCTGCTACTCACTGCCCATCTTGGCCCCGCCCTCATCTATTAGGTTTAATTTGATTGGTTTTGCTATATTATATTGTAGATTTACTCAAATAATACCACATTCTATTATCTTTATCTGTAATTATAAGATTTTTTGATAACATGTTTTCATTCCTTAATATTATGGAATGTAGCCATTTCCAATTAGAAGAATATTTAGGATTTACCCAATCTATTTCAATTTTAAGTATGGAAACCCTTATGTAGGTTTCAATGTCTGGACATTTTAACCCCCCTTGTTCCCAATGTCTGATATAATGGGAATATGCCACTCTATTTTTCTTTGGATGCCATAAGAACTTTAAGAATATTGATGTAATTTCTTTAAGAAATCTTTTTTTTTGGTAATAATATAAGAGCCCGGGCTATATATATTACTTTAGGTAGTAAGACCATTTTTATCAACTGCAGTCTGTCTTCAAATGTTATAAACATATTGTTCCATTTATTTACTAGTGTTTTAATTTATTCTATAATGTTTGAATAATTGGTATTTAGAATCTCTGCCATATGCTTGCACAATACAATCCCCAAATAGTCTAAGGTTGGAACTTGCTTACCAATAATATGATTTACATATACTTGTACCTCCTGTTTTTTATTTAACAACAAGAACTTTGATTTTGATTTATTAAAGTAGAGACCTGAGAGTTTTTGAAAGTTTCCTGTTGATAAATCTACTTCATCCAATACTTCTTTAGAATTAGGTAACGTGAGAAGCACATCATTAGCAAACAACATTATTTTAGAACTATATTGATCATATACATCTATCCCTCTTATTTTCTGAGTTACTATAAAAACAAATCTGCTGCCAATCATTAGCAGACCGGAGTTCCGCTGTGGCGACCCCTAAAAAGCCGAAAAGACAAACAAATGTATTAAGATTGCAAGAATTTCTACAGCTAATGCAAACATGATAAGTGACATGGGACATCCTTGTCTAGTGCCTGTAGTGATCTGTATGGCTTTAGAGGTAAAAGGGCCTATTTTAACAAATGCTAAGTTATTCTCATAAACTTTATAAATGTAATAAAAGAGAGAGGAAAATCAAATATATTCAAAACTTTAACTAGAAAATCCCAGTTTAAAGAATCAAAGGCCTTTTCTATATCTAAACCAACTATCAATGCTTCTTGATTTTCTCTATTTAAATAATCAATTAATGTTAATATCCTTTTGATATTGTCCTGTATTTGTCTATTGTATATAAAACCTGTCTGAACTTTATTAATTATATTGGACAGTGGGACTTTCATTCTATTAACTATAATTGTCATAAATATTTTATAAGCATTATTAAGCAAAGATATTGGTGTATAAGAATTGCAATATTTAGGGTCTTTATTTTCTTTTAAGATAGGGGTAATTAAAGAATATCTCCATGAAGGGGGAATTATTACTAATGATTGGACTTTAAGAAAGGTTTTATATAGTTATAGACTTGGGAAATAATTTATAAATTTCTGTAAGTAAACCATCTATCCCTGGTGCCTTGTTAGATTTACTTTATTTAATCCTGTCTAAAATTTCGTTCTGTGTTATTGGTTTTTGCATCTCCAGCCTTAGCTCTTCAGAGATTTTTTTAATGTTGGGGGTTATATTGTCTTGGTTGCAAATTTCATTTATACTTATTTCAGTGTTATGGTGTTCTATATAATGATATTTAAAAGCATCTAAAATGTCACCTATGTGTGAGACAATCTTTCTTCATGTAATATGCTACCAATATTATTAGTTTTTGATTGCATTTTAACTTTCATAGATAGATTATGCAGATGTTTTGGAGAAGTAGCATAAGAGTTTATTTTTAAACTTTCTATGGCTAAGTTAGTTTTATGGGATAATATTTCATTATATTTTTTATTTGCTTCTGTTTTGTTTTTGTTTTCTGACTCACATAAGTTCTTATTGGATTTAAGTAATGCAAGCTGATTTTGTAATTCCTTTAATTCTGGTTCCTATTCTTTAAACTTATTTTTGTACCAACTGATGGTTTTACCATATATACGTAAGCTTTTAATGAATCCCATACCATAAGTATAATTGTTTCTGGTTTGTAATTAATCTCTAGGAAAAACTTGAAGTTCAGAAATGAACTAAGGTTTAAATTCTTTGATTTTTGTAATGTATGAAGGAATCCTTGAAGAAATAACTAATGATTTAAACTGTGTGTGAATTTCCGATACCAGTGAGTTATGGTCTGAGAATGGACATGGCTGTATCGCAAAAATTAAAAATTTTAGAATATAAATCTTTAGAGACATATATTTTATCAGTTCTAGTTTGGGTTCCATGTCTATAGTCTTGATGTGAGAAAAGTAATGAATTAGATCCTATAGCATCATAAACATATCTTAGTTTAAACGTCGCTATCCATTTTTTAATAGTTTTAGCTGTGGATGATAGTCGGGGGGGTTTATTTCTAGTTTCTGTGACATCTGTATTGCAATTCAAGTCACCTCCTACTATTAAATTGCCTTTAGAGGTGGTTGTAATGAAGTCTAAGTGCTTCATTGCTAATTTTGCCCCCATACCAGGGAGCCAATATAAATTCACTAAAGTCCATATTCTGTTGTTGAATTTTAATATAACTATAGCTATGAGTCCATCCCTATCCACATATTTATAGACAACTTCTGGATTCAAAGAGGTCTTTTTTCATAGTATTGTTACTCCTCAAGTCTGATTTATAAGGGGATCGAGCTGGTATTCTGTAATTATTAGGATCCCACTTAAATGTGTAATTTATTTTAAAATGGGTTTCTTGAAGAAAGACTACTTGAGATTTATTTAGTTTTAGGTATCTCAATAAGTTAGATATTTTGTTTGGGTTGTTTACGTCATTAGCATTTAAAGACACCAAAGTCAGTTCCATGTCAGGATTTTTTTAAGTTAAAAAAAACAACTATGTATTAATAAAATCCTAGATACGTAAAACTCCTCCTGTATAATTAACTCTATGTTAATTAAAGAGTTCCTAATTATCTTAATCAGCATTGTTTTATTCATGAGGTTTAATAATAAACATTTTTGTCAGGCATTTTAAAACTAGAGAAAAAAGAATAAAAGCCTATTAACAAAACTTGTATATGTATAAATCTTAACTAAACATGGAATGAAGAACATTCCTAGTCTAACAGACAAAAATAAATCGTTAGACTAACTTTCCTAACCACCTTCTTACTCTTTTCGAGCCCATAAAACAGTAAATATTAAAGGAAAATAATTTATAAATTGAGTAACCAGTAATCTTTACTTTTCATCCATTCAAACTTTAATTTCTTTTATAAATTAAATTAAGTCAACATCAAATAACTGTCATCAGTGCATTGCTAAAGTAAAGATGACTTGTCATGTTATATAAGAAACAAACAAGACAAGAATTCTTATAACTATTATATTTCAATGTAAAAGAAATAAAAGGAAAATGTGAGCATATATATTCTTAGCCACTAACTTGACTTTCCACATATTATTCCTTTAGTCTCTATGCTAAGTAAACTTAATATTCAAAGGTATATAATTGTATAAATGTAATGAAACAAATTAACTAAATTAGTTCCAAAAAGTTCCTAGATTAATTTAACATACTTAACAAATCTGTACAGTGTTGATGTTTTCCTTTCTTTTATATATTAATTATATTCACATCTAGTTCACCAGAACAAAATAATGTATCTAAGAGGGCTTCTTAACATATCTAACCACTAGATAGATTGTTAGCCATGTAACTTATAATAGGCTACAGACTCCCGGATTATGCATATGCCAAACCATATTTTATATAATGTAAACAAAGAAAAACAAATATAAAAATAAATAACACTCTATAGCTTCAAATTTCATATTAATACCTCAGACTGAATTAATTCTATGCTATCAGAATCTTGACCGGTTTAATAGTCTTTCAACATACAGGTGTAAAGATTCAGTGTTTTTTGGAGGTTAAAGTGGTGGATGTCTTTCATATGGGACTTAAACAGATGAGTGGATTTCCTTACTGAAGCATTTGGATGAGTCCGCTTTGCCTTGGGTGTGTGGATGGATTGATGGAAACAGAGTTATGTTTGCATGGGAAAACCAGTGTTATTAAGTTGTTACAGATTTGGGGAGTTGAATTTGAATGATATCTGGAGGCCTGATTGATAGGGAGGTTGCAACTAGTAATGATAAAAATGAATGAAACTGGGATTGCTGGTTTAACAGGAAAGCATATTTCATAATTTAAGGAGGTGAAGCTTTTTACAGAGCTCAAGGTTGTAAACATAACAGACTGTCAACTTCTCATATTTCACAGAGCTCAAATTACAAGTGCAATGTGAACAGTGTGAAGTAACTCTTTAATTGGCTGTCTTATCTTTGAGAAAGGTGAAGTAATAGTTACTGATAATGATCAAATTGTTTCTTCCTGAGTTATTCTTGTCAGCTTCTCGTTTCAGTTGTCCACCAACCTTTCACATTATGAAGTACTGCCTCCTTGTTTCATTTGTCTATTTTTCTTTTCTCTCATAAATATCTCCATTATTATTGTTATGAGGTTGTCTTTTAACTGCATCTCCCCAATTCTTATATGATTACGTATTGTTGATCTCTTCAGAACTGATCCAAAGAAGTAAATTTATTGTTTTAGAGATGATATTAAAGACTAAATTTCTGAAGAGTTCAAACCCTAGCTGTTCACTTCTGGATTCTGTTAGTCTTTATTTTTACCTTGTCACACCAGACAGTGAAGTTCAACTTTTGGGGAGAAACATTTCCTATAGATTTTTATATTCTTAGTATCCATATTTAACAATTGTGTAGTGCACATATAGCAGCAAAAATCATCTGAGAATTTCAACTTGCTGGTTATTTGATTTTTTTTTCTTATTGCAGACATATTTTAATATTAGCAGAAAGTATCTATTTACTTCTGGGTCCATTATTAATGGCTGTCCAGTTTTCTGTACTGTTGAACTAATTATCTGGTATTATCACAATGAAAACATCGAATGTGGACACAATTAACATTACCAGTGCATAGTCACTAAATTAATCTGGATGGGGGTGTGCACATAATTTATTGTTTTAGTGGTAATGAAAAAAAAATATTTTTTTGTGTGAGTGTTTGTACCTTCATCGGCTGAACTCTCCATCTTAATTAAGGACCTGCCTGGTAGAAAATCATAGGCATATTTATTTTGTACAGTCTGTCATGAGCATGGTTAACTCATCATATAGTCAATTTTCATACTAGCTTACTATGTATTTTAAGGTATATGCATCAAAGATAAGCAAAAATTAAGTCTCAGCTAATAAACATACTTGCCAAGTAAAATCTTTAAATCATTAGTTGAATATATATGAAAATACATTAACAGTTTGTGGGCACATTTATACCAGATGTGGGTATTTTGTTTAACCTTTTCTATGTAAGCCAAATACAAATCACCATCATTTTCATTATGTTTATATGGTGGCATGCTGTCAGTCTGGTCATCCAATGCTGGAACTTGTAATTAGTTTGTGAATCATATCTGAATAAATGGTAATTAAAATAAGTTCTGAAGTTGGTATAAAACTAAAAAAAAGTGTAATAACTTTCAGCCCCCTTTTTACTAACACATATTAGAAAAGAAACTTAATTAAAAAGACGTTTAATTTTAATTAAGCATAGTTAAAGCCATAATGCAAAGATCAACATGTGGTAAAATGTCAATTTCAGACACAAATAACTGCTTCCACGTGATTAAATAGTTTAATATCAACCTTTAAAGAAAGCCATCTGACTACTGTAGTTTATGTAACTAAAACAAGGATCTCCCCTACTGTGATATAATAATGTTGTCAGACAGAGACATTATTAATCATGGGTTCCTATCAGCAGACCTAAGACGCATGTTTCTGATTGCATCTTTGTCGAACTGAAAACACTGAAATGGCAAAATATCAAAGTGGCATGTAAGCAAATTCTTTCCCTGGGAAAGAATTTGCTTGGCCGCTTCAGTAGTTTGCCATTTTCAGCACTGTAGTGCGGTCTCGGAGTTGGTATATTTAAGTAGGGGGTGTGGGGGCGAAGCCCCCCATTTAATGTCATATTTTAAAGTGTTTTCTTTCTTTTTTTTTTTTTTTTTTTTTAAAAATCGCTGTTCTGACAGTTTGGTTTTGTAAGCTTTCGCTTACATGGGGTCGATTAATCACCGTTCGCTTACTTAAGCGTTCAGTGATCTAATATAGACCCCATATCATGGACTAAAAATAGTCTCTAAAAATAAATAAATGATTAAGTGGAACCCAGTAAAACTATTATTATTATTCTGTTCAGCAGTACAGTGTTATTTATTTTTCTAGAATAAATGTGGTCTTTAAGTATTTGCCTTTTCATTATTCTTCAGAAAAGTTGCCAGTAAGTCTCATGGTTGCTTTTCTGTGTTGTGTGGCAAACAATTTGGTGGTTAATTAGATTTACAGTATGTTAAAATCTCTGAAAGAAGATGTTGCTTGCCTTTTCTTGATCAGAAAAAGCATTCACCATCATGTTTTAAGATCTCCTTGCCTGCATGTTTTTTTCTTCCTGACAGCTCACAATGATTACAGTTTGTGATTATTAGCATAATCTGCATATGAATGAAGAAAGGAAGAGCACAGGCAACTGTTGAAGCTTATGCAGTTACTTTTATAGCCTCTTTCTACAGAACATCATTGTGTTTGTTAATGGACAGCATAATGTAAAAAGGTAATCTGAACATTATTAACATCAGTTCTAGAACTCTGATAGCTGCAGAAATAGATATTTTATTAAAAGGACTGATTTTTGTTCCTGTCAGATAATTAAATTTCAACACAAATGAAAAAGTGCAAACCACCTCAGAAATTGCAGTGGAATTGACTACACATGCACTCATCCAGACATGGTTCAATTGTTTATTGAATAAGACAAATATAGAACACACACACCCACGCCCTATTGGAAACATCATCAGATAAACATGCAAATATTTCCTGGTTCCTTTATTTAAACCTAAAATCAATCACAGTTACAGAAAACAGTCATGTGTTAGCCAAGTCCCCAGCATGAATTCCAAATCCATCTCATTTTAAAGGTAAATTACAAGTTAAATGATGAAGCAACAAGAATTGAGGTATAAATCAAAAACAAGTACTAAAGCATAAAACCAAGATGAACAAGTAATCAACTTTGTACTAAAATATAAGATGTTAAAATTAGATATGACTTATGTATAAAAATTGCAATAATTTAAGAAACTATTTATGCTGTAGTACTTCTTTTTGTTTTTGTTTTATACCTTAGTGTTTATTGCTTCATCATTTAACCTGTAATTTACCTTTAAAAATGACCTAGCTTTGGAATGCATGCTGGAGGCTTGGCTAGCACAGGACTGTTTTCTGTAACTGTTTTTATCAAAAAGATAACAAAGATGAATCCGCACTCCCACGAAGCAAATTCTTCCGTGATGGATATGTAATATATAAATAACCAAACAAACAGTTTCAACACGGAAGTAACCAAGGCAGACTCTATTGAAAACACTTGAAGCAAAATGTTCATATATAGACGCTCAGAAAACTGAGATATGAAACATCAAAATCTATTTATTGGCACGTACAACAACGGTTAGCGCTTTCACCCAAGTGGCTTCATCAGACCTTACAAACATTCACAAAGTACAAAGCCATTTATATAATATACAACCCTGACATCACATCCTGTAATCTAATCAACAAATTAAAAACACACGATTAAAAATCATGATATATAAATCATCTATCACAAATTAAAACATATTAAGACACAATATAATGTGAAGTAATATAAAAACAACTCCCTTTTTAGCTGATATTATTAAAAACAGACTAACTATTTCACTTTCAGTCTTCTTTTTTGTAGGGCCTGTTTCATAGGTATTTTGTCATTAAGCCCAGGTGCTTTGTCAGCTCTGAGCTTTACAATCCATCTCATCTCAAAATTTTCTGTATGGCATTTAATATCACCCCCTCTGAGTCCAGGAATAATCGATTGTAGCACTAAAAACCTAAATTCATGTGTCTGATCATGATTTTTCACATGCTTCACTAGAGCATTATGCTCCGAGCCTATACGTATGTGGTATAAATGCTCCCTGATACGTTGTCTCAACTTTCTATTTGTCTTACCTATATAGAATGCGGTACATATAATGCACCTAGCTAAATAAACCACATTTTCTGTGCCACAGTTCCCAGTAGTATTAAGGAAGTAAGTAATGCCAGTAACAGGATGTATAAAACTATCACTGGTATCAATGAACCTGCATTGGTTGCAATCCTGACATGGCACTGTTGTCTTATCACCCTCATTACAAATAGATCTTGTCTGTAGGCAGGGATAGCACAATCTCTGCTTCAAACTCTGTTTATTCTTAAAAAGAAACCTGGGTACATCACCCACAACATCACGTATGTTCTCCTCCAACAACAGGACATCCCAATGCTTACGTATTATATCACTTAATACGGATGTATCTACTGAAAAAAACATAGGTACTCTGACATAAGATACATCATATCTACTAACATCGTTGTCCTGCTCTCCCATCCTTATATCCGAAAAATAAGGACTGGCACTAGTCATTCTGTCAATATCTACCTGATTCAGAATATAGTCTAACTCATGTGGTTTGTATTGTCTGGCTAATAACATAGATCTCAAAATAGAGAGCTCATTCTTATATTTATCATAGTCATGGTTCAATCTCGATGCCTCATCGCCTGGCCCTTAACCACATTCTTGAAGACATATCTAGGATGCATGCTCTCTCTGTGTAGTAAAGTATTATGATAACAGGTTTTCCTATGAATTCCGGTAATCAAAAGACCATTGGACATCCTTTCTATCTGCACGGCTAAGAATGAAATGTTGTACAACGAAAAATTCATGGAAAACTTCAAATAAGCAGTCATGCTGTTCAACTGTGTAAAAAAACTCATATAGAGTCCTCACTACTATTCCAAATAAAAAACAAATCGTCAACAAACCGTTTATAAAAACCAACATCTCTCTTAAACCCATCAAGCTGGTACAGATGCTCTTCCTCCCAACAGGCCATGAAAATGTTGGCGTAGCTGTTGGCACAGGGTGTGCCCATAGCCATGCCATCATTCTGAATGAATAAACTGTCCTGGAAAAGGAAGATATTGTTCTGCAAATTTATTACTGGCAGCATGAGAAGATATGGTTATTTTCAATTCACATTTTATAAACATTATATTTTTAAAAACATTTTGTTGACATTGCTTTTATTATATGGGATTCTTCAGTGGAAAGGCTAATATGATTCTTGGAATATGTCAATAGTAGGAATGCTTGTCTGAGGTCTGAGAGGCAGCACAATACAGCAACAATAAATTATTTAATTGTCACAGTTTATAAGTGTCAAGACCAAATGCTTTTCACAAGGATTTACAGAAAGGAGGTCAGAAGTCATATATATCTAGATTACAGTAGTATGCATCTGTCACATATACTACAAGAAGAATTGTAATGAGTCAGAGTATCAGAGAATCTAGATTGACTTCCAAAGATGAGGTGTTTCTTGATAAATGCAAAACTTGGTAATTTCTTTAGAGGAAAAACATTACAGTGAAGAAGTAATAAAGGGGGCTTTGTGTTGGTAAGTAGCACTAGAATCACAACTCAGTCACCCATCAGAAAACAAAGTATAAAAATAGAGAAACAGTTGTAAGTAGATTATAACATTACCAGTCAGTTTCACATATACCAGTGATTATTTATTCCACATTTGTTACTGGGTTGGTCCAGCTGAGTTAAAGACATTTTCATTGGAGACCTGAGGAGAAAAGCTCCAATAACGTCTACACCAATAAAAAGTAAAAAAAAAGCATTATACATAAAATAGAGCACAAACTGAAATGCCAGTATACAGAACAAATTATAGTTGCCACATAAGTGTGAGTAATAAAATATAAACAAACAGTTTAGGCACAGTGCTGAAAAGCTAGCATGTTCTAATATTTACAAGAATTAGAAGTAATGCCAAGACACTTCCTAGGTAGAGGTTGTAGAATGTGAACAGACAGAGGTATATGGGAGGTTAAGTGGGAAGACTGCAGTGACAGATCTTGGAGTTAAACAGGAGATCTTATAGTGTCTTTTTAGAGCTGTTGGCATGAATTATACTTCTGATATGTAATGGGAGTTTGTTCCAGCTATGAGGACATTTAACACTGAGCTATTTTAAACATTTAAAAGGACTAGTCAGAACTGGGATGTTTTAAGAGGACGTGAATCATCGATGGATTTGCTGGGTTGGACCTAAATTTGTTGACAAAAGAGCTAGGAATATAAAAAAAGGTGTTAAAAAGCCAGGGATTGGAGAACAAGAATGTTAACGGGATGTTTGGTACATATTCATGTTTTAGCTGCACACAATATACATGCATGGCTAACAGTCCCTATGTAATGAACCATTACACTGCGGCATCAGTTCAAGCCACAGTTAGATCTGCTTGTGAGGCAGTGAGAGTTGTTTATTATACACAGTGCAATATATGACTGTTTATTTTACACAGGGAAAACTCTGAGAAAATTGAAAGAGAGAGAGAGCATAGCAGAGCAATCAGAAATAAAGATGTAAGACATGCTTTATATAACTGTAGTACACATTGTCACAAATGTAAAAGATTTCCTTTTTTTATAATGGAAAAAGTAGTGTTAGACAAAAGAAGATGGAGAAGGAAATGACATTTCAGAAAGAAAATATATCAAATGTGATAAAATTTGATATTTTTCAAGTACCTGCTTTAGATGAAAATGTAAATATTGCTTGCATTTCAAAATTGAAACCTATACAGGATTAGTTGGAGCATGTTAATTAGATTAATCTATTGGTGAAAGTAATTGAATGATAGAATGCTGATGTTTATTTTATTTATTTTACATTTGTTAACCGGGCTAGTCTAACTGGATACATGTTCATTTTCAGTACAGGCCCGAGGAGTTAAGCTCCAAGTTAGGACAATAAAATTAATGCAATAAAGTAGAAGGATACATGAGCAAATATTAAAGTATTAACAATATGCATAAACAGGTTATCACAGTAAAATGCACAGTGCATGATACAAGAATAAAGGGATGTAAATACAATCAGAGTAGTCAAGAGACATATGCAACATAGTTTAAAAAGGAAAATAGAAATGCTTAATGAGTAGATGGGTTAGACAGAGTAGAGTATATAGAGACACTTTGACTAGTCAGGTTTAGTGCATTGACATAACCAGTGTGTTTTCAGGAATACTTTCAATTTGTTTTTGAAAGGAGATAATGAGGAAAGTATGGAGAGTTCGTTTAGAAGGAGGTTCCAGGCTTTCTCAACTATATTAGAGAAAAGGGAGTCGCCAGCTTTGTTATATGTTTTAGTGGTATGTATTAGAAGTTTCTGAGAAGACCTTAAGGATTCTAGGATTTTATAGGGGGTGATTAGTGTCGAGAGAATAGGTGTTTTTGAAGGTTTGTAAAGAGTGTTATGGGCTATAGTTAGCTGATGGAATGTAATTAGATTTTGAAGTTCAAGCCAACCTAGTTGTTTTAAATTAAGGCAGTGATGGGTTCTAAAAGGATTACCAGTTGCAAATCTAGCTATATTGTTGTAGGACATTTCCAATTTGTTGAGATTATTTTTTGAAAGGTTAGTAAAAATGGGTGATGCATAAAGTAGAGAAGAGATTAGATGAGTGTGTGCTATTGTGGTTCGAGCTGAAGGTAGGAGAAAAGATTTTATCCTATAGAGAGAGACTAGCTTTTTATTGACTGTTTTTATAGTATTGTTAATATGGATGTCAAAGTTCAGATTATTGTCAATGGTGACTCCTAATAGTTTTGTGGATGGGTCTGGAGATATAATGGTATTATTGATAGAGTTTATTGAGAAATCCAGTGGAGGGGATTTCTTGGTAGGAGAGAAGAGGAGGAGTTTCGTATTTTGGGGGTTTAGGAGAAGGCATCTATGTGTGAAGCATTGCTCAACTGTGTTAAATACTTGTTGGGTCAGATAGAGTAGTTCCGAAGAGGAGGGGGCTGAGCATATCATTGTAGAGTCATCTGCATATTGTATGCATGTAGCTTGGGGGATGGCAAGGTGAAGATCGTTGATGAATATGGAAAAAAGTAGAGGTCCAAGGATGGAACCCTGGGGGACTCCAAGGTTGACAGGAAGATGAATAGATAGAGACTTGTGCCATAGTACGGCCTGTTGTCTTCTATCCAGGTAGGACTAGAACCACTTAATAGAGGATGTATCTAGTGACAGGGATTTTAGTATTGTGATAAGAATTTGGTGATTTACCATGTCAAATGCTTTAGACAGGTCAATGAAAAGGGCAGAAGAGAGTTTGTTAAGGTTGGGGTTGTTGTTAATACAATCTGTGAAGGAAAGAAGGGCAGTTGTAGTGCTATGTGAGGGTCTAAAACCATGTTGACAATTGGCTAGTAGGTTATTATGCATTAGATGATCAAGTAATTGTTTGTGGATGCATTTTTCCATGATCTTTGCCAGAGGTAAGAGAAGGGGAATGTGGCGGTAGTTGGAGAGTTCTGTGGATTGTCCTCCTTTGTGGAGAGGGATTATATGGGATATTTTCCATAAACTGGGAATAAAACTTTCAGTAATAGTCCTATTGATTAGGATAGAAATTGGATAGGCAATACCTTTGGCTGATTGTTATACGAATTCAGCAGGTAGTTGGTCTGCTGAGGGGGAGCAGGGTTTTAGTTTCTGTAGAAGGGTTAGAATATATGATGTTGGGACAGATTGTAAATGAAAAGTAGGGGGTAAGGTTGGTTGTTTGGAAGGTAGAGTGAAGTTGTTAGGAGATAGTTGACTGGCTAATGTTTGTATAGCATCTGTAAAGAAGGTGTTAAAGTCATTGGCTATGTTCATTGGTGTTTTGTGTTCTGAATTTAGAGAGTTTGGAGTAGTGGATTGTCCTGGGTGGACTAGTTGGTTAATACTAGGCCAAAATGTCTGTGGTTTATTTGTATGGGCTTGTTGGGATTGGAGGTAGTATTTTTTTTTGTCAGTTATTATAGCTTTCTTAGTTTCATTTCTTAGTTGTCTAAACGTTTGTTGGTCTATAGGGTTTTTTGTTTTTCTCCATTTTGCCCAATGTTTGTTTCTTACATTGATTCTATGTTTGGTTTCCTTAGTAAGCCAAGGAGCGTATTTGGTTTTAGTTCTAACTAGTCTGGTTGGGGCATGATAGTTGAGGATGGCAAGGAAATTGGAGTTAAAGTAACTTACAGCTTCCTCTAGAGGTAGATTTTTTAGGGGTGACCAGTTGCATGCTCTTAGTTCCAACTGGAGAAGTTCTGGGTTAAAGTACTTTTTAGACCTTATGTTTTTAATTGATGTTGTGGAGGGTAAATTGATTCTATGTCTGATGATATAGGTAAGAGTGTGGTCACTTAAGTCATCAGGGAGGGTTCCTGAGTCATAGTTGTGAGGATGGTGGTTAATGAGGATTCAGTCTAATAAGGTTGATTTCATGTTAGATTTATTTATCCTGGTAGGGGAGGTGATGGTTTGGGAATATCCATAAAGGTTAATATGGTTTGAGGGGAGGCTGCCACAGAAGCAGGTCCAGTCAATATTTGTGTCATCTAGAATAATGGTTTCTTGGGGTAGGTTTTGGGAAAGCCAGCAGAGTATATTTTCCATGGTAGCTATGTTATTTCCAGGAAGTAGATATATACAAATGACATAGATGGATTTGGAATTGTTAAGAAGAAGTTTGGAGATAAGAATTTCAGCATTAGAGTCTATAGGTGGTTTGCAGTTATGAGTAGTTAGTTGTAAGCTAGGTTTATAGAGGATAGCTACCCCTCCACCTTTCTTGGATGTACTGTCTAGTCTCAGGATATTATAACCAGGTGGGAGGATTTGATTATCTTTGGTTGAGGGTTTTAGCCAAGTTTCTGTTAAGCAGAGAATATCAAAGGAATATATTTCAGTTAGAGCTTGGAGTTGAGTTACTTTGTTATTTATACTGCGTATATTAAGATGAGCAATTAAAAGTGAGTTAGATGGTCTAGAAAGGGCTTGAGTAGGTGATTCTTTGGGGTTGAGGAGAGAGATGGGAGTTGTTGGGGGGCCTGGGTTAGGGTGAATATCACCATCCTTTGCAAAGAGTAGTAGGCTTAGATAGTATAGGGTTTTGAACCTACTGTATGGAGATAGACATTTTTTGGCAGTTGAATTGTTAAACTTTGTATGTAGAGTTCTATGATATTTAGGAAGTGTGTAATTAGATGAGGATGTAATATTAGCATGACTAAGAAGTACAGGTGTGTATGGAGAGGTGGTTACTTTTTTGGATAGTTTAGGTTTGGGTCTAGTGGATTCTCAATTGAGGTGATAAGATGTGTAAGGATTAAAGGAGGTAGTAGTGAGAGAGTGACTAGGAATGTGATATAGGTTGGGATGGGTAGAGTTTTCATTATAAGGATAGATATCTGTACTTTCTTGGTAGATGAATAGTAATATATTAGGTGGAGATGAGAGAGTGATTAGGGTAAGATGTGATAGGAGGAGAGTAATGAGAGGGTAAATGTTAGAGGAGTGAGGTAATAGGGGAGTAATTAGGATAGAAAGGAAAAGAGGAGAGTTAAGAAGAGAATAAGTGATATCACGGGGGATTATTAGAGAGTACAGGTGAGAGAAAAAAGGTGTGGTTAGAAGGTAATGGAAAGAGGAAGGGGTGTGGTTGGAGAGTCACAGGAACAGGAATAGGTGTGGTTTAGGAAGTATAAAGGTAGGACCCCTGATGTCCCATTTGTAAGTATTTAAAATGTTACTTTATGTTCAGCCTGACAAAGTTCATACATTCTTTATGAATGAGTGTGCTTTACTGTATGTTTGAAAACTATTTATTAAATTTCAGTCTTATTAATGGTTCTAGCATGTGGTTTAGATTAGCTACCCCGGCACTGGAGGATATAGTCAGTAAAGGAGAGGAATGAAAGGGCATGGCTTGTTTACCTCCCAGGGATGGGGGGCATGGATGTTCAGAAGCACACAGGACTGGTGTGAAGTCTCTGGTGGAGACCAGAGAAGCCATAACCCATGCTTTGGAGAAGGTGAGTGGGGCTGTTTGTTGGGAACTTCCCTAGTGGAATTGCTGGACGTCATGAACAGATAGCCCATTGCATGCCCTTGTGTAGATGAGTATGTACATAGACTGTAAGGCTGCACTAGAGAAATGCAATCCAACCCTGATGGCTGCCTCAGTGGTGACCCTTCTCAGCTGGCTCTTATCTGAAGATGGATGCCAATTGTGCCCGTCTGACTGTACAGATAACCCATATCCAACTGCCCTGCTGCCCACTTCCTACTCCTACCTCTTGCTAACTTCCCTGGCATCACATTACATGAGTATGTGGAGAAGGATTTCTAAGCAAAGTCTTCATATGCCTTAATGGAACATCCCTCTTTGTCATACTTACAAAAAGTCATGCTCCACAAAAATTGCCATGGGAATGCTTTGTCCATGCATTCTCTTTGACAGACTGTGCAACTCAAGTTCACTCATTCTGTCATCATATTGCATCACTTCCGCTAACTGTTAATTTTATTGGCCAGTCTCTCAATCCCTGCAGCTGTCTTTCTGTTTCACTTTTTTTGATAAGGCCTCCAGAACTGCAGGACATACTGCAGGTGAGGCTATACTAGTTCCTATTTCTCTGCAATCACACCATGTCCTATAGCCCATTGTCCACTCTTACAGCTAACCTGTTATACTGAGCAGTGTAGCAGAGTGTGTGATTCTTACCTCATTTAGGAGTACTAAGATCTTTTTCCCTTTATAATTAGAAGCATAAGCACTCCTGAGTAGTAATTGCTTATTATGTTGCTATCTCAAAACATTGGTGTAGTAGTTTTATTTCCAAACCCAAGTTGCCACTTCAAATGATCGGCTCTGATGACCTGAGCAAGTGTTTTCTAAGCCCCCTCAGTTTCATACAACCTGTTTCTATTTTTGTGCCATCTGCAAATTAACCTACATTATTTTATAATATTGGTGGATATCATATATGAATTTATCAAAAAACATACTCTTATTAGTGACAGCAGCAGAACCCCATTAGCCTGGTACCTTAATTCTACCCTCCACACTTCACATAGCTTGTCTGTTAGCTTTTTGAGTACACCACACTTAATAGTTTTGTTACTGTCCAAGTTGGTCTCATCAGCCTGCTTCTCGCTTTATCTACCTTTGGCATAAGTCAACTGTAATATGTCATCAGATAGAACTGGAAGTCTTTCTGAAGTGAATGGGATTCAGCAAGAACCATACAAGCCAATTTATCATCAAGTTCTCCATCAGGTATCCCAAGATCAATATGTGGTCCCATAGTCTACACCTACCTGAGTCCTTTAAATCATGAAAGAGCTTTTGGCTGCTTAAACTGCTTACATGTGTGTGTGTGTATGTGGGGGGGACTATAGGAAAGTGGGAAAGGGGATATATAACAAGTAGAAGTACATACAAAAGGAAAACATAAGGGAAAATGTTGAGAGGAAATAGGTCATTGTGTTCTTGTGGTGACAGGTCCCCATATACATATATATATATATATAGAGAGAGAGAGACAGACAGAGAGAGAAACTGTGTGATGAGAAGTGTTAAAAGGAAATGAGGAGGAAAGGTAGGGGAAGTTAGGCAGTAGGGGCAGACAGACATTGAACATTAAAGATAAAAATGAACAGAATTATACTAGGATGAGGAGACATGAGATGCACATAAATAGATAAACATAAGGTGGACAAATGGCTGGGGTGAGGTGGATTATGGGCAACTTGCCATCTTTCAAATAGCCCAGAGAGATGTTACTGGGACACGGTAGACGGAGTTCCTTTGTCTAGATAGCTAGTAGTGTGGGCCATACCCTCCTCTGGGTACACAATGATAGGGGCCAGCCAGCAAGTCAGCCTAGTGAATCAGTATCTCATTAACTGTCACCACCAACACCTGCTCCAGCTTTAACTGAGCTGAAACAGTTAACTTCAGATAACTACCTGAATGGAAGGAGCAAGAATAGTGCAACAAGAGAGTCCCACCCCAGTCCTCCACCTTGGTTGCAATCTCAGTCGAGGCAGTGGCAGGTGGTGGCTGACGTGCCTGCAGCTTAGTGGCACTATGAAGATCTACAGAAAGGAGACACAAAGGAAGGGTGTCATTAGTGGTAAGGTTCTGTAGATGGAATAAAATAAATAGTACTGGTAAGGAGATTAGGTCCTACACCTCAGTATGACAATAGTCTGCTGCTTACTGCAGCAGGCAGTAACATTCATCCCTTGCTCTGCCCATGCTGAAAGATGAAAGGGACACACCAGCCATCACTCACATAGGTGGGGGTGAGATATAGAAAACATTACAAAAATAAATGAATGTGCAGTGAAACAGAATCCTGAAATGGTGCCCACAGCCCATGAAATAAGCAACACCTGCACATGTATGTGCAATCAGACAAGAGGCTGAAACATAAGTCATGCTCCCACATGTATGTGCAATAGTGCAGAAGCATGAATTCATGGCCACAATCACAGAGCTGCACAGGAACTGCGCTGCCCTACAAAAACATAGGCAGAGCAGCCAAGAGCAGCACCCATCATATGCATATGAACACCCACATCTGCCAGACTTTCATATCCTGGTATCTCTCATGGAAACTAAGTTGATAAGAAACACTCCTGTTAAAGACAGGACACAGTTTAAATAAGCTGTATGCAAAAAGTAGAAATTTAAAATGTTTTTAATATCATTTTGGGTGTTCCTGCCTCACCTGTTTCCCACATCCAGAGATTTTTAGGAAAGTAGTACTATATTATTGTACAGATACCTGAATTGGCTCACTGTATGCCAGTAGCCTTCATCAGCAATTCTGCCTGGTCATATCAGGCATCTGCCTCATGAAGTGGATGCACACAGGATACCAGCAGCTGCTACCTGCACTGACAGTACAGAAGCTACAGTTTCACCTTACTCTCCTTTGCACTCTAGGCAGGCACTCTCAGCAGAGCTCTAGCATCAGAAGGCATTACCACAAATATGCAGTCAAACATATGGCAGGCTGTGATCTATGCTTTGAATGTGACTTTAGAACCACTACATAGCACAACACTTATAGAGTCCCAGTCTACATGCAGTAGAGGGGCATGCACAGCACACCAGTGTTGTGGAGCAATTCGTAACTACATCACATGTCACTGTTATAGCCAAACCAATCTACTGGTTTTTATCGGTAGTATATTGTTTCCAGGTGTTACTGGTTTACAGCTGTCTACAGCTGCAGTCTTCTCTTTTCCCAGATATATTTATGTGCCCCACATAAAGTGGAATTTCAGCTTAGCTGTATACAGCGTCCCTTTACAGGCACTCAGGGCCCATTAATGGTGCGTGCTGAAGAAACAGGGTACGTGGTGAGCTTTACTGGACTCCATGTGGAATACAATGGTCCATGACATCATTGCTGTAGATGTGAAGAATTATACAGTGCAGCAATGTTGGAAGCATATCAGTAACACAAAATATTGAACCTTAAGCAAGGCACACAGACTACTGGTGGGCACATAAGATATTGCAAGTTAAGTGCTGAATGGGATTCTGCAGTGTTAGAACCACGGCGTTAATAAATATCGCCACATTTGAAGAAATAACTTGATTGTGTTACCCAGAATGTTTTGCTGCTGTATGCAGACTCCTAGCTAGTACTTCTCATGAAACTATTTCAGTATGAGTACTGTGAAGACATAGACAAATGAAAGAAAATAAAACATTAGGCAACAGCACTTACTTCCAGTTTAACAGAATAAATTTAAAATTCATCATCTACAGTGTAACTCAATGAAATATAGCAGTAGTTTGAAAATATGTCACAGGCTCTCTAATATTTTCATTAAGTATTATATTTTTCCTTAGTGAGCAGTTTCTTCCATATATTTTTGAACATAAGAGTATCTGAGTTGCAGGCTCTTCTGGTGAGTCAGTTTAGTTTTTATTTTTTTAACACCTTTATTGAATTGTCAGTTGCGACATAGGCAAATTTACATTTATATAAAGGTAAGCAAACTGTATTAACACGTCCATCTTTACAAACATTATACTTCACATATATTGCTATATATCATATAACTTGAGCAACATTTACTTAAATTATTCAATTCCTGCCCCCCTTTTTTTAAACAAGAAACGTCTTTATTAAGCCATTACGACATAGACAATCATGCATTTATATAAATTAAAACAAACCACACCGATATAATCCTAGTTGCAAGCATTTTAAATCACAAACCATACTGACACACTCCCAGTTGTAAACATTATACATCGCTTATCTACCCAGTCATTTACATAGCTAGTTAAGTCCTGCCTTCTTTTAAACTTCATTCCTACCCTGCATGTATTGTTCCCACACTTCCCATGTTTTCCTATGTAGTTTGTTCCTACCCTTTTCTAAAGATCTCAATTCTAGTTGTTTTATCTCTGTTACTATATTCACTGCTTCAGTATAGTTTGCTTAGATTTTGATTTCCACTTTCTAGTAATTGCTTTTTTGGCTACCACCATAATTAGATACATCAAGGCCTTACCATGTCTGGGCAATTCCGATTCTGTGTCATAGCTCAGAAAAATCATCTCCCTCGTCACACCAATGTGCCTACCCAGCATCTCCAACAGTGCATCCCACAGAGAATCCTTAAATTCCGCCAAATCACTGCATTCTTTCTTTCTTGTCACACTTCCAATGTTTGCTGTCTACTTGAGGAAAAATTCTCTGGAGTCTCCTTGGGGTATAAAAGTATCTATGTAAACATTTCCAAGCAAAATCCTACATTTTCTAGATTTTGTTGCATATTTGGGAGATATATTTATTTATTACCATTGTTTCTTTGTGAATTGTTTATCCAGTCTCTCTTCCCAATCCTTTCTAACCTCCTCTGATTCTTATAGTTATCATGCAGTATTTTATATGCTCTACCAATTTTTCCTTTTTTTAAAGGCAGCTTCTGTTCTACCAGTGCTGATCTTTCATTTAGAACCCCTCTATTTCTTTCTCTTTGCCTTTACTCTGATATCAATCCTTGATAGGGAAGGCAATATCTAACCTTCAGTCCAAACAAATTCTCGGTGTCTTCCCATTCTATTTCTCTTTCTAGTTATTTGCTCCCAATTAAACCTCGTCACCACAATAAACAGAACATGCTGGAGGGATACATTCCTGTCCCAGAGACTTCCCATACTCTGGAACAAACTACCTATCTATATCAAACAAAGCTCCTCATTAGCACTCTTAAAGAAAAATCTTGATGATTGGATGGGAGATGGGAAATTCACCCCGGGGATCACTTCTGTGGCTCTGTTCGACAGTAGCATAGGAAAATAATTTTCTTGGGTGGCGAAAGCCAGGGTACCTTTGGCTAGGCTTATATAGGCCCTAGGGCAAATAGCCTAGTACCTACCTATGAACCTATGAATCTATATGTAGCCCACAAATCTGTCTTTAGTCCACCTGCTACTGCTTTCCAAAGTTACAATGCTTGACTAGTTTAGATACAGTTCTATCATATACACCAAAAACACTTTTTCATGTCTGATTTGAGGTCTTTTATAAAATCTAAAGCATTCTGCAGTTTCTCAAGGGTTTCAGGTTCAAATTTTGCCCATTCTTAAATAAAACTCACTTAGCAGTTTCAGTAGCATAATTATGATTTCAGCTTTGCAACATTTATCTGTTTGCTAAGTTCTATTGTTGTTCATAGGTTCATAGATTTGTACTAGACTAACTGCCATTGTGGGCCATTTTTAAGCCTAGCCAACTACCCCATGTGAGAATCAAACCCTGCACCTTGTGTCTGCAAGGTAAACAGCTTAACCATTATGCCACCCTCCCTCCCTTCTTGTTGACTTTAAAAATGCATACGCTGCAATGTTATCCGTAAAATCTTTCACTGTGCTCCTAAATCTCACTTCATATTTCTTTTTTGTAAAATAAATGCTTTTGAAAGTAGTGTTTATTGTGCCAGATCATTGTTTGACCCCCTTTTGAATTGTTTTTTTCAAACATCCTCGTCGTCTGCTGTCATGATAAATATAAGGTTTTCTTCTTGCCTGCTGCACCTCAGCTTCTTTTCTACTCTCTTAGCTGACTTTGGCTTACTTCAGAAAACAGGTATGGCTTATGCTCTTATGTGTTGGCCTCACTATCAATTTATTCTGCATTTGCATAATATTATACTGTTCATAGCGTATGGATTAATGCTCACAGTCGAAGTTACAATAACAGTGACCTTTGCTTACTGCTTCATGAATTTCACTGGCATGCCCAAAGAATGCATTCACTCTCACACACTTCATACATGCATCCAATTCAGCATGGCTTCCCTGCTTGTTGAGTTCCTAGTGGATAAGAACTCAGCACGTTGAGTTCAGCTCCCCAGTTGCTCATCCCCATAGGGAATCAGTGGCAGCACAATTAATTGTGCTTTAGCAGTGATTCCTGTGTTCTATGGATTTTCCCATTTCTTCTTGTTTGTATGACCATGAAGCTGGTTTGTGTGTGTCTGGATGTGCCCCCCGTGTGGGAAATTATTTTAGTTTTTTTTAATTGGATGGAGTTTTCAGAAACTTGATTTCAGTAAGGTGAGTCCTTGTAGAGGTACACCTGAATGAGTCATAATGATATCCTTCAGAGCACTAACACTGTAAATACAGTTAGTCTACTGTTACCTTAAAACTTCAGATTAAAATAATGTGCATCATTTTGCATTTTGTTTTAGAGTCCTGAGGGTTTGTTTTTAGGTTTTACTCTTTAATTTCAGAAAATATTAAACTTTATCTGTTACTTTATTTTGATGCACATTAAACAATAATATAAATCAGCAACTTTGAATCCATTATATGCTACTTTACTAGGCAGTTTAGAATTATGTTATTACAACAGGTCACTTACTTAGCTAAGTGCATATAGTTTTCCATTCTTAGACTAATTAAAATTAGAGGTTGCAACCAATGTGCAGTATGCTAAACAAATCATACTACATTCAAATAATGTATCTTTAACAACAGAAGCAGTAATGATAATAATAATATCATTAATAATTGCAGTACCTTTATCATACAGTTATCTAGTACTCAGGAATTAATCATGATCTCCAGATACTGAATTGTTGGAGTCTGTGTTCTTTCCATATCCATTTAAGTTTTATCTATTTGCTTGCATTTCTGAGTTTTCTCCATGTCTCCCCTGAAAAGGAGCATTTGGCTTAGTGGGTGTAATTTGGGTAACAAAATGAAATAAATACATTTGTTAAATATGTTCTGTGTGCTGCAGTTTCCTCCCACATCCCAGATATATGCAGTTAGGCTAGTTACGGATTCTCTAAATTGTCTGTAGGCATTTGTGTGTTGTCTATTTGTCCTGCGATGGACTAGTGTTCTGCCTAAGATTAGTCTGCTTTGCACCCATCTGTGTCAAGATGAAGGCTGACTTCTCATGATGGTTATCAGGAGAAGGTGATCTTCAGAAAATCAGTGAGAGAATAAATCACAATCACAGAAAATGTAAATATTAGTGGGAGCTTCCGGATTCAAGTCATCCATCACCCTATTTTAATGCTAAACTAATATCTGCAAGCACAAAAAAGAAGAGAAAATCTTAAATATCATTAAGCAAATTAGAGGCTATATTCCTTAAAACATGTTCCTATATTATTTGAGTGGTATTTCACTTCTGAAACATGAGTTAATTCTTTACTATTTTGTGAAACTGATGATCTCTTGCAAATGAGAGGGTTCACAATGGAATAAGAAATAGGTGCGTGCAACAAACTATAACATTCTCAAAATGCAATGACCTCAAAGTCAGTATAGTCAGTGAGAGGAGGTATTAGAGAGCCATGCCTCCTGTTTGCAAATCATTAGCCTTTGCAGAAGTTGGAACTTTCAGGGAATCGTGCATTACCAAGCTACTACTCAGCGCTTGTTAATAAAGTTGGTTTTGATGATCTGGTCTTCCACATGGGAAAACATAACCCATCAGTCAACTATTAGCAAGTTTTCCTTTTCACAGTCTATAATTCATTTTTAAACCAAAGTTTTTTATTCAAAATATAATTGTGAACTTCCAAGGCTTACACCCATTAAGCAACTTTTGTTCTTTCTGTACGTTTTCCTCATTACTTTTGTCTTCTAGTCTTTCTGGAGGAGGTGCAAGAACCTTGTCCTACCTCAGGGTTGAACTAGGATTAAAGAAAATTGTACTTTTTTGTTGCAGAATACTTCAGTTTTCAGTGAAAACACATTCAGATAGGTAATGAATGCTAACTGTTATACTATCTTGACTGTCTAAAGCAGTTTCCTTCTTTGTCCAGTGAGGCATGATTGGTCAGAGAAAACATCTGATTTCTAAAACAAATAATTGCTTCTGATGGGTCAACACTAGGACAAAATCCCAATCATCCAACCCTCCTAAAGAAGCTTATATCAGCATTATTACTCAACCTCTACTGATTAAGTATCATAATATGAAACATTTCTGTGGTAATGCCCAGTTCTATTGAACCTCTAAGCCCAGAAGTTCTATTAAGCTTCTTCCTGCAGGGGGAAGGAGCAGCAGTGTTGCCTTCAAAACTCTTGGACACTCGCTGCATCATTAGTGTTATTGGATAAAGCCCTCTCTGTGGTCCAGGTGACACCAGTTTGATAGAGTCTAGGGTGCTGGATGGCACAGGTAGAAAGGATGGACATGCCCATATTGGGAGAGAGAGAGACAGTGGTCCTGGCTGGCTCACAGCAGTGCTCTGCTGACACAGCCTTTGCTGGAGGACAGAGGTGTATCACAATGCAGAGAACCAGTGCCAGGAGGACATGGGTGTGACAGCCCATGCCAGTGACAGTAGTCCTTGTCAGCACTTGTGGAGAGACGTGCATATACAGATAAAAGGGCATAGACAGGCTTTTCTGTGATTACATCATCACCAGCGGCACAGTTAAGCCATTCATATTCACAAAATACCCTCATAGCCAGGATGCTGCCAAGGACACAAGCAACCCTAATGTCTGCATGTATGATACACCTTCTGGAAGTCATTCACCCCAGTTGATATGGGGACTTTCCAGTACCAGGGAGTGAATGGATGAGTGTCTACTATGCGAAATGCTGGATGGTTAACAGGCAAATGGGAGAAAAGTACTCAAAAAAGAAAAAAAAAACCTCTGGGGCACAACAGACACCTTCATGTTACTCACTCTGACCACAAGTAGCTCAGTACATGGGTTCATTAAACTAGCAGATTTTACAGAGGCCAAAGTTACTGAATCAACAGTATCAGCTGTATTATTCATGGTCAAAGAAGTTCTTTCATACCAGACATTTGATCACCACTGAAAAAGATCTTATTTTTTTTACCTTTTCTCCCTTTTCTGTCAGTGTATCCCACTTTTTTACTGCCAAAGTCATATCAAAGCTGTCAGTGGTGCACATGAAATGCACATACATAGGAACCAGTCAAACGATGTCCTATGAGTCCAAAGGCAAAACACCCCTAGTGAGATTTTTTCTGGCTTTAATTCATTACTGCTAGTAAAGTAATTTTTTGTTATATTCTAAACCATTCTGCATACATTTGAGAAAAATAGTAGCAGAAAAAAAATCCTTTTAGTAACCTTTTTGAAGTATTTGGTGAGTACATGCTTAGTCTAGTATGGTACCAGAATGCTCCCTCCATTAATTGCTTAATTTTAATAACATGGTGTTGACTAGGCCTTAAATCTGACCTGATTCCACCAAGTACTATGTAACATTTGGGGGTTATGGTCTTGCAAACCATACTAATTGCTGAGGGACATGTACTTTAGGAGCATACAGCAAATGTGCAGTACTACCTTAGGTTAAGACCAACATTTACCACACTCAAATAAGCTTCACACTGAACAGTGGCAGAGCAGAGTTATAAACCCTCATTGTAGAAAATTATACTATTTATGTAAGTAAGAAGATGGTCTCTATCTCCTATTAGCATATGATCAACCAGCATCTGGAAAGATGTTGGGACATTTTTCATATCAAAGGTTCTTCCTGATGAATTTGCACAATTAAAACAAGGTGACAAAAATTGTCCCTTCCCTAATTGCAGGTATCAGGAAATTTGCTTACACCTCCAGGAAAAGTGTATAGAACATATCTCTTTACTTTATAAGTCTCATTAAACCATGACTAATCAAATACTTAGTTTCGCCTTAGTGCTCCGCAGCTTCATCTGCTCTGGGCATGGGTTAAGCATGTGCTACTTTGTGACTATTTAATCTCATGTAGAGCACTCAGAACCTGGTGCCACTGTTCATTTTCTCTACCAGTGCTAATATTGAGACTCAGGGAATGTGGATTCCCAGAATTTTTCCAAGATTTAAAATCTCTTACATTTCTTCCTGCATAGTTTGCTTAGCTTGCTTGATCAACCCATAAGAAGCCAGTTAAATTGGCTGCTGGGTCCCTTTGTCCACATATTGCTCAATCACTTGAGTGTACCTAGCTTAGTACTGAATATATCCCCAAACTCTTGTAATACTGCCCAAATTTCCTGTGTCTGAGACAGGGTAGGGGATAACTGCTTTGACAGCACTACCTCATCTTCTGAAGTGTCAAACTGAGCCTCCTAGAGAAAGACAAACACAAGATTAATTCTGAGTCATCTTGTAACTCACTGCAAATATTGAGTACCAGTCTCCTTCTGTTGTAGTAAAGCTGTAAGGCATCATGGCACAGTTTGGGTTTCTCTCTCCTGCCTAGCAAAATCTACCATATAATTAACATCACTTACCTTCCTTACAGCAGAGAAATGACTCTCCTATAATACTTGTCATTTATCCTGTTGAGCAGGTATAATAAACACAGTTACCTTTTGTCTGAGTGAATATTATCTGGCTCTAGCTGTCTTGTCATACCAGACCTTTTGTTGCTGTTGTGCTTGTACAAAGTGTTGCTGTGCCAACCTTTATGAGCTCCCTGAGCTTAGTACTAAAACTCAGGATGTACTCCACAATAAAAACATGCAAGAATCACATTCACTCTCCCACTTATAAGTTAAGTGTAGGGCCCCTTCACCCTGTAACCATAAGGTAGCTCAAATTGTGAAAAATCTGTGAATTCTTGGGTCAGCTTTACAAACAAAATACAAACAGGAGATGACCCAGGTATTGTTCAGCAGGTCTAACATTTCATTACTCCCTCTGTCTGTCAGTATTTTCTGGGGAATCTCTACCCTGCTGAAAATTTCAGAGTATTTTGCCTTAATAGAGGAAAAATCCACCACTTTGGGGTCCCTAGTACCACATTCTACCACAGCAAACATATAACTATTACCTGTGGCACTTAAGATTTTATGGGGCCCCACCATATCCATGACTACCCCTTGAAATGGCTCTTCAGACAAAGGCAACATAACAGCCTCAGTTTTATCTCCTGCCTTGCCATCCTTTTGACACATCTAGTACTACCTTTCCCCTTCTTTTGAAATGTATGGCCAGTAGAACTATTGCATGCCCTCCATCTTGTGCACTTAATTCCCATATGATATATAAATTGATATGATGGGCTTTCCAGTAGGCCCTTGAGCCTACCAGCTGTTGTGTTTCTCACTTTACTCACCTGCAGAAATACATTATCTAAATAACATCTTGTACCACTATGCCGGCTACCCTTGCCATTGAGAATATTAAGTTTGCTTCCATCATGTTCTGTAAGGTGGGATTTGAGAGATTTGCCTCTGCCACTTTTTCTTTGTGATCCTTCACATTTCCCCTTCTAAGCAAAGCTTAGTATCACTTGACAAATGTGGCTTATATTTAGGCATGCTACAACCAAAAGTCTCTTCCCCTGAAGTAGCCCTTTCTTGGGGAAGTTTAATACTTTTTAACAACTATGGCTCATGTTCACAATTGCTGTTACTACCTAGTTATATATCTGAACTAGCCAAATCACCAACCTCCGCTGGAGATATGGCACTTGGTGGGTCTTCCCCTGCTGTCTTCTGCACAAGCTTGCCCCCATGCCTGGCTGCAGATAATTACACATCCATAGGGTATTAGCTCACCAAAAATCACTTACTGTTCAAACATCTGCTGGGATATCAGCAAATGCTGCCACTATCTAAACCAGTCTAGCATACCAACAAAGCACAGTTACTGTCCACCCTTAAAATAAACCAACCACAATGCACTCATTTGGTGTCTGCATGGCTAAAACAGTCACTTTTCAGAAGGATGTAAGCTAGTGGTTAATAATAACTGTACTTTGAATTTAGTGATTACCCTCACATTAGAATAAATAAAGCATCAGGCACATTCTTTTGAAACTGAGTAATACAATACTTTATTTAAAATAAATGAAGTTAAGAAATGCATTTTGTGGTATTAACTATATAGCTAATAAACAGTTACATGAGGAAATATAAAACAAATGATTTAGTCAAACATAGCTTTTAGAAAACACTGTCTGCATCTATTTTGGTCCGACTAGTAACTACTAACTAAAACATAAATTGTAGGAGACTCACCCACAATGAAATACAATGACAGCTCTCTCAGCAAAACGTTCTACATGATCCAGGAGGCAATGACTAACTAAACTCTAATCAGTTGCACCATGAACATAAAATAATCCTAGTTTCTTATTACCTGTTTGATTCAGAGTTCAGATTTGTTTCATGTTTGCACAGTCACTTAGCTCTGCAGAAAGTTGTTCTGCATTCATAGTTATACCCTTAGAGAGAAAGTGGTAAGCATAGATAAAAAAAGCGAGAGAGAGAGAACCGCTATATGTGTTTCTCTGCTTGAGAACAGTTTAATTCTCAAAAGCACAGTTTAGCTCTACAAAGGATTAACTGTATGATATGCTCAACTTTATACATTTTTTACAACTCTATTGCATGTTTTTCAGGAAATGTAATTGGATTTTGTACAGAATTTCATTTTTCCTGAAAAACAAACACACTTGCTTTAGCTCAGTACAGCTTCTCTACCATGTTATTGCATAAATCTTGCTGTGAGAGGTTCATCTAATTGTTTAATATGTAGTATAATTCAAGTGATTAGCAAAACTGCAGATGAAACATTAGCCTGTCTACATAAAGTGTCATGAGTGACCTGGGGCGCTATGGCTTTTTGTCCAGAGCTAATATCCTCTTTTCTGAAGTTTAATATCTCAGTGACACAGTGCATTAATCATACGTTATTTTTATGACAGTAATGACATTTCAAACAACTAGTATCAGCAGATCCATCAGTCTTCTTAGTTTATATTGCTCATATGGTGTTCCTTCTTTTTTTAATCCCTTTATTGAATTATCACTTAAGACATAGGCAAATATACATTTATATAAAAGAAAACAAACCATATTAACATGTTTCCATTTACAAGCATTATACATCACATATATTCTTTTGTATAATTATCATCAATGCAACATTACATAAATTGATCAATTCCTGCCTTTCCATTAACCCTCCCTCCTCCCCCAAAATATTATTCTGCATGCATTGTTCCCACAGTTTCTATTTATTTCTATATAATTTGTTCCTACCCTTGTCTAAAGATCCTACTTCAAGTTCTTTTATTTGAATTACAATATCCAATACTTCAAATACAGTTGGTTTAAACTTTGATTTCCATTTTAGTCACTGCTTCTTCGGCAGCCAACAGAATTAAACTTAACAAGGCCTTGCTATGTTTAGGCAGTTCAGATCCTGTGTCCCAACTCAAAAATAATTTCCGTAGTTACACACATTTGCTTACCAAATATTTCTGACAGAGTACTCTGTAGGGAATTTTTAAAGTATGCCAACTCTTTACTCTCCCAAAACATATGCTCCCATCACACCTCCATTTGCCATCTGCCTAAGAAAAAATTCTTTGGAGTTTGCTTGGGGTATAAAGTACCTATGCAAACACTTCCTGGCAAAAATCCTAAATCTTCTAGGCTTTGTAGCATATTTGGGAGCCATACATATGTCCTTCCACTGTTTCTTTGTGAATTGTTTATCCGGTCTTTCTTTTCAATCTTTTCTAAGCTTGTCTGATTGATTCATATAGTTATTCTTCAATATTTTATATCCCTTATGAATTACCATTTTTAACAGCAGCTTCTGTTGTAGATTCAACTAAAAGCTCCACTAGACCAGGCCTTTCACTTAGGATTCCCCTATCTCCTTCTGTTTTTGCCTATACTGTGATATGAGTCTCTGATAGGGAAGGCAGTCTCTAGTCTGCAGTCCAAATGTCTTCTTGACTTCTTCACATTCTGTTACCTTTCCCTGTCTAGTTATTTGATCCCAGTATCTTAGTTCCTTTGCCAGTTTTCTCCAGTACATTATAGCCCCCTCTTCCCTACTCTCTTACCCTCTAATTGTAGACATCCCTATCGGCAGAATCTCCTTTCTCCATTCTTGGGTTGGCTTAGTTCTTGGAATACTTTCTGCTACTTTATGAATATAATATTCTCTATGGCTGTTGTTATTCTCCTTAAACTCTGCATCCAAAATCATACTCTCTACATATTTTTTGAATTTCTCCCATGCTTCATCATCCATTTCCACTTTGAATTATAGCTTTCTGCTGGTATTATGTATACTGTATTCCTTCTTATCCTGATGACTTACACCTTCATTTTGTGACCAACAGTGACATGCCTTATCCATTTCTACCTTCCACGCCTCTTTGTAGACCTTGATATTCCTTACAACACTATTTCTTTCAACCTGTTCTACAAAACTTCTTCCCACCCTAATGGGGATTCATAAAGATGTGAAAAATCTTGTAAAATCATATGAATCAGTGTAAATTAGATGAAACAAGTAGAACATTCATTTTGCCTAGCTTGAAAAATGTTATAACCATATAGCTAAATATGCAATAAATTTTCCTCAAGAGATACCACTATTGTATAGCAGTACAAAAACTACAATGGGTAGAAATTTCAAATTATTCTCAAAAATGTATTTTTATTGCCATAGATCCGTATTCATTGATGCTTTCTAAGCATTTTGACATGTGATCTTTAGTTGTTTAAGTTGTGTTTCTTCATGATCTGTCAGTCCTATTATTCTGCTTTTCCGTAGCTCTTTAACTTTTCCTACCCTGTCTAATTATTTACTGTAGGATGCATCTGATACGTCTCTTGCCTTCATAGTAACTACATTTCTAATTCTTAATTTGAAGCCATTCCTTTCCAGTGCCAGTTCATTCTTATTCACCTCAGCTCTCTCAAGGAATCTGCCAACATCTGGTTGTTTTTTAACAGCAGCTTCTGTTCTAGATTTAATTAAAAGCAGGTCTTTCACTTAGGATGTGGGAAAACCACAATGCCGTGGTCATGAAATACTATCAGGTGGGTTTCATATTTTTGAACTAAGTTTGCATGGTCATTCATGTTAAGAGCATCTGTCCAGCCTTGCTGAACAATCATGTTTTCCCAAATAATGAGCAACTTCTTTATCTGCTTTCACCTGAATTCTAATTTCCTGATATCTCCTTCCTTTAGGATTCCATGCTTTCTGGGTCCACTAGTTTCACCCTCACCCTTTGTTACAAATAACACTCAGCCATTGATGGAAGCTTATTTCTCTCATAATTTGCTTTATTTCATATTTCGTATAAAGCAGATTCTGGGGATAAATTTACTGATAACAAAAGGCATTTTATTTCATAGCCAGTGCCCCATCTTACCATTGCGTATCTACCTTGCCTGTCTTTCTCTTTCTCCAGCTCTGTATTCTTTTTTCACTATTTATATCATCAATCTCTTTCATTCTCTCTGAACTCCTGCAAAAATCCTTCTTTTCTTCTTTCTTTTATAAATGCTGCAAGTTATTTTGTCAGGTGTGTTTCCTTGAACTGTACTGTGTGTACATTACTTTTCAATATATAGGCAAATACCTTAGTTTTCTCATCCACCAGCCCATTTACATTCCACACTGAAATATTCACTTCCTTCATATTTTTGTATATTTTTTGTTTTACTTCAAATCATTTTTTCTTCTCTTTTTAACTTCTGTTTATTTGACTGGTTCTTGCACATTTCTCAGTGCCCTCACATTCTGTTTTAGATGGAGTCTCAAACTTTTTTCTTGAAATCTGTTTCATTCTTTCACTATGTTATGGTGATTAACATTCAGTTTGTTAACAGTCCCCCCCCCCACACACACACACACACATACATACATGTTAATAACATTTGTCAGACTGTGTACATGTGATTCCTTCCATTTATAGAGCTGCTGCTCCAAATAAGCAGTAGAATTGACATTTATCCTTATCCCTTTATTTATAAAGCTTTAAGCACAAACTCTCCCTACGTAAAGAAATCTCTATTATTTTCTTTAGAGATATATTTACCAGTCTCTTCCCGAGCTCACCCCTAGTTATGCATTTCCTTCTATTTCAGTGCTTGGAGTCTTTAAATCCAATTATAACTTTCATCTGATTACAAATTAGTACTTCACTTCTTATTCTTTATATACTTTTTCTTTTCCATACATTCTCCTTTAAAGAAAACATGAACACTCACTTAATTTATGTATTAACTTATGTATTTATTTAGTTATTTATTTAATGTATTTATTTATGTAGTCATTTGACTTACTTGCAAAAAGATCAGCCTTATTTTAAGTCTAGACAGCTTGCTTTAATATTCTCTTCTCCTCCCTGTCCTCATCAGTGCTTACCTCTCTAAGGATTCCCTTATTTGGCCATTCAGGTTCATCAGTTATCATCTGCTATAGATCCTCCCCTTCATAAAAACTACTCCCCTGGCTGCTCTCTGAGACCAAGATGGTTCTAAACTGTATGTCTGAGTAATCCATTTGAATGTGAATCATACACTTTTTATTCCTTGCTGAAATGAATCTTACTTCTCACTTTTTAAATACAAAGTGTGTACCTATGGAAGGGATGATTGTAAAAAAAAGTGTATTCTTTTTCAATATGCAATTTGTCTGTGTTTTACCTTGGCTTTCTCCTGAAACATTTGAATTAGTTCACGTGAGTGTCTTTTTAATGTTTCTTCCATTTCTTCAGTATTTTTTATTTATTTCCAGCTTTATATACTTGAAATGTTCCACTTATTTGACTTTCTCTGTGAGCATCATGTCTGTTTTTTTCTTTATTGAACTGGCTGTCATCTCCTTTAGGGTCTACTGCAAGTGCTTAGCACTTGTAGCTCACTGCAAACTTGCTCGCTGCCACTTACCCTAAAAGCATTAGTAGATGTTCAGAAGTAAGATTAAATGGTACTTCATATATAAAAGTAAGTTTTGTTGAAAATACAAAAGCTAAAAGCAGCCCCAAAGTAAGACTCGTGTAAATACTACACATAATGTGGTAAATGCCTAATAACATTGTCCCAATGAACAAGATAAATACTGCAATATATTTTTAGTGTGTGTGCCATTTTAAGTGTCCATGTATTTGTCTGTATTAGATCTGTAATCTACTTATCAGACTAGTTATATTAAATGACTGATTTTGTATAGCCCAAATACTTCTAGAACTCATATATACCTAGGAGTTTTGACTAAAATGAATTGTAATATATAGCATATAATTTTAAATGACATTTGTATGTTGTGGAGTTCTTTCTAGGTCTACACTCTAAAACGGCTTCTGTGGAATTTTCCTGGTAATTACATTTGAAATGGATGGTTAAATAATGCACAAAATCCAATGTGTGTGTGTGGTTTGCCTATTGGACTGTCATTCTGTACCAGCACCACATGGTTAATCCTTCAGGCCCAAAGTCATGTCTTGCATGTAGGGAGACATCAAGCAAATAAAGCAACCAGTGTCACCACCATCTCTCTCAGAACCTTACTTGGGATAGTGTCACCACCATCTCTCTCAGAACCTTACATGGGACAGTGTCACCACCATCTCTCTCAGAACCTTATTTGGGACAGTGTCGCCACCATTTCTCTCAGAACCTTACTTGGGATGTCATCTAGCCTTGGTGCTTCATCAGCCTTTGGTGGCTTCAGTCACTCAAGACTTTACTTCTCTCATCATTCTGTCACCCTCCTTGTCTTGTTTTGTTATTGTTCGTTTATCTTCTCCTCAGAATCCCAGAGACCAATATAGTAGCAAGGCTTTCTGCATTATCTGATGACAGTAACTTATAAATAAGTGAGGCTCTGCCCCTTCTCCTATACAAATACTGAAGTAAATTATTTTACTGTTGCTGTTTGGACTCATCCACTTTCAACCTCTCCTATCTATTTTATTCTTACTGATATGATATGACATGTAATATAAAGTTTAGAATCATACTCATAGTGTATAGAAATCCTGAAGAGATTTATGTGATGCAGATAAGGGTGATCCTATTGTTTTATTTGATAATGAATGGTATAATGTTGAAACGAAGAACATGCTGTCCAACAATGATTTTTATGTTAGGGTGTTTAAAAAAACGTGTTGATTCTATGGTATATAATGTTACAAACGCACTTAGAAATTTATAAGTCTTTGTTTGATTATTTCATTGTTTTAAACCCATTAGTACCCATTATACAAGGTCTACCGAAATTGCACAAGAATCCTACTCATCCACCATTTTATCCAATTGTAGCATGACGTAATTGGTGTACTGAGCCTACATCCATATATATAGAAAAAACACTTAGACCAATTTTAAATTTGTCTGTACACATCTTAAAGACACACAGCATTTTTTAAATGATTTATTGTCTTAAGTGAAATTGTTTCCTGTTGAAGGCAATAGGTTGTTGGTTACGCTTGATGTGGTATCCCTCTTTACGTTTATTCCTAATAATATTGGCATTAATAGTGTTAGACAATTTTTGGGAACTTATTCAGATTTTACTGAGGTTAAGATCGAGTTACTATGCACACTATTAAGCTGTGTTTTGGAGAACAATGTGTTTATTTTTGGCGACACTTTTTATTGGCAAAAGCATGGTGTAGTTATGGGCACATCGTATGCCAATAGCTACGCCAATGCTGTTATGGCCATATGGAAGCAAAGGTTTATGTTGGAGGGTCCCTATAGTTTTCTATCGCAGATTTCTGGATGATGCCTTCCTGCTATGAAAGGGATCCTTGGAGCACTTCCATAGGTTTGAGGAATACATCAATGGTACCACTTCTTTCTTCATTTTTCTTCAGAAGTTTCTGAAGCCAACATTCATTATTTGGATGTTAGCATTATGCTGGATAAAACAGGTAGTATATCTACACAGCTATTTAGGAAACCCTGTCACTGCAAACATCTTTTGTTTAGGGAGAGTATGCATCTGCTATATGTTTTTAAGAATGTAGTTAGAAGTCAAATTTTTAGAACATCAAGATTGAGTGTATGTGACCAAGATTTTTTGAGCCAAACTGATACTAATTAAGGGTTATAGTAAATATGAAGTTTGTAAAAATATTTAAGTAGTCAGTAGTTTAAGAACTAGCAAGTCTAGACATATTTTCAGAGAAGTACATTGATAAAGTTGAAGAAAATATGGTTGTTAAGGGAAGGAAGTTAAAGGTTCCCATGTTGTAGTCAAATGATTTTAAACCTTATATGGATGTTATTAACAAACATGGGACATTTTAATGACTGATGAAGAAATAAAAGTAATAGTGGATTCCAAGCCAGGGTTTTTTATAAGAATATGCAGCCTTTAAAAAGGCAATTATGTTACCCCAAAAATAAGGCCGGTGATAATAGTATTACAGGTACTTTACTTTGTGGTTGCTGTGTAGCTTGTAGATATATAGACAAGAGTGGTACCTTTTTGCATCCAGATCAAAATATAACTTACACATTTACTGTGTATACCACTTGTGATTTTGTCCATATTGTCTATTTAGCTTATTGTATAGTGTGTTTTAAATTTTATGTAGGAGGAATAGATAGAGTGTTGAAGGACAGAATAAAAGAACACAACTATCAGTGTCAGTGCACTTTCTAAGCATGCTCAGGAAACTGATAGTACGCACACTTTTATGTTCTGGCCATATGTAGGATATCTGAAAATATTACAGGGGGAGATGTAAGGAATTTGACAAAAGAGTTGGAATCGAAGTGGATTATTAGGCTCAGGGGAGATCATGGACATGGTCTAAATGATAGGGTCCCTAGTAGACTGAAATTAAAAGCTAGACTTTTATTTAGATGAATACCTGTGTTTTTAATTTTAATTTTTGAGTATAAAACACACAGTATGAATAAGTTGTTTTTATTCATTCATAATATGTGTTTATTTTAATAGCACAGAGGAATGTTATATATATTTTAGCAGCAATGGGTTTGTTATATAGAATTTTCCTCTTAGCTGAGTTACAAGCGGAGTTAAGTACAAACTTGCTGTGTTAAAGATAGTACTGCATTTTATTTTTCTGTTTATTTGTTTCATTGAATATTGTGTTGAGTACTGCATTTTGTTTTTGTTTATTTGTTTCACTGAATATTGTGTTAATGATAGTACTGCATTTTATTTTTCAGTTTGTTTATTTGTTTCACTGAATATTGTGGCTCTCTCTGTCTCTCTGCAGTAAGTGGGAGTATTGTTTTCACTTCATTGATATTCAATGTTGAACTCTTAGCCTAGACGGTATCTCTGTGCTTATAAGTGTTAGTAATTTACTTCTGCTAAATATCCAAGCTACAAGCTGAGTTAAGTACAAACTTGCTGTGTTAAAGATAGTACTGCATGTTATTTTTCTGTTTGTTTCATTAAATATTGTGTTGAAGATAGTACTGCATTTTATTTTTCGGTTTGTTTCATTGAATATTGTGTTAAAGATAGTACTCCATTTTATTTTTCTGCTTATTTGTTTCATTGAATATTGTGGTAAAGATACTACTGCATTTTATTTTTGTATATTTATTTGTTTCATTGAATATTGTGTTAAAGATAGTACTGCATTTTATTGTTCTATTTATTTATTTGTTTCACTGAATATTGTGGCCTCTCTGTCTCTCTGCAGTAAGCGGGGTATTGTTTTCACTTCATTGATATTTGATGCTGAACTCTTAGCCTAGAGGGTTTCTCTGTGCTTATGTGTGTTAGTAATTTATTTTTGCTGAATTTCTGAGCTACAAGCTGAGTTAAGTACAAACCTCCTGTGTTAAAGATAGTATTGCATGTTATTTCGTTTGTTTATCTATTTCATTGAATATTGTGTTAAAGACAGTACTGCATTTTATTTTTCTATTTATTTGTTTCACTCAATATTATGGCCTCTCTGTCTCTCTGCAGTAAGTGCTGGTATTGTTTTCACTTCATTGATATTCGGTGATGAACACTTAGCCTAGAGGGTTTCTCTGTGCTTATAATTGTTAGTAATTTATTTCTGCTGAATATCTCAGCTACAAGCTGAGTTAATAATAAACTTGTTGTGTTTAAAGATAGTACTGAATTTTATTTTTCGATTTATTTGTTTCACTGAATATTGTGGCCTCTCTGTCTCCAGTAAGTGGGGGTATTGTTTTCACTTTATTGATATTCAGTGTTGAACTCTTAGCCTAGAGGGTTTCTCTGTGCTTATAAGTGTTAGTAATATATTTCTGCTGAATATCTGAGCTACAAGCTGAGTTAAGTACAAACCTGCTGTGTTAAAGTCTGAAGGGTAATGCTAGTCAATGCTAGAAGTCTAAACCTCAAAATGTACTCACTCGAGGCATTCCTTAAAATGGAGAACATCAATATCTGTGTGCTGACTGATTCCTGGTTCAAGGCTCCAGAGATCAGCCCTGCATTACCAGGCTGTAATTCATACCACACCTTTCGGCCATCTAACCTGAACCGAAACACTAAAGGCGGAGGTGTGTCCATATTCATTAAGGATATCCACACCTCCAGGCTGGTTGCTCAGCATAATGCATCTGTGATTATCCAAGTGCAACTAACTCTGAGCAAGGTCGCAATCTGAATTGTATCTTGCTACAGATCCCCAACCATGCCGCAGGATTCCCACTCCTCATTTCTTGATACACTGGAAAATATTAGGTTACAACCCAACACCCTAATAATGGGTGATTTCAACTACCCCACCATTAACTGGGAGAACTACTCATGTACCAACTCTTTTGCTCAACATGTTCTGGAATTCATAAATTCCAATGGCTTGGATCACCTTATCCACACCCCCACCAGGGGCAGCAGTAACCTAGACCTGGTCATTACCAACATGGGCAACCAGTGTTTCACACCAGAGATCAATTCCTCATTAGTCAGATCTGACCACAAGCTAATCACCCTAGACACCCACATCCCACTCCCACCCACGATTAGGGGAAACCACCATAAAAAAATTCTCCAAAGCCAACTTCACGCTTCTTAAGACAGAAGTGGCAAACTTCATGACACCCATGCAAATGGACAATAGAGGTACGGCTGTTGAATCCTACACAAATGCACTTTATAAGCACGTACATGAGTGCATAGATTGTGCTATCTCAAACAGAACCAATATGCTATCCTTCATAAAAAGGAAGCCAATCTGGTGGTCCCCTGCCATAAACAAACTCTACAACAGAAGAAAGAAACTGTTGCAAAAAAGAGTAAAATCCCATGATTGGAGGAACTCCCTGGTCAGCCTCAGTAAGAAGCGGAGATCCCTCATAAAGTCCTTCAAAGCTAGTTATGAAAACAAAATCACCACTGATTCTAAAGACAACCACAAAGCATTCTATAGCTATGTCAAGAATCTCAATGACAAAACTCAGATCTGCTCTGAGTTGCAGAACAATGGCACTAAATATACAGAACCAACTGATATTGCCAACATACTGGCAGATAGGTTCAGTGCTAACTTAACCCCCTCTCACACCCTAAAGGGCCCATCGCTATACCGGAAGAATGCAAAGTTCCTGTAATCATGGCTGCACAGGTAAAAACCACACTCTCCAAAGCCAAGAACACAGCATCCTTGGGACCTGACAACATCCCAGGCTGCGTTCTACATGAACTACAGAACCAACTGGCACCCCACCTTAGTACCATGTTTAATCTTAGCCTCACCTCAGGCTTTGTGCCCACTGAATGGCACACACAGATGGTTATCCCACACCACAAAGGGAGAGCCACCATGGACCCTGGGAACTACCACCCCATTAGCCTGATGAGCTGGGTCTGCAAGGCCATGCAATGTATCATCATGGAACGTATAAACAAAGACATTGGTAATCTCCAAACTCTGGACCCCACCCAGTTCAGGCTTGTAAAAGGCAGGTCATGTCTCCTAAACCTGATAGACTTCTTTGAAGCAGTCACCAAAGTCGTAGATGAGGGTAATGTGGTTCACACAGCCCATCTAGATCTCGCCAAGGCTTTCAACACCATCCCCATCTCTGGAATTATAGATAAACTCACTGAACTAGGTATCATCATGGAACGTATAAACAAAGACATTGGTAATCTCCAAACTCTGGACCCCACCCAGTTCAGGCTTGTGAAAGGCAGGTCATGTCTCCTAAACCTGATAGACTTCTTTGAAGCAGTCACCAAAGCTGTAGATGAGGGTAAGGTGGTTCACACAGCCCATCTAGATCTCACCAAGGCTTTCGACACCATCCCCATCTCTGGAATTATAGATAAACTCACTGAACTAGGTATAAATCCCTATGTCACAAGATGGGTTTCAAACTGGCTCTCTGACAGAACCCACACTGTGAAAGTAGCAGACTCCAAATCCAACTTCAGACCAGTGACAAGTGCAGTACCACAGGGATCAGTTCTGGGTCCTCTCATGTTTGGTATCTACTTTTCTGAAGTACAAGCTAACACAGAAGGTCTTTGGCTAATGAAGTTCACAGATGACTGCAAACTAGGAGCCATAATTGAAACTCCTAATGATGTGGACATCCTACAAAAGGGCCTCACTTTGACAGATGCCTGGTGTCAAAGCCATGGCCTCAAGCTCAATGCCAAAAAGTGTATTGTCATCCCCTTTGGTAAAACCTCTGTACCCATGAACTACCACATAGGTGGTAGTCTACTTAACACCAAAAGTATGATGAGACCTTGGGACACAGGTAGACAGTAGTCTCTCCTTTGATAATCACATCGCCACAATAGTCAGAAAATCCTTCTACATGGCATACCTCATCTCAAAAGGTTTCTCATCCAGGAGAAAAGAGGTCATTGTTCCCCCTCTATTTGTCACCCATTAGACCCATTATAGTGTACAATGCCCCTTTTGGTATGTACCTCACAAGACATCTACAACAACTCGAAAGGCTGCAGAAGTACCTCACAAAGAGGATTACTGGCCTCAAACAGATGCCCTAAGCAGACCGTCTCAAAAAACTCCAGCTTTATTCCATCGCATATCGCCTACTCAGAGACGATCTCTGCCTAACATACAAAGCTATGTCAAATCCAGAGCTGTTGGACATGCTCCACTTAAAGAAATCCCAATCACTCCAAGCTACATGCTCTAGGGACCTAAACATTGTCACCACAATAAACAGAACATGCTGGAGGGATAGATTCATGTCCCAGAGACTTCCCATACTCTGGAACAAACTACCTATCTATATCAAACAAAGCACCTCATTAGCACTCTTCAAGAAAAATCTTGATGATTGGATGGGAAACAGGAAATTCACCCTAGGGATCACTTATATGGCTCTGCTCAACAGGGGCACAGGAAAATAATTTTCCTGGGTGACGAAAGACAGGGTACCTTTTTGGCTAGGCATATATAGGCCCTAGGTCCAATAGCCTAGTGCCTACCTACGAACCTATAAAGATAGTACTGGATTTTATTTTTCTGATTATTTATTTGCTTCATTGAACATTGTGTTAAAGACAGTACTGCATTTTATTTTTCTGTTCATTTAGTTGTTTCATTGAATATTGTGTTAAAGATAGTACTGCATTTTATTTTTCTGTTATATCTTTCACTAAATATTATGGCTTCTCTGTCTCTCTGCAGTAAGTGCGGGTATTGTTTTCATTTCATTGATATTCAGTGTTGAACTCTTAGCCTAGAGGGTTTCTCTGTACTTATAAGTGCTAGTAATTTATTTCTGCTTAATACTTGAGCTACAAGTTGAGTTAATTACAAACTTGCTGTGTTAAAGATAGTACTGCATTTTATTTTTCTGTTTATGTGTTTCATTGAATATTGTGTTAAAGATAGTACTGCATTTTATTTTTATTAGTTTCATTGAATATTGTGTTAAAGATAGTATTGCATTTTATTTTTCTGTTTATTTGTTTCACTGAATATTGTAGCCTCTCTGTCTCTCTGCAGTAAGTGGGAGTATTGTTTTTACTTCATTGGTATTTGGTGTTGAACTCTTAGCCTAAAGGGTTCTCTGTGCTTATAAGTGTTAGTAATTTATTTCTGCTGAATATCTGAGCTACAAGCTGAGTTAAGTACAAACTTGCTGTTGTAAAGATAGTGCTGCATTTTATTTTTCTGTTTATTTGTTTCATTGAATATTGTGTTAGATACTACTGCATTTTATTTTTGTTTGTTTCATTGAATATTTTGTTAAAGATAGTACTGAATTTTATTTTTCTGTTTATTTCTTTCATTGAATATTGTGTTAAAGACAATACTGCATTTTATTTTTATGTTTATTTGTTTGTTTCATTGAATATTGTGTTAAAGACAGTACTGCATTATATTTTTTCTGTTTGTTTCATTGAATATCGTGTTAAATATAGTACTGTATTCTATTTTTCTGTTTGTTTATTTGTTTCAGTGAATATGGTGGCCTGTCTGTCTCGCTGCAGTAAGTGGCAGTATTGTTATCACTTCATTGATATTCAGCATTGAACTACTAGCCTAGAGGGTTTCTCTGTGCTTATAAGTGTTAGTAATTTATTTCTGCTGAATATCTGAGCTACAAGCTGAGTTAAGTACAAACTTGCTGTTGTAAAGATAGTACTGCATTTTATTTTTCTTCTTATTTATTTCCTTCATTGAGTGTTGTGTAAAAGATAGTACTGCATTTTATTTTTCTGTTTATTTGTTTCATTGAATATTGTGTTAAAGATACTACTGCATTTTATTTTTATTTGTTTAATTGAATATTTTGTTAAAGATAGTACTGAATTTTATTTTTCTGTTTATTTCTTTCATTGAATATTGTGTTAAAGACAATACTGCATTTTATTTTTCTGTTTATTTATTTGTTTCATTGAATATTGTGTTAAAGACAGTACTGCGTTATATTTTTTCTGTTTGTTTCATTGAATATCATGTTAAAGATAGTACTGTATTCTATTTTTCTGTTTGTTTATTTGTTTCAGTGAATATGGTGGCCTCTCTGTCTCTCTGCAGTAAGTGGCAGTATTGTTATCACTTCATTGATAGTCGGCATTGAACTCCTAGCCTAGAGGGGTTCTCTGTGCTTATAAGTGTTAGTAATTTATTTCTGCTGAATATCTAAGCTACTAGTTGAGTTAAGTACAAACTTGATGTGTTAAAGATAGTACTGCATTTTATTTTTCTGTTTATTTGTTTCATTGAATATTGTGTTAAAATAGTACTGCATTTTATTTTTCTGTTTATTTATTTCACTGAATATCGTGGCCTCTCTGTCTCTCTGCAATTAGTGGGGGTATTGTTTTCACTTCATTGATATTCGGTGTTGAACTCTTAGCTTAGAGGGTTTCTCTGTGGTTATAGGTGTTAGTAATTTATTTCTGCTGAATATCCAAGCTACAAGCTGAGTTAAGTACAAACATGCTGTGTTAAAGATAATATTACATGTTATTTTTCTGTATATTTGTTCCACTGAATATTGGGTTAAAGATTGTACTGCATTTTATTTTTCTGTTTGTTTCATTGAATATTGTGTTAAAATAGTACTGCATTTTATTTTTCTGTGTATTTATTTCACTGAATATTGTGGCCTCTCTGTCTCTCTGCAGTTAGTGGGGGTGTTGTTTATACTTCATTGATATTCGGTGTTGAACTCTTAGCATAGTGGGTTTCTCTGTGCCTATAAGTGTTAGTAATTTATTTCTGCTGAATATCTGAGCTACCAGCTGAGTTATGTGCAAACTTGCTGTGTTATTGACAGTACTGCATTTTATTTTTTTGGTTTATTTGTTTAATTCAATATTGTGTTAAAATAGTACTGCATTTTATTTTTCTGTTTATTTGTTTCTCTGAATATTGTGTTCTCTCTGCACTAAGTGGGGCTATTGTTTTCACTTCATTGATATTCAGTGTTGAACTCTTAGCCTAGAGGATTTCTCTGTGCTTATAAGTGTTAGTAATTTATTTCTGCTGAATATCTGAGCTACAAGCTGAGTTAAGTACAAATTTGCTGTGTTAAAAATAGTACTGCATTTTATTTTTCTGTTCATTTCTTTCATTGAATATTTTGTTAAAGATAGTATTGCATTTTATTTTTCTGTTTATTTGTTTCATTGAATATTGTGTTAAAAATAGTACTGCATTTTATTTTTCTGTTTTCTTTTTTGTTTCATGGAATATTGTGTTAAAGATAGTACTGCATTTTATTTTTATTTTTGTTTCACTGAATATTGTGGCCTCTCTGTCTCTGCAGTTAGTTTCCAGCCTGCCCTCCCTGTTCTTGTTGTGATATTAATCTTGGTGGCTTTGAAATTGCCCACCCCTCCTGTAAATTCGAGTTTGAACACTCGTCCTGGGTCCATCTCATTTGCTCACTCAACTTAGTACAGTGAGATCATATTTTGATTTCAGACACTCCTACCAGTCCCATCTGTTAATTTCTATCCCAGTCTAATGTTATTAGCTCTTTTTACCTAGTACAGAGAGAACATTTGAGAAGGCCAACCCACGTAGATCCTTAACCTTGAATTATCTTCTCTTTCTCCTTTCTCCCTTTCCACTGAAAACAATTCTAAGCTTGTTTCCTGCCTTTTCTCTAACTAGTCTAGTCCAAATACAGATTTTGCTCTATCCAGGACTGTTTGTAAGCTTCTGAGCCCCTCAAGGGTTTCTATGTTGGAGGGAATCTTTCTAGCTTATCAGTGGGAATGGTAAGCACTATGTAGCCTATCTACCACAGGAGGAGTTGTTTCTTTCCCAGAAATTGTAGTTTATTGACCATGTTAGGCAGTTTTTCCATCTCTTTCTACTTTCTGGTTTAAATCCCAAGTTTGTGCTTGTTTCCCACTTTTCCTATAACTATTGTAGTCAAGATGCAGATTTGCTGTATCCAGGACTGTTTGAACGCTTCTGAGCCCCCAAGCCTTTCTGTGTTGGAGGGAAGCCTTTTAGCTTATCAATGGGAGTGGTAAGCACTAGGTAGCCCATCTACCTCAAGATGAGTGGTTTCTGGCCCAGAATTTGTAGTTTGTTGGCTATTTGGGCAGTTTATCCATCTCTTTCAACTTCCTGGTTTAAAAAAACATGTTTGCACTTGTTTCCTGTCTTTCCTGTAACTAGTCTAGTCCAGATACAGATTGCTGTATCCAGGACTGTTTGTAAGTTTCTGAGAGGTGCCAAAGTGTGCTCTTCAATTTTAACCTCAGATCTGCTAGTTCTCTCCTCTTCTGCACTTTTACTACCTTATTAGTCTATCACTTTACCATACCAGACTTCTTGTAACAATTATTGTAGTGCACTTAAGTGCTACCAGCACTAAACATTCTACAAGTAAGCAGCTCCACAGCTTATTATGAATGCCCACCCCTCCAGACATGTCTAAAGGTCAGTTCCCTGTGCTTTCTCCTATTATCCTGGTGAACTTGGGCATCCTGAAGCAATGTAGCAACTGCCTCATGTACTTGCGAGAGATGCACTTATATATCCAAACTGGAAGCCACGCACTCTACAGCCAAGACCGGAATAGCTGGTCAAGAGGAGAAGGTCAACACTTGTACCATACCATATGGAACACATAGCCCTCCAGAACACACACCAGCACTGCCTTCACATAAAAACACAAACCACACACCCAGCTTTGCGGAGGCTGTCAATAAAAATCTACCCAAGCAGCAGAGACCTCCAAGGCAGAAACTTACTCGGCCATCACAACACAACACTAATCATGAGACACATAACTTTTCTAAACAGTGTACCACTCAACCAAAGCCCCTAAGGCAAAACAGCATGTCCAGCACAATAGTCATAGGTGACTCGACAGTGAGGCACACTGATGTCCCACTCACTATGTTGAATAAGAGGAAAGTAACATTCAGCTTCCTTTCAGGTGCCAGGACCCACCACATAATGCATGCACCCAGGTCCCTCAACAACAGGTACAAATATGACTGTCATTGTACATGTGGGTGTGAATGACCTGAGACGTGCCTCCCTGGACTACATGGAAAGAGGCATGGAGGAGCTCTCAGATTATGTAGCCCAGGCGTGTATGACCCTAGCCCTAAGCAGCATTCTACCATCACCCAGAATGATACCACAGTACAAGGAATGAATGATTTCAACAATTGGCTATGTTTCTGGTGTCATTCTAAGGGGATCCAGTATCTGTCTGCCTGGGATGACATGATTGACAGACCTCAATGCTTTGCTAGAGATGGCATGCATCTGTGACCCCTAGGCTTTCAGATACTGGCCAAGGCTCTTGCCACCCCATTAGTGCCTTTTTTAGGTGGTGTTCCAAAGACCAAATTACCACTGTAACAGCTACAAACAAATGCAATCTGAGGGTCATGCTTCTCAATGCTAGAAGTCTAAATCTCAAAATGCAGTCGCTCAAAGCACTCCTTAAAATGGAGAACATTGACATTTGTGCTGTAACAGAGACCTGGTTCAAGACAGCAGAAAGCATCCCTGCACTACCAGGCTATAACTCATTCCACACCTTTCAGCCCCAGATCTTGTACCGAAGCTCTAAAGGCAGTGGTGCTTCCATATTCATAAAAGATGCACACACCTCCTGTCTGGTAGCCCAACATAATGCATCAGAGATACTTCCGGTGCAGCTAACATTGGGTAAGACAGTGATTCAGGTTGTAGCCTGTTATAGGTCCCCAGTCATGTCTCAAGCCTCACACTCCACTTTCCTAAGCACCCTGGAAAATATTAGGGTCCAACCTAACACTCTCATACTGGGCGACTTCAACTACCCCTCCATTAACTGGGAAAAATACTCATGTACCAATACACTTGCCCAACATTTCCTGGAATTCATTAATTCCAATGCCCTGGACCAGCTTGATCTTACCCCCACTAGAGATAGTAACATCCTTGACCTGGTCATTACTAACATGGGTCACGTTGTTCTACACCCTCCTCCCAGGTTAGATCCAACCACAAACTAATCACCTTGGAAATCCACATCCTTCCCACCCCCACAAAGGTAACCACCATGAAAAACTTCTCCAAAGATAACTTTGGGCTCCTAAAAACAGAGGTGGCTAACTTCACTGCATCCATGCAAATGAAGAATAGTTGCATGACCGCCGAATCATACACCAATGCACTCTACGAACACGTACACAAATGCATGGATCTCATCTTACCCAATAGAACCAAGACGCTCTCCACCAAAAAATGGAAGCCAATCTGGTGGTCCCCTACCATAAAAAAACTCTACAACAGAAGGAGGAAACTGATGCGGAATAAGGTGAAGTCCCAACACTGAAAAAACTCCTTTATCAGCCTCAACAAAAGGTTGAGATCCCTCATCAAATCCTCTAAAGCTAGCTATGAAAAGAGAATTGCAGCAGGTAGTAAAGACAACCACAAGGCCTTCTATAGTTATGTAAATAATCTTCACGGCAATGCCCAGATTTGCTTTTAGCTACTGCACAATAGTACCTCCTATACCGAGCCAACAGATATTGCCAATATACTGGCCGACAGATTCAGTGCTAACTTAACCCCTCCCCCCAAAGGACCAATCACAATACCAGTAGATTGCCAGGCACCCAGTATTACTGCCACACAGGTTAAAACAGCATTGTCCAAGGCCAAGAATGCAGCTTCTGTGAGACCTGACAATATCCCTGGCTGTGTTCTACATGAACTACAGAGTGAACTGGCACCTCACCTGTGTGCCCTGTTCAATCACAGCCTCATCTCAGGCTTTGTCCCTACCAAATGGTGTACTGCTATAGTCATCTTTCTCCACAAAGGAGGAGCGACTACAGACCCTGGGAACTATCTCCTCATTAGCCTGACAAGTCTGATCTGCAAAGCTATCGAGCACATCACCATGGACCTATTAAACAAGGATATAGAAAATCTCCAAACTCTGGATTCCACACATTTTGGTTTTGTGAAGGGTAGATCATGCCTGCTCAACTTGGTCGACTTCTTTGTATCAGTTACCAGAACTCTGGATGAAGGCAAGGTGATTCATACAGCCTACTTTGATCTGGCCAAGGCCTTTGATACTATTCCCGACTCCGGAATCATAGAAAAACTCACTAAGCTAGGCATCAACCCCTATATCAGTAAGTGGGTTGCAAACTGTTTCACAGATAGAACCTACAGTATGAAAGTAGCTAACTCCAAGTCAGACTGCCTACCAGTCATGAGTGGTGTCCCACAGGGATCGACCCTACGTCCTCTCCTGTTTGATATCTACGTCTCTGAAGTCCAGGCCAACGCGAAGGGACTCTGGCTGACAAAGTTCGCAGACGATTGCAAGTTGGGAGCCATTATTAACTCCCTAAGTGATGTTGACATCCTACAGAAAGGCCTCAATGAAACCAACGACTGGTGTCAGAACCATGGCCTTAAGCTCAATGCCAAAAAATGTGTCATTATCCCCTTTGGGAAAAACCTAGTTCCCATGAATTACCACATCGATGGTAGTCCACTGAACATAGAAGGCATTATAAGAGATCTGGGAAAACAGGTTGACAGCAGCCTCTCTTGACCACCACATTGCCACTGTGATCAGAAAGTCCTTCTATGTGGCACATCTCATTACTAAGAGTTTTGCATCCAGGAAGAAAGAGGTCATTGTCTCCCTCTACTCTTCCCTCATTAGGCCAATCATTGAGTACAATGCCCCATTTGGCATGTACCTCACTAGACACCTGCGCAACTGGAGAGGCCACAAAAGTACCTCACAAAGAAGATCCTAGGCCTTAAACACTTGTCCTATATGGACAGACACAAAAAACGCCAACTATTTTCTGTCTAATATCGCCTGCTTAGAGGCAATCTCTGCTTGACTTACAAAGTCATGTCTGACCCAGCTCTGTTAGAAATGCTACATCTAATGAAATCCCAATCCCCCCACACCACATGCTCCAGAGACCTCAACCTCATTACCACAATCAACAGAACGTGCTGGAGGGATAGGTTCATAACCCAGAGTCTGCCCATGCTATGGTATAGACTTCCCATACATGTCAAACAGAGCACCTCACTGGATCTCTTCAATAGAAATCTTGATGAGTGGATGTGAAATACAAAATTCATCCTGGGGATCACTCCAGTGTCTCTGTTCGACACAGGCACTGGGAACTAAGGTTGGGTGGCACGATGCCAGGGTAATCCTATACACTAGGCTTGTAAAGGTTCCAAGGCCAGTAGCCTAGTACACACCTATGAACCTATGTTTTTATTTTTTTAGGATGAATTGTTAATGTAAATAAGCTGTTTTTATTTACGTGTTCATTTTTAACCGAACTGTGGTATATTTTTGATATATGTTTTTTGATTGTTTCAGATGTGTTTAGGTTTGTTGCATAGACATATTTATGTATGTCTGTTTAAGAATGTTTTTTAAATAGGTCATGTGACTAGTTTGTAAAAGCTAGAGTATTTAATGAATTTTATTTGTTAGTTGAATTACAGCTGAAGAAGCAGTCAAACTGCAAAAGTGCTTATGTTTTTTAATAAATGTTACGTATTTTATAGCATTGGATTATTCGGCTTTCTCCAGGTCCATTTGTTTGCTAAATTATTTTACTGCTGCTGTTGGACTCATCCACTTTCAACATCTCCTATCCATTTTATTCTTACTGATATGACATGTAATAATGTTCAGAATCATGCGCATAGAGTATAGAAATCCTGAAGAGATTTATGTGATACAGAGAGAGATGGACCACCACTTGTCAACATGGGAGGGCATATCTACTGACATACATGTAATGCAACAAGGTGCCAAGCTGTTGGTGAGCCAGTGAGATGTCAGGAAGACAAAGACAACATACCAGCATTTAAATAAAGGATTGTGTTGCCACTTCAGAAATTACGATAAGGCTTTAACAGGAGGGTAGGGAAGTGCAGCAGGCACTTTTCTATGGCAAAGGCATAAAAAGTATCTATTAAAATAAAAAGGAGCAAAAAGGCAGAGCATAAGAAAAGTAAAGAATGGGCTGAGGGTCAACATTTGCATTTGTTTTTCCACATAAAGGTAAAACAAGCTTAAGCATCCTCTCTGTAGATATGATGGGAACCAAGCAGTAATGTAACATGGGAATCTGTGGAAGAGGTATACATCGACCTCACACTGAGGGAGGGACTGAGACACGCATCAACTGGCACCTACATTACTGCGTAAAGTTGAGAGAATGGACATCCTAAGAGAGCACCACAGTCATTCCCTGCTACGATTCTCTGTATGTCTGTGCTTTATCTTTGACATGTTACCCTGTCAATACAGTGCAATGAAGCACAGACAGGAGAGATGAAAGATCAAGCTAATTCAGCTGAAGCTGATGTTCTCTGATTACATTGCTACAAGTAACGAAGGCAGTCAGAACACACTTTCATTATCTTTGTTGTTTTTTGAGTCATTAACTGCCTTCCCACCAGCATTAAGCAATCTGTTTACCTTGCTAAGAGACAGTTTTTCTGTTCTGTGAGATCACAACCCAGAAATTTATGAGAACAGTGGGAAACTGCAACAACATGCAGTCAGTTACAGAACATTGCTATTTTCTGTTACAGTTCAAGACAATATAAATTTAGATGAGATATACATTACAGGGAGCACAGATAAGAAAGACGTGAGCCATAATATTGTCAGATAAGTACGATTGTTATGGCTTTAGCCATTAGTGAGAAGGCACTGCAGAAAGTTTTGGAGAGGAAAGGTGAATCACTCAAAAGTAAATGGCAGGAATTAATAAGTAGTTTGTTAAACAGGAACACACTAGAATGGTTAAGTCTGCAAAGGCTTGTACAGTAAGGGAAACCTGCCTTGCATTTGAAATTATGCAGAAAAATAGCTGTGTGTGAATATTGGAACATGTTCTGTAGTTAAGACTGTAAAAGTTTGTATAATAAGTTAAATCTTCCATAAATTAACAGTTATACAGATAAATAGATACGTCGGGACATGTGTGTCCATAACTACTATCAGTGGGAACAATGTGCAGTACAGAGGTCCAGAAACTTAATTGCTTCCTCTCCAGACTTACTCTTTTATTCCTTTTAATGATCCATACCTACTGACCACCAGAGCTTTATCCATCTTTACCACAGAGCCAGCTTCTGATTCCAGCCTTTTTGACATCCACTCTATAACATCCTCAAATCATCAGTGTTGTTACAAATTATGGTGTTTTGGCATATTAAGAGTCAAGATGAAAGAATCTAAGGAATGAGGGCACTAAGGGATGCCACTAATAGACTAAGTGCCCGGATGTGCCTTAATACACAGAGGAATTTGCAGATCCTGTTGTGTTTAGTTGCCAGAACTTATGTTTCTACCAGTTGTCTGAGTCATGTCAGTTTGCATATTTTACACTGAAATATCACTAAGAAAAGTATACCCCACGCATGGCATTCCTGATATCTGAAGCTGATCTACCACGTGTCACCATAGGCAGCAGGGGATAAAAGTGATTATCTAGTTCTGCTGAACCTGTATTAACTGGTCACTGAGATGTTCATTTATACAAAGAGGTAGTATAAGCCATTTGGTTTACATTTCATGGTACTGGAACTCTACTTATACTTTGGTGGCTTACCATAAACAAATAATGAAGGTAAAAAGGTTCTATTTTGAGGGATATCGTATTACAGGTTTCAAATCTCTGTGAAGACTCCTATTGCCCCATAATCTGTATCATACACTCAGTGGGATTCATGTTGGTACATCAGCAACTCTTTTGCTGAATGATGACACATCAAAGGAAAATGATCAAAACAACTTTCTCCAAAAATCAGAAGTATTTTTTTTTTTTGGCAGGATGGCAAGCCTTTCTGCACGTCCCACATCCCTAAACTTATATATATCTGATTTGATGTCACATAACAGTGGAAAAAAAAAAAAAAAACTCCACTGTTGGTGAAATTTGTTTCAGCTGAATTGTTTTGTTCTGCTATCATTCAATGAAAGAGCCATCAAAGTAATTATATGGTTCAACTTGGTGTAGTGGCATAAATAACCACATGAAGAATCACGGAGCAGTAACAGTGTTATGTTTACGTAGACATTATGCATTTTATTTTTAAAAAATGAAACCAGTAAACAGAAAGGTTTAGATATTGGTAAGATGAATGTCTAGAGAGATAAGCTATTTTAAACCTTTAAAGACGTATTAGTCATGAGCTGAACAGGTTAAGGTCTATGCAATGGATGGAATAAGTTTAGGGGAGTAGAGTGAGAATACTAGATGTTTTGTTTGGTGAACAAAGAAAATGAATAGAAATGAGTAAGGAGATGTTGTACAAGATGGCAAATTAAATAATGGATAAAATGTTAAGTAGAAAAAAAAGAAGGTGTACAGTATGAAAGCCTTTTTCAGTTGCAAAGGCATTTTATTTGGGGCAGGTTTATCTGTGTTCATTATACCTGGATTCATAGCTATGAAAAATATCCTTCTGGTGATTCTGTGAGTATCCCTTAAACCAAGTAAACAGGCATTTTATAAATAAGCCAGCAATGGTTACTCCAATAGTTTTTCGGTTTGTTTTGCTTTGCGAGCGTACTGCTAAAAAGGAGGGAGGAGGGAGAGTTAGGAGTCTATAAGATAGCTTATAAAGAAGTATATGGAAAGAGACATGAAAGAAAGGTAAATTTAACATGAAAGAAAGAGACAGTGAGGAGTCGTCTTGGGTTATTTAAATGAAATTCAGGGAATAGAAGTTGGTAAATGAATATATACATACAGGAGAACTAAGGAGGGCCGTTTTACATAAGCAGGTTATAAAAATGGTTTGGTCTAGTGATCTGGTCAGAGATAAAAAAAAAAAAAAAAAAAAGGAATGAAATTACGATGGTATTAATGGAAAAAAGACATATTTATATATGATATAAACTTGGTGTGTTGCATGGAGACGTTAGTACAATGCAAAATGCAAACCAGCATAGGTCGCGGTAACCTGCAGGGTATTGGTGAATCACTTAGCGCAGGCACACAATGTGAAAAATAGCACTGTATGCAGCACAGACAAATGACTGAATAATGGTCTGGAAATAAGGTATCCGATACAAATGAGGTGCACAGATTATCCAAATAATTATATCAAACATGGTATAGTGATTCAGATACATATAAAACAGAAACATTACACCATGACTAGAACTTAATTTCAGCATCAAGGAGTTTTGGTATACAACATGGACGTGACTGGAGAAACCATGGATAAACCTGAACAGTATGAGTTAATGGCTACCAGAGGTGCCATTGCCTTTGCCACTGCAAGGTGTGATCATGCATGCCATCCCAGAAAGTACCATTAGCACCTTATGTATCAGCACATAACTGACAAATACCAGGTGGAGAAGGACACCATACAAGGCTAATCAAGTTCTGTTTTCAACATGCAGAGTCTAGGGAAATATATATAACAAAGAAGATAGGACCACCATGATGAGATGCAATAAAAATAAAATGTATTCTTCTTGACACAAAGATAAGCGCTTTCGCGTGCCAACAAGCACGCTTCTTCAGATCTTACAAAAACATTTCACTATTACTTCCTATATATACTCTAACAACACATTCATTGGAAACACTTAAAAGCAATTAATTAATTAATCATCCTATTAAACTCTGGATGCAGCTTCAATCAAGTCATTTATGCATTTAGATATATATATTAGCCATAAAACATCTACTATATCATGTCTTATAGCCAGATTTATTCAATAGCTCTAAGTTTATATGGCTATGCTTTACATTAAATGTGCTAAACATCAACCCCAAGGCATGAGAATGTATAAAAATACATATGAAAATACATATAAAAATAAAAATATACATACATATATATAGAAATAAAAGTAAAATAAAATAGAATGAAATATTATGAGATAAACTCTATTAGATGATGTATATATCCATGTATATGTCCATAAAAATATGAATATAAACTATGCTTCATATAAAAAACAAAAATATAAATAATTTATATATATATTCCAAATTCTATTGAACTAAATTAATTTGCGTGATCATGCATCTAACACTGGTTTAATACTCACAAAATTGTTTAGGCCCGGATATATATGTGCACGCAATTTAAATATCCAACATAACTCTATCAGTTCTAAATAATACATTTTATCACCTCCTCTTTTATTGGCCATTACAATCTGTAGTACTCTAAAATTAAAATAATGATTTCCTTCAGTAACTACATGTTTTGCAAGTGCATTTTGTTGATTAGTCTAGGGAGATGTAAGGAATACTCATCCCAGTGGTCACACAAAGTGTGTCTAATGTTAGCCATCTTAGATACAGGGACATTTCAGCAACCAGTATGGTACCCTTTTGTCATAACATAGGCATCGGCCTTGCATACCCTACACTATCTCCTCAGCAACATGCTGCAGCATGTGGGGAAACATTTCTGGTACTCTGGGACTGCGGAGGAGGGATTCACCACTCTGCAAGTATTTTATGTCACATCTCAGTTCCCTGAAGTCCTTAGTACCATAGGCTGCAAACACATTACCCTGCAGGAAAGGCTTCTACTCCCTCAACTGCCAATTGGTGCATAATGCTTACAGCATTATGTAAATTGAATCTGTGCACCACCCTAGTAGTTTTCATGATTCACACATATGGCACACATCTGACGTATACCACCAGTTCCAGCAAGGAACTGGGATCCCACGGGGTCATCAAGTCAGTAGGAGCACACAAAGTGGATATATAAGGCAGTATACACACGCAGATACACAAGCTGGGAGAAGCCCATATATAGTAGTGTGAATACTGTGCATTGCTGGCAATGCCAAATATCCTTTAGAGTCATTAGATGTGAACTAACTCCATCTGCAGTCCCCAAACCAGTGAATTCATACACTACCACCTGTGTGAGATAGCATATCACTAAGCATTTGTTTCAACAACTGAAAGAAATTTTTGGTGCCTGGACATATCGTGGTACAGCATGCATATTAGCTACAGCTATAGCAACAGAGAAACATTCTGTCTGGGTCTAGCATAGTGGTCACACCAGTGGTAAAAGAGCAGGCTGCATTGTTCAGGGATGAAGATGAGGCAGCAGGACCACATGCAAGGAGGAGGTAAGTGCAATACATTGTGACACCGGTGAAGAGGCAGCTTCTGATTCACAACTATTAGCCATGGTGTTATGCCCCACCACTGGCAACAGTAATCAAGTAGCCTCAATCCTCACCACTAGCACCAGTAGGGGATGTACATTGGGAGGATGACAGGTACACACAGTATTTCCAGATGCAGCTCTCTGCATCAAGTGCAATTTCCCTTAACAGCATGCAGAGACCACAGTCAGTCCGGGGCTGGTTTCTCCCTCTTTCTCCAGATCCCCAGTATGACCCCCCACTGGCACAGCTATAGAGATGAGATCTCAGCTGAGTGGCCAAGCCAAGACATCCAACACTCTCTCTGTGTCCAGCCAGTGCTTTGTGTTCCTACCCAAATAACACACACACACACACACACACACACACACACACACACACACACACACACACACACCTGGGAAAGGCTAGCACAGGTTTACTAGCTATGCCCACTGTGAAGGCTGACAGCGTAGCTAGATAGACTTTTGTAAATAATTCTATGTCCATGTAAATATTAATATAATCCACAGACTTGCCTGACAAATGTAAGAAAACTGTGTATATTCTGTGCTTCAGAAATGTAACCAGAGTGCACCCTGCTGGAAGAAAGCTGATAAGCAAAGGATTTTACGACTGTGTTGGATCTCAAGCTTGGAGACAGGATGTTTGTAGCTAGAAATTCTTTCTATTGTTTTAAGACATAGATAATTACTAGGTTTCACATGTAAAGTGTTGTTTATTGCTCTGGCATCCTGGCAGGTGCCGATCAAATGAGAAATTTTAAATGTTAAGTTCTGTGAGCCTGGGAAACGTAAGGAAATGTAACAAGAATTATGTAATCTGAAATGACTCAGCAGTATTGTGTATTATCAATTTAAGGACAGAAAGAAAGAATAGCATTTTGTATTTTGTTCTGAAGCTGACAACAACTCACCAGCACTTTGCCTTGTAAGTAGAGTTTAGAACATAGTTTCTGTTAGAGACAGATAGGAATATAGCCAGATTAGTCTAGCTGTTTTCTATATTTATGTGAGACTATCCTACAGTATTGGTTTAAAGTATTTTCCTGTGATTTATGAACTCTTTGTTAGCACTGTGCTGAATTGATGAGTATTGTCTTGTGTTTTTATTAATTATAATTAAATACTTTAAACCTTTCAACTGTGGCTGTTTTGTGTAGAGATAATTTAACCTCTCAGAGTACTTGCACGTATTTGGTGATACTGTATAAGCCACTCCAATAGCCTTAGCCCTGGGTTACACTTACTATTTGAATAACAGTAATAGCACACAGTGGAATTGGTTGTCCTTCGGGAAGGGCCTTATAGTAGCTGGTAAGTAGTGGTTGGTGGCAGTGATTTCTACCTTATAGTCTGGGCTGGAGGGGGCATAGTTGGAGAAGCTGTGCCAGCCTTCTCCAGGAGTGTCTGTGTGTTTGTATATAATTCATATCTCAAAATGTGTGTTTCAGCTACTTGGGCAGGGACATGAAGTACTGGTTGGACAGAGAGGGTGCTGGAGGTTTTGGCTTGACCCCTCTGCTGAGATCTGTGCCCTATAGCTGTGCCAGTAAGGAGTCTTATTGGGGATCTTGGGATAAAGGGAGAAACCAGCCTCAGACTGACTGTGATCTCTGTGTGCTCTTAAGGGAAATTGTACTTTACTGTGTGTGTACTTGTTATCCTCCCAATGTGGATGCCCCTCACTGGTGCTAGTGGTGAGGATTGAGGCTCCTTGATTACTGGGCTAGTGCACAGGCATCACATATTAATAGTTTGGCAGTGGTGGGATATCCACATCAAATATTAATTGGTTGTTAGTGGTGAGTTAGCCACATCACATGTTAATTGGTTTGTAGTGATGTGGATAGTAAATTCTTGTAGCTTGTGTACAGTGATCACTGAAGGTGTTTTTGTACTCTAAATCAGCCACACAGTGAACATTCAGAGTTCAGATCACAATTGTTTTATTTCTTTTCTTAGCTTAGTTAGTCAGGGAGAGCAGGCAAGCATGTCAGCAGGGGAGTATAGCAAGCTGACAAGCAGCCAGTTGGATGAGATGTGCCAAGCTAAAGGACTGGTTCATGGAAACCTGACTAAGGCAGGCATGATTGCAGCTTTGGTCACAGCTGCATCAGAGAATAGCAATCAGGAGGACGATCAAACTGGCCATGGAGATGTACAAAACTCAGAATGGACAGCTCAACCTTTCAACAGAGGACTAAAAAATCCATCTAGAGTTAAAGAGACTTCTGTTGGAGGTCAAGCAGTTGGAAATAAAAGTAGCAGAGAGACTGAGGCATCTAGAATCCGAGGAAAATGAGAAATTGTAATGTCTGCAGGCTGAGGAGAATGAGAAACTGCTACAACTGGAGGTTGAGGAGAAGGAGAGGCAGAGGCAGCATGAAAAGGAGATGATGACTCTTCACCAGAGTCAGGGAGGTAATAGGGAAGGGAGTAACTGAACCCCAGAACCACTAAAGGTCAGTAACTTTCTTCCACAGTTTACAGAGGGAGGATAATTTTAATAGTTTCATTCCTATGTTTGGGAGGGTATGTAAATAGTATAATGTTGACCAAAGGGCTCTGGGTACAGTTCTTAACCCACTTACTCCATGGTAAAGCTGTAACTGTTTTGTCCAAACTGTCTGACAATTATTTTTAAACTATGATGCTGCAAAGAATTGTTTGCTAGAACTGAAACTTATAGAAAAATGTTTTGTGAGCATAGGTATAAGGCAGATGAAAGTGTGTGTGTGAATATGTTGCTGAACTAAGCACTTATTTTCATAGATGGGTGAGTGGATGCCAGGTCACCACTTTTGAAGGGATGGTAGACTTTTTAGTGAGGGAACAAAACTTTAGCACTTTGATGACATGAGGATCTGGTTAGTTGATAGACAATGTGCACTTCAGATGAGATGGCAAGAAGGGAGACCTATACCTAGACAGCAGGGTAACCCTGCACAGGAAAGGGACACCCAGAGCTGCTCATGGGTCTAAGGGAACCCATGGTGGGCATCCCAGGCTGCCCCAACAGAATCTGCCAGTAGCAGGGGATGCCACTAGTCCAGGTACACTTCCAGGACCTAGAGTTAAGTGTTTTGGATGCAACCAGTGGGGCCATGTGGCATACAGATGTCCATGGAGGCAAGGTGAGGAACAAAAGGTGAGGGAACCAGTAAGTGGGAAAGACAAAATGCCAAAAGTAGGTTGTCTTGAGACAACAAGGGTACTAAACTACCACATCAGGTTATAGTGAATGGCAAAGAGACCATTGCTAAGAGAGACACAGCCTCTGACATAACCATTGTGAATGCATTGGTTACAGAGGAGCACTACTTGCCTGGTCAGTCTACTTCAATCAGAGCTTTAGGAGGGACCCCATTCCAAATACCTTTGGCTAGGGTTCACCTTGACTGGGAGGGTGGAAAAGGAAGCAAGCAAGTAGGTGTGTTTGAGGATATCCCTGCAGATATCCTGATAGGGAATAATTTTAATAATGCAGTACCATTTGCTCATGTAGTTAAACGCAGTCAGGCTTGGAGACAAGCATGTGGGTCTGGTAGCCTGGGAGAGACCCAGACAGACCACATACTTGCAGCCAGGACTTGTGACGTGGTTAGTTCAGGGAGGGAGCTGCTCTGTGGGAGGGTGCTACTGTGTAGCAGTGAGACTGATAGAGAGCCACAGCTGCTTCTGGGTACTGATGTTCCCGTGGACAGAGTGACTGCAAGGGCAGAAGTGAGTAGTAGTGCCCAGGCTGACAGTGAGGTACCACTGTCAGAGGATACCAGTCTTCCTGTGGAAGGGGAGCAAAGGGTTACAAAGAGAGTGTTGAGACAGGCTTAGCTCTCAGACCCTACGTTACAAGGCCTGAGGCAGATAGCTAGTGAGGAACCTGATCCTCAAGGGAAGGGGGGAATCTGTATACTGGGATAAAGGATTACTGTCTAGAGAGTAGACCCCTGAGAGAGGGCTAGAGAATACAGCAGGTGGTAGTGCCTAGAGTCTACCATCTGGCACTTCTTGCCATAGCCCATAATATTCCCTTTGCAGGTCTATGGGCATAAAACATACAAAGAGACATATTATGCAGAACTTTTATTGGCCTGGGATTTCCAGAGATATAACAGGGTACTGCAGGACCTGTGAGCAGTGAAAAAAGGTAGTCAAGGCAGGAGACAAGGTGAAAACTCCTTTGATGCCTTTGCCCGTGGTTGAGCAGCCATTTCAGGGGGTAGCTATTGATATTGTGAGGCCTCTGAGTACCCCAAGTTCCACAGGGAAAAATATATCCTAGTAGTAGTAGATTGTGCTACAAGATACCCTGAGGCAGTGGTTCTGTCCTTCATTGAGGCAGAAAAAGTGACAAGTGCTTTGTTAGAGATTTTCAGCAGTGTAGGTATCTCAAAAGAAATACTGACTGACAACGGTGCCAATTTCCTGCCAGACCTGCTGGGTTGTCTGTGGAAGTACTGTGGGGTGAAGCGCCTAAAGACCATCCTCTACCATCCCCAGACTAATAGTCTTGTTGAGAGGTAAAACTCTACACTCAAGTCCATGCTATGGGCATTTGCAGACCAGTTTAAGAGAGAGTAGGACAAATATTTACCCTATCTGTTGTTTGCTTACAGAGAGGTTCCCCAGGAATTCTTAGTTTTTTCACCCTTTGAGTTGTTTTATGGGCATAGGGTGAGGGGGCCTCTAGACTTAATTTGTGATGAGTGGGAAGGTGAGTGTGAATCTCACAAGGAGTCTGTTGTGGCATATGTCCTAAACCTCAGGACAAGGCTCAGGGAATTCATGGGCCTGGCCCAGGAGAACCTAGCAAAAGCCCAACAGCAGAAAAAAGGTCTTGTATGACAGGAATGCTTGAGCTAGAAACTATGCCGTAGGGCAGCAGGGAATGGTTTTCATTCCTGTCAGACACAACAAGCTGCAAGCAGCTTGGGAGGGACCTTACAAGGTGGTAAGGAAGGTCTAGTGATGTTAACTACATGGTAGAACTGCTAGGCAGGAGGCAGGGGCACAATTTGCACCATGTTAACATGATGAAACCTTGCCATGATAGGGAGGCCCTTGTGCTGAGTATTTGCAGTGGATTGCAGAAAGAGTCTTAGGGAGATCTGGTGACTGATCTCCTCAGTGAGGCTTGGACTCACACCTCAGTGGAAGGGGTAGAAATGTCCCAGCAGCTATCTCCTACTCAGGTTTGAGAAATCTGAGCAGTGTTACAGGGGTTTGGGGACATGTTCACTGGTAAACAGACTCTGAGGGAGGAAGTACAGGAAATGTTGTAACTAGGGATAATTCAGAAGTCCAATAGTCACTGGGCCTCCCCAGTGGTGCTGGTGTCAAAGAAGGATGGCAACACCATGTTCTGTGTGGACTACAGGAAATTAAATAGTCACACAGAGTCAGATGCTTATCCCATGCTTAGGACAGACGAAGCCCTAGAGCAGCTGGGTGGGGCTAAGTATATTACCACTATTGATCTTACCAAGGGCTACAGGCAGGTGTCCTTGACTCCCAGTGCTAGAGAGAGGTCAGCCTTTGTGACTCCTTTTGGCTTTTATGAGTTCACAAAGATGCCCTTTGGGATGAAAAATGCCCTAGCAACTTTCCAAAGGCTGGTAGATCATATCCTAGTAAGAGCAGGAGGGTTTACCTTGCTTACCTAGATGATATTGCCATCTACATCCATTCAGGGAGGTGCTGGGCAGACTACAGAGGTCAGGATTGACCATTAAGCCCAGCAAATGTCAGGTGGGTAGGGCAGAGGTTTTTACCTGGAACATAGAGTGGGGAGTGGTAAGATCAGGCCAGAACCTGCCAGAGTGGAAGCCATTCAGGCATGGCCTGCACCTGTTACCAAAAGACAGGTGAAGGCATTCTTAGGGACAGCAGGGTACTACAGAACTTTGTCTCCAGTTATAGTACCACAGCTGCTCCCCTCACAGTCCTGATAAGGAAAAACAGGCCAGATAAGGTAGTGTGGACCATGGCATTCTGGCAGGCATTCCAGAAGCTTAAAGAAGCTTTGGGAGGACCCCCTGTGTTAGCCAGTCCAGATTACAGCAAACAATCTATTGTGCAGGTGGATGCTTTGAACCATGGGGTGGGGGCTGTACTTAGCCAGATTTCTTCAGAGGGAGAAGAGCACACAGTGGTTTATTTCAGTCATAGGCTCCAACCCAGGGAGGAATGCTATGCAGCTGTAGAAAAGGAATGTCTAGCCATAGTGTGGGCACTAGAGAAACTTCAGCCTTATCTGTATGGAAGGAAATTCACTGTATTTACAGATCACAATCCCCTAACATAGTTACATCGAGCCAGCCAGCAAAATGCCAAGTAGCTAAGATGGAGCCTAGGGCTGCAAGCATATGATATGTGAATGCAGCACAGCAGTGGGATTAGCAGTGCCAACACAGATGGGCTCTCAAGACAGGGAATGTGGTAAGGTATACCCAGATAGACATAACCCTCTCAAGCAATGTTTCTCAAGGGACACTTGAACGACTAACGTGAGTTCTCCTGGGTGGAAGAACTGTGAAGGCTGCTAGCCTAGCTAAATGGAATTTTGTAAATAATTCTATGTCCTTGTAAATATTAATATGATCCACAGGCTTGTTTGACAAATGTAAGTAAACTGTTTATGTTCTGAGCTTCAAAAATGTAACCAGAGTGCACCCTGCTGGAAGAAAGCTGATAAGCAAAGGATTTTACGACTATATTTGATCTCAGGCTCTGAGACAGGATGTCTGTAGCTAGAAATTATTTCTATTGTTTTAAGACATAGATAATTACTAGGTTTCACATCTAAAATGTCTTTTATTGCTCTGGCTTCCTGGCAGGTGCAGATCAAAAGAGAAATGTTAAATTTTAAGTTCTGTGAGCCTGGGAAACTTAAGGAGAAGTAACACGAATGATGTAATCTGAAATTACTGTGTAATATCAATTTAAGGACAGAAAGAAAGAATAGCATTTTTTTATTTTGTTCTGAAGCTGACAACAACTCACCAGTACTTTGCCTTGTAGGTAGAATTTAGAACATAGTTTCTCTTACAGACAGATAGGAATATAACCATATTAGTCTAGCTGTTTTCTATATTTATGTGAGACTATCTTACAATATTGTTTTAAAGGGTCTATGTTATATATTCGAACGTCCAAAATGTCGAGTACCCTATGGTCCAGACCATTTGTTTGACATTTGGAAGTTCGAATATATAATAAAAAAAAAAAACACACCTTATCAGTGCGAGGAGGGGATCAAGCCCCCCTGCACTCCCCAATCCCCCTTACTTAAATATACCAACTCCAAGACCGCACTTCAGTGCAGAAAAGGGAAATTCTCCCATTCTGCACCATACTGCACCATTAAAAGTCAATCTTCGAACCCTTGAAATGTCAAACATATGGTCTCAACCATATGACGTTCGACATTTCCAGCGTTCAAAGATTTGTCATAGACCCATTTTAAAGTATTTTCCTGTGATTACTGACCATTCTATTAGCACTGTGTTGAATTAATGAGTATTGTCTTTTGTTTTTATTATTTATTATTAAATATTTTAAACCTTTCAACTGTGGCTGTTTTGTATAGAAATAATTTAAGCTCTCAGAGTACTTGCATGTATTTGGTGATACTATATAAGCCACTCCAATAGCCTTAGCCCTGGGTTACACTTACTATTTGGATAACAGTAATAGCACACAGTGGAACTGGTCACCCTTTGGGAAGGGCCTTATAGTAGCTTATAAGTAGTAGTTGGTGGCAGTGATTTCTACATTATAGTCTGGGCAGGAGGGGGCATAGCTGGAGAATCTGTGCCAGCCTTCCCCAGGAGTGTCTGTGTCTTTGTATATAATTCATATCTCAAAGTGTGTGCGTCAGCTACTTGGACAGGGATATGAAGCACTGGTTGGACAGAGAGGGTGCTGGAGGCTTTGGCTTGACCACTTGGCTGAGATCTATACCCTATAGCTGCACCAGTGGGGAGTCTTACTGGGGATATGGGGAGAAAGGGAGAAACCAGCCCCAGACTGACTGTGATCTCTGTGTGCTCTTAAGGGAAATTGTATTTTACTGTGTGTGCACTTGTTATTCTCCTAATGTGGACACCCCTCACTGGTGCTAGTGGTGAGAATTGAGGCTCCTTGATTACTGGACCAGTGCATGGGCATCACACCTTCATCTGCCCAGACTATAAGGTCGTTATTACTGCCACCAGCCAACTGTTTATCAGCTACTTTAAGACCCTTAACAAAGGGTGTCCAATCTTACTTTGTAATGTTGCTATCAATACAAATAAATGGTAGTTTGACCAAGTACAAGACTATTTTGAGTGTCACCAAATAAATATACAAGTACACTCAGAACTTAAATATGTCTAGACAGGTCACCTACAATGAAATATTTAAATATATTTGATGATAAATATTAAAAGAGCAAGAAGATACTCAGTATATATTTACAATGACAGCAGAGTTCAAAATCAGATGAAATATTTAAAACAACATTGCAAGACAGTCTCAAATAAATAAAAAAAAAATCTAAATTAAGCTTTGCTATATTCCTGACTATATCTAAGAGAATTACTATAACCTAGACATTTACTTAAGAGCAGCAAGGCAGATGTGGTGAATAGATCCTTTAGCTGATGTCAGATCAAAGACAGAATACAGAATGCAGTCTCTCTCACTCAGACATTTCTTAAATTTATATCTCAAATATTACTGCTGGGATAGCCTCCAGAATGACACCATTTCTTATCATCTGATTCTATCCCAGGTAAAACCCCCACTGCTGAAAGCTAGCAGTATTTAACATCTACCTGTGAAAATACATACAGAAGGGCTTTTTCCTCAGATCTTTGCAGATCCTGGAAGTCATAAAACAATAAAATAGTTCTGAGATAATACAGAAAATGTCTATAGTACAGACATGTCTGCTGCTGCACCAAAACTGAAAGATAGCATATTTTTATTGCATGGAGATAAAGTAATTTAATTTCAGCTATTTTTTCAGAAATTAACCTTCTGTATTCCATTTTCCACTGTTAAAATATATACATCTAAACTGTTACAATAGTCTATGCACTTTTCTGTTCTATTCCAGTAGGGCATGCTGTGGTTACATTTTAAGCACTTTGCAAAAACCTTATCAACACACACGTCTGTACCAGCAGTTTGATATACACCTACATACATTTCTAATACTGTTGTAACACAAGCATCTTACGCAAATCATTTTGATATTCACTTCTATATAAATCATATTGATATTCAGAAATTGCATATAGTTATTTACAAAATTCCAGATAGCTGGGATGGCAGTACCCCCCCCCTTTGTCGCACATGGCAAAGACAACACAGAATAAAATGGTGCATGCAGTATCTGATCCATACCATGCAACCTTCTGCATGGGCAGGCAAGCTGTGAATCTCATGCACATGGGTTGGGGTGTGCAAGGCAGGCATTTTAAATTGTAGAGATGTTTGCAGGGCACAGCTGACAGCAGCAGCAGTACAATCTGGAGAAGGTTTAAGAGAGGTGTATTCATCAGCTACTTACTCTGTTAGCAGGTTGTGGGGTTTCAGGGTTCACATCTTCTAGTGTTGACGTTGAATGGCTATATTATGACTGCTGGCAGTGTCCATTGCTGTGGCCTAAAGTGTCTCTCAAGAAAGGTGTAGAGTTATGAGACCAAGTTCATGCATCATAATGGGTGTCCATAGATGATAATAAAGAGGTAGAACTATAAGAACATTCATAAGTGGCTTGGTGAGTGGTCCCAGTTGTTGACTCAAAGGAATGTCATCACCATTGACCTTACAACTCCTGATAGCATGCTGTAGCAAGCTTTATGGCCACAGCAGACTGTCAAGCTCTCAGAATTGGCCTTTGGAGTGTGTGTGCATGTATGTCATACACCTAGCCTCCTTGCATCTGGACACTCCCAGGGCAATGCATGCCAAAGCCTGCAACTATTGATAAAAAGGCTGTTGTTATGTGTCTCATCACAGTACACATGGAAGAAACATTTGTCACTATAGACCTAGTAACAATAGCAACCTCTTTCCCCTTTACACCATTTCTATGAACACATATTGCATTTCATCACTCAAGCCATGGAGTATGCTCACAATCTTCACAATGCTATTGGTAGCTGCTGTCTGTCCCTGGATTACTGACCATTTCTGACCACTTGTATGGAACCATCTACCACTCCACATAAAACAAAAAACTTCACTTGGTCTCTTCAAACATAATTAGGATGAATAGATGGGTAACTGAAAATTCAGCTCCAGGTTAGCTTCCTTGCCCTTTATGGATAGTGGAGGCATGTACCTGCCCCAACCTATCCTTGTTTGGCTCATTTCTGGGTTATTCATATACAGAATATAAGGGCTAAAAACTAGCAGGGGAATGTAAGGCTAGGCTTCTTAAGATCCCTCACCAGACCAATCAAAAGCCTAGGTACATATGAACCTGTGCATCTGTTAGTTTATGCTAAGTGCAAGTGAAGTGTTCTGGCCAGATGAGGGACTGAGCTGGAGTTCTGGCATTTCTGCAAAGCTATCATCTCTCCCATACAGTGTTATGCAGATGTCATTAGCAGTGAAAATGTCAAAGTCTGTGTGGGCCGGGGTGTCCTGATGTGCCCAGGTGAAGGTCATGCTAAAAGATGAGCACCTTGGACTGATTATAATGTGATTTCAGCTTGAGCCTCTACAGGGGCCTGTGGTGTTGGTGATGTAGGGCATTGTTGTAGACAGTGTGTCACTGGACTGTGAAATGTGAAATTTGTCATCATTGTTAGCCATGGGAGACCTGCTGACATCTGGTACATGCAGACTTGTAATGCTAGTCCATCCACAGTACAATCTGTGCAGGCATAAACACATTTTACTTTTGGAAGCACACAGACATTTGCGACAACTCTACATGTATATAGCATATGTAAACACATACCCTGACATATGGTTTTGTTTCAGTTTGCAGCCCAAAGATATATGAAGTCAGTTATGTAGAAGTTCTTTGGTGAATCACTCCCCTCACCATTGCCATGCATTGAATCACACATATGCTTACTGAGTAATACTAAATTGGTGTCTCAGTTATGAACACTGTGATGGTCATTGCTAGCCTAGTTCCAGTCATAAGGGTCACCTCCATCACCAGACGGGACAACAGGAACTTCCCCATCTCCAGAAGCTGTTTCTGAGTTGGTAGTTCACACCCTGTGGTAGACATGACTTTGGTATGCCTTGTCCTTTCCATGGAATACCATACTGGTTAACATTCACCACATTTGTTGCAGAGCTCAGTTATGACCACCCACAGCATCCCATCCTGCATCACTCCCTGTCACATTTGGTCCTGATACATCTTGTCTGTGCACCTTTTCCCAGGATGCACATGACATGCATACAGAGGGCCTGCAGTTACATCTCATTCTCCTGTTTGGTGAGCTTTTCCAGCTGTTGCCTCTCTTGGGGACATATGGCAAGCCTTGTCTGATAGTCTGTGGAAGTCATCAGCCTATGGCCACTATTTCCCTTCCCTACGATATGCAGCTGCTTAGAAAGTCACAGCATCCCCCCCCTCCCCGTACACAGTGCTATGAAAATAGGTCCCCTGTACTACTACTTCCATCTCTGTATAGGCCTCATATAGTGATATTCACCCCCTGTTAACCCATCTTCCTTACAGTGTTTTGCCACTCCTACCACTATCTGCAGGTGCATATATGTCCCCTGTGTCCTATTCTTTCCTATATGTTCAGTGCCCAAGGTCTTCATTGACCCACTGCCAGACATGTCAGCTCCTTGTCAATGTGCTATTTTCCCTGCTTACACTTACCTTTGGTGCTGAGTACACTGCTGTGGTGTATTACCAGGTGGGGTTCCTACCTCCCATATTTGTATCTCACAGCATTATTACATATAGTCCTATATTACTCTGATTTTCATCTATAATCACAAAATGGCATCCATTCTCCTTTTTGTATGAAGACCCTCATACCACTGCAGTTATGCTAATGAATCAATTTAGTAGCTTTTCTTGGAATCATATGTGAAGTGCACTGTGATACCATGTCCAGCTGGTGCTAGCCACATTCAGTTCAGCTTTATTCAAATGTATAACCAGTATGGCTGTGCACACAGCCAGTGTGTGTCTCCATAGCACCACAGCTCTGTGCTAACACAATTGGGTATTTCCCCATTACTGTACTACAATGCTCATTATGTGGCATCTGAACAGATGTCCACATGCATGAGACTACCACTGTGAGTTGACCTGTGCTGTTGTGATGACTTCCACAGGTTGTGTAAACTGCAGGGCTCCTGCTTGGAGTGCTATAGACAGCCAGATTTTTTTTGTTCTTCCTTCACAGAGATTTTTGAAAGTGTCTGCTGGGGAGGTATGATAATCCCCTGTGCAATGATGATGCCTGGTGTTAACTTTTTCCCGGAGAGCAGGGCCGGCATCATTAGACAGGCCTACACTGGTGCCACTTGGACCTGATTCACTTATGGGAAAAACAGGTTAGGGAATAAGGATCAGAAATGAATTATAAGCACTTATCCTTCCTATTGTATTATCTGTTGTAGCTGTATACTGAAATATGCAAACTTTCTTTTACAGCAGCCTAGGAGGTTGAGCTGAAAATGGCAAGTTGGTGAAGAAGGCAGGAATGATTTTATCAGAAGATTGGTGTATATGTCATGTGTTTCACCCCACTGTGCAACTGCCAATGCATATGGTACTATATTTTACCAGTTTGTTCTGTTTATCATGTTCTTCTATTTAATGTAATAATCTCTGAGGTCACCATTTACCAGATGCAATGGAAAAACTTCATTTTTGCACAAAATATGCCATTTTCCTATGGAAATCACAGTGTTTATGTTAGTACAATTCAAACATCTGTGTTTTGGCAGAAGAAACGTCATTCACTACACTGCTTTTTTAATTGTTTCTGCACAACCATAAATAATTTAGACTAGTTGACTACTTTGCATGAGGAAGGACATAAGAACATCCAGGAACCCTCTATTTTTAACATTTATATTAAACCCTTCTATGTTTTTAGCTCCCTAAGGTGCGTAGTCTTGCGCTTCTTGAAATCAAGACCTGTCTACTGCATCCCCACTCAGTTAGCCTTTTCCTTAATGCTGTACATCACTTACCAAGAATCTGTATTTGCTGATGCTTGCAAATGTTTTCTATGACGCTTTTTAAACAAAACAGTATAAGAAACTTCTATGTGTGGAAGATTTTCAGTCCATATATTTCTAGTTAATCACTGTATATTAATCAGATCAGACAATAGTAGTAGAAGTAGTGAACTTAAACTCATCTTAAGTCAAAACAAAACAAAAAATAATAATAGAAAATATATAATTGCACAGCATTACTAAGTATTTGAAAGTAATCCAAGCAAGGCAGTCTGTTTCCAGTCAAAAAACCTTTATTAAGTACACAGACAAGCGATGCAAGTAAAACAAAAATAGAGTAATAATTTCCTCATAAGCTTTCTATGTATGTATGTATATATATATATATATATATATATATATATATATATATATACTTTTTATCATGCATGGGAGTGGTTTATTGTGCTGTAAAACAAAGTGTTATTGGTACACATGTTAAATTCTCATCCCTTCCCCCATCAGTGTGATATTCGAGCTGGTCCTGCCCTACTTAATAGCTATCATAATAATATATAACCCTTATGTACTTTAAATAAAATTTATAATGATGTGGTACCTCTTATTTAACCAGATTATTAAGTCAGTGATTTTATCCAAGACAATATACTACATGGCAGGAAATATATCAACCTTAGTTCATTTGGCAATCAAAAAATATATATAAATATATACATATACAGTTTGCATGTAAAAATCAGTTTCTATTTTCATAACCTATTGTTAACAAAGATCGCTTTCTTCCTTCTAGACTTCTTCAGGTCTGTGTACAAGAACCCTAAAAACTATTTATAAAAATATATATAATTGTATAATTAACAAATAGCAAGACACAGAAACAGCTGATATATCCAGTTCAAATATTTTACTGCAGTGCAACAAAACACAAGTGCTTTCACCATACAGGCATCATCAGGTGTATTACAAAAGCACTAACATACAAACACCTCTATTTATACATCAGAAGTCACATGATACAAATTCAAATTTAAAACCACAGATTTAAAAACGTAAAACATAAAAAAGACATATACATTTAATATAAAAAACAACAACATCAGACATAAATAATACATGCTGAAACTATACCTTGATGCTAACTACCTTCTTAGGGGTCTCTTCTTTAATTTGGGTACTAATGGAACAGATTCATTAAGCCCATGTCCCACATCAGCCCTGAACCTCACTATCCATGAGGATTCTAAATCCTTAGTCTTTGCACGTATGTCACCTTACCTCACATTCTCATAAACTCTAGCAATAACTAAAAATTTAAAACTATGACTGGAGACAGTACTCAAAACATGCTTCGCTAATGCACTAACCACATTACCTTTATTAATATGGTAGATGTGTTCTCTTATGCGTTCTCTGAAGGGACGGTCAGTCTTACCTATGTAAAACTTTTTACATGCAGTGCAGTAAGCTAAATAAACAATATGTAAAGTTTCACATGTACCTGCTAATGTGAAATTATAGCATCTACCTTGGTATTTCTTGTGCCAATAGCTACGCCAATGCTGTTATGGTTGTATGGGAGTATGACTATATATTTAATGGGCCATTTAATGGACATGTTTTGTTTTTTTGTAGATTTGTGGACGACCTATTTATTCTGTGGAGGGGAGACCTTGAAACATTTGTTGCCTTTATGAAATATGTGAACAATAATACCTGTTATTTGAAGTTTACATCTCATTCTTCAGAATTAATGGTGGATTTCTTGGATGTTTCTGTTATTAAGGATGAAAATTGTGTTATTTACAATAAGCTGCATAGGAAGGACTGTCATGTGAATCATTTATTACATAGGGACAGTCTTGTGGCTTCTAACCAGTTTTATAGAGCCTCAAGGTTAAATGCTAGGGATAGTGATTTTATTGGTAAAGTTGATAATGTGAAGATGAATTTGAAAGAGTGAGGTTACGAGGAATATATTATTCAAAACAACGCAGTTAAGATTTTTGATAAAAGGATGAATGAAGCCAGACCATATTTTTCTGCAGGTGATAGAGAGTTTGTTAGGAGGCAGGAAAGCAAGTATAACACAGGTTTGAGGTTTAAAGTTACTTATACTAGTGATGTAGATAGTTATAAGGATATCATTAAAAAACACTGGGGTGTTCTTAGAACTGATAATGCTATCTCTAGGCACATACCTGAAGTGCTGTATTTTTTGTATAAAAACAGTAGGTCACTGAGAAGTAGGTTGTGTTATCCTAAGGATGCAAGTAGGAATTCTCATATAGTTGGAACTATACCATGTGGTCATTGCAAATGGTGTGCATATATTGACAGCAGTTGCAAATTTGAACATCCTGACCAAGGTAGATGTTATAATTTCACAATAGCAGCTACATGTGATACCTTACATATTGTTTATTTAGCTTACTGCACTGCATGTAAAAAGTTTCACATAGGTAAGACTGACTGTCCCTTTAGAGAGCGCATAAGAGAACACATCTACCATATTAATAAAGGTAATGTGTTTAGTGCATTAGCAAAGCATGTTTTGAATACTGACTCCAGTCTTAGTTTTAAATGTTTAGTTATTGCTAGAGTTTAAGAGAATGTGAGGCTGGGTAACATACGTGCAAAGACTGAGTATTTAGAATCCTCATGGATAGTGAGGTTCAGGGCTGATGTAGGACATGGGCTTAATGAATCTGTTCCATTAGTACCCAAATTAAAGAAGAGACCCCTAAGAAGGTAGTTAGCATCAAGGCATAGTTTCAGCATGTATTATTCATGTCTGATGTTGTTGTTTTTTTTATATTAAATTTATATGTCTTTTTTATGTTTTGTGCTTTTAAATCTGTGGTTTTAAATTTGAATTTGTATCATTTGACTTCCTTTTTTTTTTACTAAATTTTTTTTATTATTTCAAATAAGATGTCTTAAGAAACATTGCATGAAATAAAGATAAATATATTTACAATTCTAAAACATTACTAATTTCAAACCATTATATAACTATTTACATTGGTGTCTATGCAAATAACATTGAAATTCTATATTATATAAAGTTAGAAACATAAGATGATATATCTTTTTCGATCTTTTCAAGTATTTCCAGTACTTTCATCCAAGAGTAATAGTAAGAAGTAGATCTTTTGGTTCTGTTCTTCACTGTTAATATTTCCATGTGAGCAACTGTTGTTAAATTCTCAAATTCCTTGAACGTAGGAAAAGCCTAATTTTTCCAGTGTATAGTTATGATTTTACGTGAAATTGCCAATAGTGACCATAGGATTTTAGTGTCTTTTTTGGTACACAGTTTGGAATAGGAGAGTTGAATAAAATTAAAGACTTTGTTAATTGAAAATTATCATTATAAACAGTCTGAAAAAATAGTTAATGGATTTCCAGTACATATTGAGACATATACATTCATAAAAAACATGCTGCCAATCTGCTTTTATCTTGGTATGGCATCTCCAACATTGATCTTCAATAGAATACATTTTGGCTAACCAATGTGGTGTATAGAAACTTCTGTGTAGATATCTCCAAGTGAATAATTGCCAGTATTTTGATAATGTAGAAAATTTGGAAGATTTTAGAATATTACTTTTTTCTTCTTCAATTGGAGGATGGTTGTTTATTAAAGTATAATAATCCCAGTATGATTTTTCATTATAGTTTTTTTGTTTTTTTAACAATTTTATAGATGTTAGACAAATAACCTGTACCCTGATAAGGCTGTTTTGTGATAAGAATAAGGTATTCAATGAGGTTTGGAGCTTCATGTCTAACTGAAGGTTGCATTTGTTCTATTTTATTTATAAGAAAATGCCTTAGATTTTGTAAAAACAACCAATTGCCTTTATTTATATTATAATTATAAATTATCTGTTCATTTGTTAGAATTTTCCCTTTCTCTATAACTTGATGCCAAAAGAGTAATGTTTCTTCTTTAAGTATATTTATTTTAGATATTTGGAATGTATTTAGAATATTTGGTGTAAAAGCTATAGGGAAAATAAGAAAAATCCAAGAATTAATATTTGGTATTTTGTTTATATATGTTTTGAACACTGAAAGTGTAGAGCTTATATAGTTTGATGGCAATTTATTAATATTATTCCTTTTCCCTAAAAAATAATATTTTAACATCCATATAAGGGTTGATGGTATTACTGTTAAGTTGTCTTGTATGTGATTATAATTTACTTCTATGTAAATCTGCTCATGGGCTTGTTTCCATATAGGTGTATATGAATTATTTAACCATAGTGTTATGTTTTTAATAACAGATGAGGTAATATATAAATCAATATCTGGTAAATTAATTCCACTGTCTTCCCAATCTGGTAAATGTTTATTTAAGGCTATATGGGATTTATTTGGAAACCATAGAAAATTTAAAATTAGTTTATTGTATCTTTGAATAATATATTTGGGAGGTGGCAATGAAAAAATTTGTATTAAGTATAATATTTTGGGAAATATGATTATTTTAATAAGATATAATCTGTCTGCTGTTGAAAAGATATATTTATTCCAGTAACCAATTGTTTGTTCTATTTTGTCTAGTATTTTATTATAGTTAAATATTAGAGAATCTGTTAATTCATTGAGTAGATTTATTCCCAGATATAATAATTTACTTTCTGTTACTATTATATTTGGAAAATCTTTTGTTTATATTATTTTTTTTACAATTACAGGGCATAATTTTAGTTTTGTTTTCATTAAATTGTAAGCCTGAAATATTTTGAAATTTATTCATGGAGTTAAATAGAGCATTCAAAGACTCATTTGCATCTGAGAGAGTTAATCGTATGTCATCAGCAAAGAGTTGGATTTTAAGGTTTAACATTATATTAATACAAATGCCCTTTATGTTATTGTTTGATCTGATTTGATTTGCAAAGGGTTCTATGAGTAATGCAAATAACAATGGTGATAAAGGGCAACCTTGTTTAGTTCCCTTTTTGATTGTTATAGGGCCTGATCTACGTGATCCCAGTTTAACATATGCAGTAGTTTTTTCATATAGTATTTGGATAAGATTATTAAAATTAGAAGGAAAGTTATATTCTTTTAAAACCAGTGAAAGAAAGTTCCAGTTAACCGAATCAAAAGCTTTATTAATATCTAATGAGATTACATTTAAATCTAGGACTTTATGTTTGCTATAATCTATTAATGTTAGTATTCTTTTAATATTATCTGAAGTATTTCTTCCTTTAATAAAACCTGTTTGATCTTTGTGAATTAAGAAAGGAAGAAAGTGTTTGATCCTATCTACGTATATAGCCATAAACATCTTATAGTCTATGTTGAGTAATGATATTGGCCTATATGAGGAGCACTGCTTCTCATCTTTGTCTGGTTTGATAATTGGGGATATCAATGAATATTTCCAGGAGGGTGGTATATTCAAATCTTTATTGGCTATATCATATACTTTTAATAATAAGGATATGGCTTGATTGGGTATTAATTTATACATTTCTGGTAGCATATTGTCTGGGCCAGGTGCTTTATTTGTCTTGAGCTTTTTAATTTGTGATTTTAATTCTGTCATATGCTTATAATGTCTATTTGTTCTTGTGTTAATTTAATATGAATATTATTTTCTAAGTATTTTTTTATATCCTTAGTAGGTGTATCTTGAGTGTTTATGGAATTATCAATGTTAAATTAGAGTCTGAATGCTTCTAAAATATCATTTAGTTCTGTAACTCTTTTGTTAGTATTAGGAATAAATATTTCTTTTATTTGCTTAGATTTAATTATTTTTTTGTTCTATTAGTTAAGTGTCTCAGGTGTGCTGAATTAGTAGAGTATGAGTTTATTTTTATCTTTTCTAAGTTAATCATAATCTTATGATGTAACAATTCTGTATACTTCTTATTGATGTGTGTAAGTTCTTGAACTTGAGTAGCATTACCCCTTTGTATTTCCAATTTCAATTTATCTGCTTTGTTTTGTAAGTCTAGCATATCTTTATTCCATAACTTCCTTTTATTTATGTACCAGGATAATATTTTCCCATATGTAACTGCTTTTAATGAATCCCAGACATATATTTCTGAAATATCTTCTGTGTAATTTATTTCTAGAAAGTTTTTGATTGTTTCTTCATAAAATTCTTTGAAATCTGTCAATTTTGTGATATAGGAAAGTATCCTAGTAATGGGATTTGAATAAAATGGTGTAAGCTCTATCTCAAAGACTATGACATTATGATCAGATAAGGGACAATTTATAATTTTGACTTTGTCAATTTTTGTTATTAGGTCATTGGCAACATATATTCTATCAATTCTAGAGTTAGTTTTATATCTATGAGAATAAAATGTGAAGATTGGTGAGTCTGGTTCTGCAAATTCATTTATATATTTTAAATACAATGTATCTATAAATTTTGATAGTGCTTTAGAGATAGGTTGTTTTCTTCTTTTAGATTTAGAATCTGTATCTTTTTCATTCATTATACAGTTGAAGTCTTCTGCCAATATCAGGCTACCCTTAGTTAAATGAATTATCTCTTCAAAGTGCTGTTTAACTGTTTTTAATCCTAGTCCTGGGATCCAATATAGATTTACTAACGTATAGATTCTCTTATTTAATTCTATTGAAGCTAGACAAAACATACCTGATGTATCTTGATGAGTAGTAATTATTTTAGGTGTTATAGTTGAGTTGCGAAGTAGTATAGCTACTCCTCTTTTTTTTGTTTTGTATTGAGAGTTTATTAGTACAATGTAATTATTAATATTTAAGTTGTTTATATCTCTATCTAATAAGTGTGTCTCTTGTAAGAAGACTATTTGTGGTTTATGTAAGTTTATGTACTTGAATAGGCTTCTCCTTTTATTACTATTATTTAGACCATTAACATTTATGGATAAACATTTCATTACCTAGTTTTGAGTTTGTTTTATGTGTGAGTTTATGTAAATATTGTTTATTGTTTATGTGTGAGTTTATGTAAATATTGTTTATTCTTAGTTATTCTTAGTTCCATCTTGGATACAGAATTCAAAAAGTTTTTTTCTTGTATGATTTTTGCATGTTTCTGAGTGACACCAAAGTGATAGAATAAAAAAAAAAAAAAAGAACTTCCAAACTTGTAATTCTTAACCTTAAAAACCATTCCCTATCACTGTGAGGTAATATACCTCTTTGTTTGGTTAGTGAAGCTAAAGAAACAAACTTTCTACCCTCACAAATAATATTTGGATCAGTTTCTCTTATCCTCTTAGTTTTTAAATAAAGATAATTGAATAATATATTAAGATAATCTAATCAGCTAAAATATATAAATATATTCTTTACTCATCTTATTGTAATTCAATAATACTTATTTCTAATCAGGTTTCAAAAAGGTACAAATATTTAGATTAATGTAGTATCATTTCAAAATAGTTTAGGGTATTAATAAACATCATGTTAAAATCTATAACTGTATGTTGCATACATCTGTTGAAAACTATTCACTGACATTACTGTATAATACAATACCATTGTTGTGTAAATGTTTTAGACTACTCAAGTCCGAAACCAGTGTTTAAATTAGTATTTGCAAAGTCATATTGGAATAAAAACATGAATAGTTCTGAAACCACATCATATTTCATGTTTAACATAAACTGAAATGCATTACAATGTACAAGTATATTAATATTTCTTTAGTAGACATTAAATATGTTCCTCTGATTGCATTTTTCAGCTTTTCAAAGACAATTCCCATGGCTGGAGACAACAAGATCAAAATTTAGACATCTCCCTTATCCAAGAGACTACTTATAATTTTGTTACTTGATTGAGTGTTTTGTTAACACTTTTATCAACTTTCAGAGGGACTTTGTATAATCAAAAAGACACCATACAGAGGTAAAAATACAGTGCACTTGACCACATTTTCAAAGCAAACATCTATGTATATCACATATTAAGTCTTACAGCTTAAACTGACACTTAACCAGTGAGTTTATCTGCTGACAATAAGTGCTGAAGATATAATTTTGGCTTACTTAACACCAGTAATTTAATCTTATGACTGAATAAAAGTTTAGAATTAAACATCCGGAGCTTCTTATTATAGTATTTAAAAAGTATGCTGGAGAACATATCAAAATAATGGAAGCTGCTAAGATTTAAACTATTATGTATGAAAATGTTACAGGTTAAAATTCCTAACCCACTTTGCAGTAAATAGACAAAATGTATTTAAACTATGGGGTAATACCTTTATTATGTCAAAAAGGTGTTTAAGAAGCTTGTTTTTCCTCTAACATCAGAGGATAGCTATGGTGATCCATGCACTGCAAGAGTATTATTTATCCTGGTAATTGCTTTATGACTGTATATAGAAATATTTAATTCAAATAATTAACTGGCATTACAACAATGTTTCTCAGAAAAGTTGTTTTACAGTTAATGACTAGATAGAATGCATCATTGAGAGGATACATTTATCAAATGTCAAGTGCTTTAGCTATAATATAAGTGTCCCCTCGAATGAATCCCTAATGAATTTACTGCTTACTAAACTTGCAGACTAATATTGGCATCTTTTCATGTAGTCATATTGAAACATGAAAATACAGGTCTGCTGATCAGGAACAATCAGGCTCTCAACTGCTAGACAATGCTATACATTTGTCTGCAGAAAGGTTTGAGAATTACGGTTGCATTGTCAAGCATTTTTGTTTACACTAACAGTAACATGATATACCCACATACACTAGTATTGTGTCATTCTTGATAATGTAAAAAGCCAGGTAATATTATAAGAAGGGTGAAGCCACAGCCATGAAATATAATAAGAAGAGTACAGCCGCAGTCATTATTCAGATGAGTAAATGGGAACAGCATGAGCCATCTAAGGATGGATAGCTCGCTGAGTACCTGCCACAATGTATGTTCATAATGCATGGTAACTTAGTAATAAATTAGGGTGTGGCCTAAGCCTCTCACTCTTCCACTCAAATTGGATTTAATACAATATGTGTGTAGAACACAGATGATTCGACAAAGTTCAAACCTATATGGGATATAAATATTGTATAACTGACACATTGGGTTAAATCTTCTGTTGTTATGTTACTTATTATAGTTGTTTATATGATTATTGCTTTTACTTTCTCTATCTAGTATATTATACTGTTATTTAAATGCTTGATTTGCTAAATGTACATTTAATCTTCTTGTTGCATCCCATTTGTCCACTTGAGGGCATATTTTGGTAGCAGGACATTAGTAGTATTTTGTAGGAGCACCAGTGTGGCAAATGGCAATTTTCTTTAAAATAAACCTGTCCATTGCTTGACATTTACTAGTTTCTTTAGATAATTTGTAAAACAGCAGTGATTTTATTCGCTGATGATTAATTTCTGCTCTTTAAACTCTGCTGTACAAAACATAGTAAGGGATAGCTAAAATGTCTGGAAAACTAAACTGACAGAAAGACAAGCAGATATATGTCCTTATCTATCAAGGTGCTAGAAGACATCAGTAGCCATAAGCTGAAAGTGCTTCAAAAAATATATATCTGTGTATATTTAGATGAACCTCATATATTATTTACGTTTCCTTAGAAGGAATTTAGGTTCCTGTATCTTTAAATGTGAACCTAGCTTATTTCCTGACTAGACATCAATTAGAAAGAGTCAGGGAATGGCATACACAAGTGAATGCGACAAGCAATAAGTAACTCGAGTTTCTAGTGATGTTTGTGGCTGTTAAATTGTCTCGAGAACCAAGCGGGAAAAGGTACCTGTTTTTTCTTTTTTCTTTTCCCTTCTCTTACTTCGGGACAAACTCATGTAGTGTGCACGCGAGCACTCTAGTTTGCGGAGTAGTGTTCACAACTACCAAACTTTGCATTTTAAACATGCTATGCCTTATTTCTCTACAAAAGAAAAGACAACAGGATATCTAAGCTAGTCACAAGCATCTCTCAACTCCGGATGTCCGGAGCCGCAACACACCTGACTTATAGCCTCAAAATATCACTTAAAACATATTTTTTTACTGGACTATATCAGTATGTGCATATGGGTCAAAGGTAGAACATCTTTTAAGATTATTTAAAGTAGTCTTATAATACATCTAAACTGAAATACTTCATTTCAAAAGCAACACATTTCCACCCAGCATTAGCGTTTATCCAAACAGGGACACTTTTAACTTATAAAAAGTAATGCTGTCAGGGATATAACTGATAATAAGTTGTATAGCAGCCATTACTATACCTATTAAGCAATATAATCATATACTGATTAAAGTATTATAAGTTAATGAAGATTTTATAAAAAGAAGAGAAAAATAAAAACAACAAAACACAAAGAGAGAAAATAAATAAATATACAAATAAATAAATAACTATTTGGGAACATTATTATGCATTGATTACTCTAAGAATATGAAAATAATAGATGGATAATAATGAAAAATAGAGTAATGTTTAAATTATGCTTAGTATATTGATGTGATTTGAGATAAATGTATTTAAATGTATGCTAATTTTGACATTTAAAGTATAATTGAAAACAGTACCTGTTTCGGTTTTACTTGAAGACATTAAGAACTTTTCTTTTGTTGTTAGTATTATTATTTAAATTTTTACATAATATAACATATGTGAGATTATTTCTCCTTTAGTTTTTTTTCTTTTGCTCAACAGTTTTCCAATTATTTACTTCAGCATTTCTTTTTGGTGTACTTATTGTCCAGTCCATAGATTCTTCATGTGTTAGGATGTTGTTGTTGGTAAGGTATTTTATTGCTGAATCTACTGTTTCAAAGATTTTTATTCCATTTGGTAGAAAAACTCTCAGTCTTGCTGGGAATAAAAGATGGACTTTCAGTTGCTTTTTCTTCAAGGTTTTTATTATTGGTAGAAATTCTTTTATTTTTGAAACAACCTTTGTAGAATAATCATTGTCAAATCTTATTAATGAATCATTGTATTTGATGGGAGAATTTACCCAAGCATTTCTTAATATAAGATCTTTATCTTGTGTAGAAAAAAGTCTCACAATTATAGATCTCGGCTTGTTCTTACCCGGAGAAGAAGCATTTCCAAAAGCTGCTAGTGATCTATGCGCACGTTCTATACCATATGAAAGAGCTTCAGGCATTTTTGTTACATCTGGTATCCAGTTGGTAAGAAAGTTTATCATATTGTCCCCTTCAGATTTTTCTGGTAGACCATATATTCTAATATTATTTCTTCTTGTTCGATTTTCCATATCATCAAGCTTTTCTAGTAAATATGTGTTCTGTTGAAGTAAGAATTCAGTTTGTTGTTCTTCTATTTGGACTCTAGTGTCAATGTCACTTAATAACTGTTCAATAAGTGATATCTGTCCTTTCTGCTGTGTAAACATTTCTTGAAGCTGTTCCAGTTGTTGTGAGCACTTTTCTTTAAAAGTATCTATTTTATTGTCCATTTTGTCGATTTTTATTGTAAGTTCCTGTATATTTGTAATGAGAGATTGCAGGTCTTTTTTGAGAGAAGAGTCTTGTGCTGTATTCCTTAGATGACTCATGCTGTAAAGCTGATATTGGTGCTGATTTTCCAGTAATTAATTTGACAGGAATTATTCAAGTTCAGACAATAAAATTTTTCTTATAGATGCTCAGAGTTATTAGAAATAAGTTAGTAATAAATATTTCTTCAAATTAAATATTATTTTGTAAAATTCCTGTCAGGAATTGTATTGAGGTAAGAGAGCTGAAATTAAGTGCAGCTATCAGTTCAGCATCCTAGCCATGCCCCCTATCATGTGACTTCTGATGTATAAATAGAGGTGTTTGTATGTTAGTGCTTTTGTAATACACCTGATGATGCCTGTATGGTGAAAGCGCTTGTGTTTTGCTGCACTGCAGTAAAAGATTTGAACTGGATATATCAGCTGTTTCTGTGTCTTCCTATTTGTTTGTTGCTGGAATCTTTGCTTTGGACACAGTAAGTGAGCCTTTTATAGTGGAAGTAGTTTTTGCCATTTTATTAATTGTATAATTAGTTAGTATTGTTATTACACATCATTTTGAATAAAGTGGAAAAAATAACCAGAAAAAAATAAAAATAAGAAAAAATGTATGTATGATGATGGAAACAAAATATACACTTAAATTTCAACTGATTTTAAAATGGTATTTAAAACCAATTTGCAGAATAAAATAAAATAAAATACAATTATTCATGTAAACAATGTGACAATTTTCTAAGTTCCAGTGCACTTTTAATTGAACAGTACTAGTTTAGTCCAGGCTTCCTAAAAGAAGTTCAGCTTTAATTGTCACATGAGTTCATGTTTCTCCAGAATATTTGGGATGTCTCCTTCAAGATCACCTATGTCTATGCGATCCAGGATTTGGAACTTAAAACCTGTGTGTCTTTTATGAAGAGGAAATGTGTTTGGCTAGTGCATTATTTTTACATCCAGAGCAGATTTCTAACAGATGACATGAAATCCTTCACTTGAGTTTATTTACAGTCTTGCCCACATAGAATGCATCACATTCATTGCACTGTGCCCTGTAAATTACTTTTGTAGTGTTACATTCACCCCCTGCACTGGTTTTAATGATCTTCTTTAAATAAGGGCAATAAAAACCATCACCTTGCTGTATAAATATACAAAATGTACAATTAGTTTCACATCTTTTAGTGCTTTTCTCATATGGTCTAGGTTTAAATTCAACAAAACTTCTAATGTTCCTGGCCTTCCTATAAACAAATGATGGGGCTTCACCTAAGATGTTTATCAGGAAAGGGTTTCCTGTGACAGTGTCCCAGTTTACTTCAATAATATTTTTGACCCTTTTTAAAGATTATTATAAAATTAATTTTTTAAAGATTATTTTAAAGATTATGTTCAAAGGCATGAGATGGAATGCTGCAGCCGCATTCTGTTTTTATCTTATGTAAATAGTCGTTATGCAGTTTAGATCTTATTTTCACAGAAAACAATGAATTTTTGTGAAAATCAGAGTTTTGTAAATGTTCTTCACCTTGCTTTATGTTAATGCCCTTTCAGACACATAGATCTAAAAGGCATAAAATAAAGTGTTGATGTTCAGGGTGCAGAACATTTATAGTCTCAGCTTCTGAAATGCACAGTAGTTAGTACAAAGCAACAGTGGGGCACAGAACAGATAAAAGCACTCTGATAAAAGGAGTATTTAACAAATAAGCACATTATTCATTAAATATTACTTTTGCTGGTGTGCTAATTTTTTTTCACAGAATTTTTATTACGTTTTCATAAATACAAATGCATCAAAAATGTTAAACAATATAAACAAATCTTAACTATATACAATGTCCATAATAGAAGTAACTTTGTCAATACATTCACATTTTATCTTACAATTTTTTAAGTTTTAACCAAGCTAGTTTTTTGTGTGTCTTTCTTGTAGTTCTTAAAGTCATAGTCATTAATTCTCTATTACTAACTATTTTGGCCAGTGATATAAATTCCACAAAAGGTGTAACTTTCTTACTTTTCCAGTTTGAGGTAATGATTTGTCTTGCTATTGCAAGGAGGGACCAGAGGAGGTGCATTTGTGTACTTGGAACATACACTGGGATCGGAGCATTAAATAATAACATGAGTCAGTGACTTCACATTTATCCGACCACAATGCTTTGATAAAGGATTTGAATTCTGACCAAAAGGGAATTACAGTGTTACAATTTATAAACATATGTACCCAGTCTGCATATTCTGCTTCTTCACATCTCCAACATAATGATGTCTCATTTCCTGATATTAATGCTATTTTTTGGGGTGTGAAAATAGTTCTGTGAATAAATTTCCATGTGTAAATTTTTCAAAAGGGAGATGATGTAGTTTTACTGACTGATTTAAGTATTACTGATTTGTCTTTTTCTGAAAAGCTAGATTTATTAATTTTTTCTGCATAGCGCCATAGGGATTCATCTGGAGCTGGTAAATCCGTTCACAATGTCCTGTATAACCTTAACACTGATAGTCCATCATTTATGCATAGTGTATTGATTTCACAAAAAATTGTTAGATTTTGGGTCTAGGTATGGATTTCACTATCTGATTTATTTTAAACTCATTAACTATATGTTTTCTAAAAGTGTGTATGTTTAGCCAGTTGTTTTGATTTATGTTATATCTTGCTAAGAGAGAGGCTGCGTCTTTATATAATTGTGATCAAGAATCTGATGCCAGAAAACTAGTCCATTTCCTTTCATTTTTTTTTCTATTATTTTTTTTATGTTATAAGACTCCAAGCATTTATTTGTTAAGGCTATGGGAAACATAATAAATTAACAATTTCTCATCTTATAATCTTTGAACATTAGCTGTTTGAAATTGTTTACTATGTAATTAACAAATGAAGAGAAATGTTTTGTTACTTGTATTAAAACAAATGTTTTTTATGGCAAGGTAAACTTTTTCCACTTCGGAAAACATATCATTATTTATTGTTTCCTCACAATTGTCTAGTAATATTGCTTTATGTAGCTTTTTCCAGTTGGAAGTATATTTGCTGTTTAGCCAATGACTTATAATGTTAAAAATAATTGATTCAGTATATAGTTCTAGATGTGGAAATGAGATTCCATCCTCTTCCCAACTTCTGTAATGCCATGAATGACTAATCCTTGTTTTTTGGACACCATAAAAACTTTATTAATATAGAGTTAAGTTGTTTCATTACTTTTTTGGAAGGAGGTGCAAAGATGGCTTGAAAAACATACTGAATTTTGAGTAGCATGATAATTTCAAGTAATGATAGCTTTTCCTCCATAGTGAATAACATTTTATTCCATTTGTTTAAGTAATCTTTAATGGTGTCTACTAACATTATGAAACTTGTTTGCCTAGTGTCTTTCCAGTTTGCTTTAATGGTTATGCCTAGATATTTAATCATATTGTTAGCTCAATTAAAGTCTCTATATCTGTCCAGAATGGGGGTTATTTTCTGTTTAACAAAATAGTTTCAGTTTTATTTTGATTAAAACTTAGGCCAAATATCATTTCAAAGTTTTGAAGAGATTCTATAAGATGTTCAATTGAGGTATCTATGTTCCCAAGTGTTAATAAGATATCATCAGCAAAAAGCTGGATTTTGGAATTGTACTTTGCATTGACATAAACGCTGCTTATTTTATCATTAGTTCTTATGTAATTAGCTAATGGCTCCATTGACAGAGCAAATAATAAGGGTGAAAGAGGGCACCCTTACTTGGTGCCTTTCATTATTTTAAGTGGTCCTGACAAGAATGCTCCAATTTTAATGTATGGTATAGAAGTAGTGTATAATTTCTTCATCAATTTTTAAAAAATCTGAGGAAAAGTTTTAGATTTCTTGAATTTTAAATAAATAGGGCCAACTTAAAGAATCAAATGCTTTGTCCAAGTCTAGGCTAATAATTGTTAATTCTCACTTTTTTGTTTGCATAGTCCATTAATGTTAATAGTCTGATTAAGTTGTCTTGAACCTTCTTGTGTGAGTGAGATAAACCCTGTTTGATCATCTTTTATTATTTTTGATAAAAAAATATTTAGTCTAGCTGCTAGAATAGATTTAACAATCTTGTAGTCCACATTCAGAAGGGAAATAGGGTGATAAGATGTTATAAAATTAGAGTCCTTGTCATGTTTCAAAATGGGTGAAATCATAGCATATTTCCAGGAAGGGAAAATGCCATCATTCTTTCTGAATTCTTCAAAAACATCTATTAGAATTTCTAAGGTCTCATCTGGAAGTATCTTATATATTTCCCCTATTAGTCCATCAAGGCCAGGGGCCTTATTATTATTAATGCTTTGTATTTTTCCCTTAAGCTACTTTAATGATATAGACTTAAGGAGTCTAGAGTTTTGTTCTTTTGTTAATCTTGTATCAATATTGTCTTTCAAAGCTTGTCTCTCATACTGTTGTCAGTATTATGTGGGTTGGTGTTATTTAATGTTTCATGATGTGTTCTAAAGGCCTCTAGTATTTCTTTTAAATATGTTACATGTTTAGGCTTCTTCATGGAATTGTCTATAATTTCCCTAATATGATTAGCTTTTGTCAGGCTTTTAGATTTAAGTGCAAGTCTATGCATATTCTTTGGATTTATAGTATAGGTTTATAGCTTTATTTTAAGTTTATTGCTACTTTGTGATTTAAAATGCCTATGTATGTCCTATTCAGTTGCTCTGTTTCAGAAAGTTTTGTAGCATCTTTTTTGTCCAAGTTCTTTTTAATGTGTCCGTTTTTGCCTGTATATGTATTAGCTCCTTATCCCATTTTCTTTTCGTTTAATTACCAACTTTTGATTTTACCATATAAGTATGATTTAAGTGTATCCCAAAGTATAATTCTAGAGGTCTCGTTGTTATCATTAAAATGTAGAAATATTTGTATTGCTTTTAACAACCAATCTCTGAAATCTTTTAATTTTGTAATGTAGTAATGTATGCAGGTAATATTTGCCAGTATATCAGGTCTCTGGGTGTTATGTGGATTTTGAAAAAAATAGCGTTGTGGTCGGACAATGGGCATGCACTGATCTCGACTTCCTGTATCTTAGATAATAAATTCTAAGTAACAAATATGTTATCAATAGTTGTTTGGGTGCCACACCTATAAGAATAATGTGTATATTGTAGGGATTCTGATTATCTTATGGTGTAAATATCCTTCAAATTTGAAGAAGTAATAAAGTTATTTAATTATGTTGCTGCAGCTGACATTTTAAAGTTACCATTCTTAGTAGTGTCATTCTTGGAAAGACTGCAGTTGAAATCTCCTGCACATATATCTCCTTTAGCATTAAGTGAGATTAGTTCTAAGTACTTGTTTGCTGTTACTGCTCCGATGCCAGGTATCCAGTATACATTAACTAAGGTGATATATTTTCTATTTATTTCCAAAGTTACCATACTTAGCATACCATTTTTGTCTGAATATGAATCAATAATTTTAGGTACTGGTAGGATTTTTTCCATAAAATCATAGTGCTCCTCCTCTTGGTCTGATAGTGAGATGCGACAAGTGAGTAAGCATTAAAAAACAACCTGTTCACATATTTTTCTATTAGGTGGGTTTCCTGTATAAATGCAATATACACTTTATTTGTTCTAAGGTATTAACATAAACTTTCCCTTTTTATACTGTTATTAAGGCCATTGTCATTAAGTGAAACACACACACACACACACACACACACACACACACATATATATATATATATATATATATAGAGAGAGAGAGAGAGATATTTGAAAAAACTGTCTTGCATTGTGTATTCCATTATAGACAACATTTTAACTTTACACATATCTAAGAAATAATCAGGACTATATACAATACCAAACATGGAATTTACAATTCCTGGTTCAATGAACAAGTCATTGAAGCCACCTTCTACCATCCTACAATCACTAGCCATTGTTAGTCTGATGCTTCAGCCTGTAATTTCTGAAATGTACAATGCATTTTTAGGATGTGACGACTCTCCTGACCTATGTAAGAATTCTAAACAGTTCTTTTAAGGTGTCATTAGACTGTGAATTGACTGCCTTAATCAACAGCTATGAACATAAGACACAGTTTCAAACAGTTATGTCACAAACCATTCTATTGCAATTAATAAGTACCTTGTGATTGCTAAATAACAAAACATCTGTGAATAAAATAATGAAGTAAACAAAGAGATTTACACTTGTCTTATAAGAATTTAGAATAACTTACTGCCATCTTGATATCAAGTCCTTTATATTTTACAGTTGGTAGTAAAACTTTAGAATAAAATGTAAAAAAGGAATACAATCTCCTAAATTTCATCTTGCAAATATTTAACACGTTTCAGAAGAAAATAATGAGAATTATATTCTAACAAGGATTTGTTAAATTAACCTTTTACAGAGAACATTGTATGAGTTATGATAAACAAAAAGAAACTTTCTCTGAAGTTATGAATGCTGTCCTATCTGGTTTTTTACTCATGTACTGAACACTATGTTTGTCTTCTATTATAGTTTCTTACTGTTTGTATAAAAAGGGGGGAGGGGGTGGATATAGTTCTAAACCATGTGTGTGACTGCATGAATCTTCCAGAAGATGCAGATATGTAGAATCAGTAAAATATGTTATCATGCTTGCATGTGATTTTTAGATTATCAAGTAGTTTGACTAGAAATAATGAATACACATATTGTTAGAACTATATTGTGTCCATTCTTTTCTCATAAAACTTATTACATTGCAGATTTGTATGCCAACAATAAACATAGTACTTCATTTTTGTTTTAACAAGCAGAATCCATTTACCCCAACATTACTAAGCATCAGAAGTATTTGAAATATGTTCATGCATTTATCCACACAGTAAAATGCAACTACCATGTTAAAAGCACATCACTGAATAGCTTTCTAAATAAATACCACTTCTAGTACCTTTTTTTTAATAGATTCAGCTAGGGTTACATCTCTACAGTGTAGAAAAGCTGATATAGTTCGTTTTAGAGTCCAGCAACTGAAATCTGATGTCTTTTTCGTCGCACAGTGTCGCACGATGATGTAAGTTCAAAGGTCACATATTTCCTGATTTCACAAAGTAAATCAACTAGGAAGCTGCTATGAGTGAAACAAAAATGGCTGTACTGCGCTCAAGACACTAAGTAGGTGAAACTTTTTGCATTCTAGCAAGAAAAACGTTTAGAGGACAGAGTTAGCAAGATTTATATCTGTTTATGGATGGAAAATGAAACTAAACATGCGCAGTCATTGAGGTGAAGGTAAAAAATAAATTGTTATATCAGGGACTTGTGAAATATCAAAACTGACAATACCTACCCTATTAATGGATACAGTAAATAAGACAGTATGTTTTAAAACACATATACTCCATTATAGGCATAAAATATCAATTTCTACACATTATTACTCCCATTACCATCCTATTATAATAAATAACAAGTTAGAGTAAACTTGACAAATGTATTTACACTGTCCCCCCCATGTATTTCCCAGTGTACAACACTATCAAGTTAAAAAGAAAAACACATATTATTACTTTCACCTTCTATCAGCAGTTTTAATAAAATGATCTAGTGCTTCTAAGTTGCTAATAGCTTGGTATTATATATATTTTAATGTGCATAGGGGCACATATAAAATACACTAGCTGTTGACAATATACCAGTTACAATTAGTATTTATAAAAGGTGCCATTCCAACAATCAGCAACTAGATCATGACTAAACTGCTTGTTTTTATATAAGGCTTTTTATATATATATATATATATATATATATATATATATATATATATATATATATATATATATATAAAATAGAAGAAGCTTTTTTACCTTAATTCTGTCAGATGAGTAAGGTTACAAGTGACAATAAAAAAACACTTTTACTTTCCTTTTATTTTTTTCTTGGTATTTTTATCATTTGTGAATGAGTTACCATTGATAGCTTGCCTTTTCAGACTAGGTAATGAAATGTCCATATCCTCTAATTTATCCAACAGTTTATTTTTTCTGACAAACTCTGTTTCTTCTTCGAGGTTGTTGAATATTTTTTGTCCATCTGAGAGAGTAATTTTAATTTTTGCAGGGAACAAGATCGGAGCTTTTATGTCAGTTTCTTCAAGCTTTTGATGAGAGGGACACATTCTTTCCTGTTTGTTATTGTAGTGGAGGTATAGTCATTGTCAAACCTTATACTTTTCCCCTCAAGTTGTATTGGATTTCCCCACCAAGCTGTTCTTAATACTAAGTCCTTGTCCTGTGTGGATAAGAATTTAACTGTAATAGATCTCATTGCATTAAGGTTTTTAGAAGTATATGTGCTGGATAAAGATCTGTGGGCTCTGTCAATCCCAAACGAGAGAGACTCAGGAAGGTTTAATATTTTGGGCAGCCATTCATTTAAAAACTGAACCATGTTATTTCCTTCCATCTTCTCGGGTACCCCATATATTCTGACATTGTTCCTTCTTAATCTGGACTCCAGGTCTTCGACTTTCTCAAGTAAATAATTATTCTGTTTTAGAAGGAAATCTATTTGGGTGTCATTATCCATTTGTCTCCCATCAGTGTCATTTGCAGTTTCCTCTATGGCTGCTATTTGTTCTGAATGTTTGGCTATAATTTCCTTCAGGTCTTCTATTTGTTTCTTACTTTCCTTTTTTACATTCTCCATAATCTTTTCTAAATTATCCATCTTCACTGAAAGGTCCTAGGTGCTGGAAATTATTGTGTGAAATTCCTTTTTCATAGAACTGTCCTGAGGAGAGGCTCTTGTGTGACTCAGTTTTGTCCAATTGTACAGAGCTGTAGTACTTCTGACAGGAAATTTCTTGATACAAACTCTGAAAGTTTAATTTCTTCTTTTGTAGATAGTCCACAGTACCAAGAGGTATAACTTGTGAAGAAAATTTTTGAAATTATTTAGGTTAGAACCTAAAAATCCTGTCAGAAACAATCTTTAGAGACAGAGCATCGGAGAAGTGCTGCTAACACTTAGGCATCTTGGCCACACCCCCCAGTTAGGGTTACCACTTGTCCCACTTTGCGAGGGACAGTCCCTCTTTGGACAGTTGTGTCCTGCAAAAGAACTGAAAAAAATGGCAAATGTCCTGAGATTTTAGGACAAAATTATTTCCTCTATTTTATGTAATAGTTGCACAAAACAGTTATTCTGTATCTGAAACACCTAAATGTTATAAGAAACAGAATAAGCAACTAAAATGCTACAAGAATAAGCTTTTATTTAGGCAAAAAAAGTGAAGTTCTGTCCTTGGTACTGCCATGGGTATGTTTTGTCCTGCAAAATCTGACGTTTGCACCAAAAATTTCACACTTTGGGCATTTGAAAAGGTGGCAACCCTTCCCCCAGTGTGCTAATTTTTGACATTTTTATTCATATTTTTTACTTGCAAATGACTGTTGGCTTATTTCTGACTACAGCTGCCCACAGGCTCACATCATCATAGTTAGAATGGTGATGATGTCAGGGACCCAGTGTGTAGACGCTGCGTGCAGTATGCACACTAAATTATTATATTTGCAAAGTAATATACAAATAAAATAAATTTACAAAATTTGCAGACACACACTATTGGGCAAGCCCACTGTCTTCATGGATGAATGAATAAATCAGAGATCTGAACTTGATCTTTAAACTAACACAAACCCTGAAAACAGAACTGGCCCAAGTTCTTGTCCCTGTCTACTACTAATTCATCTCTTCCATGAAAATTCTCCCCTAACAGATGCCATCTGTAAACTGTCTGTTAATCAGATGTGAACTCAAAATATTGACTTTTCACTGCCTGTCTTAATTTCCAATAAACCACTGACATCACACCCCATCAAACACTTTTTTTGAAATACAGGTTCAGTTCATCAGCTATATTTGCTATCTCTGCTTCCCTTGAATTTTTGTCCTGGAACCAAATAATATTTGTTTTGATTTGTTTGTCTGTCATGGCCTGTGTAGTATAAATAAGGCTGGCTTTCATCAACTAAAGCAATTTATATTAAGGAGCTCAACTAATTTATCCCTCAGAATTTTCTCCATTAAATTATCCGGTACAGAAGTAGGGCTCACCAGCACTATAGTTTTCAAGATGCTTGGTTAGAAGTAGCCCACGTATAGATTAGTGTCAACTGGCTTAGGGTGATCTAACTATAGGTCTTCACAGCTCCTTTACCAGGCTATAGAAGAGATTATCTTGCTATGTCATATCTGTGTTGCAGGGCTTGCAGTGACAATTATTGTCTCAAAGTCAGCATTTAAGGCATTATTTTAATCTGAATCCTACTTATCTAAAATGTTTCCCTTTATCAAATAGCCCATCTGCTCTACTCATCCAGTAAGGGGCTGATAGTAGTTGTCAAAAAGGGTCATTAGACTTCTGGTAGGAGTTCTTCTCTTTGCTGTGCACCTGCCCTGAGGACTTCACTAGAACATTGGCTTCAGTCCTGCACTTCAGAGACTGGGTTTAGGAAAGCCACAGATAGATGTGACTGTTGGAATTGTATCTACTAATTTCAGAGCTATTTCCCTACTCTTTATATTTTATAGTATGCACAGTGTGCTGTTTCCAAACATTTAAATATATCTAATTTGATGTGAATTGCTTCATTGTCGCAGTGGGGAGGAAAGTCTGGAAATAGGTGTTCTATCTCACCTTCCTGTACCTCAGCTTATTTCAACCCTAACATCACAGATGATTGCACAGCTCCTTATTAATGAAGCTGTAGTGCACAGGTTAGATGTACTGCTTATCTGTTTATTGGGTTTTGCTGACCAGGCTGCTCCCATCGAGGGTGATCTGGGAGGCTTGTTACGCTGACTGTTCTCCTTTTCCTATTCTGACCCACAGAGTATAACAGGGAATTCCACTGACAAATCATGCGTTATCATCAAATGTATGATGAGATTGTTTACGGAGTTGATTCTGGATAGCACTTAATGCTTAATCTGGCAGTAACATAAGGCAGCACTTTCTTGGGCTTATAGAATCATTGAATAAATATACCATTGCAGAGGTAATGGAAGAAAATAATGCAATGAAAGCTGTGTAAGTTATTAGACATTTACTTGAAAATGAAGTGACCTGTTGTAATTTAATCAGAATATAGAATACCATTTAGTGAGTACATCAACATCTTCATGGTTCCTGCATAAATATTTTGTTTATATCCTGGTTTCACATTTCTTTACTTCACACATAAATACCACAATAACTTTGTGCTGGTATTTGCAGCTCAAAGATTGTCCACTGAAATTAAGACAGTGAAAAACTTGGTGGCGTAAACCATTGAAATAAATGGGATGGCATTTTATTTTTGTTTTGCTTACTTTCTGAGGAGGGAGAAATATTAAGGAATAACACAGTTTAGTTCACATGTACTGTTAACTATACGGTTTCTGTTAGAGAGAGGCTGTCATGAATGTGGAAAGTCACAGAAGCTGCAGTCCATGAGCACGATGCCTTGGACTTTGAATTCACACTGGGTTTTGGGATAGTTCATCTGGGGCATGTTAAATTCACTGACACCTCTTGTCTGTCTGTGAACTTAGGCTTTAACCATCCTTCAGAAGAGTTCCTCAGGAAGTACTTTCTGAACTGTCTAGTAAGTAGGGATCAGAAAGGCATGGGAAATGACAGTAGTGCTGTTGCCTCAGACCCTATTGCTGTTACTAACCAATATGCTCATACGTGATCAACAGTGTTTCACCTGAAAAAAGATGAAGAATGGGGTTCAAAAAGTGGGACATTGCTAAAAGAATGCTGAAATGAAAAGCAGAGATGAAAATATTATGCTCCCTGTATATTTTGCATACTTTGATGATTTTTTTGTTAGTACTAAAACCTATATAACCTGTGAATTTAAAATATGCAGTTATATAAGTTATGTTAATAGTTGAAAAGGCTATGAAAAAAACTGAGAGAATATTTTAAAACAGTAAGGTTCACTTTACATTTTAATAAAAAGTAGTCATTACTAAGGGCTCACACCTGTGTCACAGTGGGGTTAAACCCTCACTCTGACCTAAATACCTGTGTTCAGTTAGTCGCATCAGCATTAAAGGAGTTGAGCTGGGGAGATGGGAGTGTGTGGCCACTGCCAGCTCATTCATTCTGGGAGGAAGGAGGTGGCTCTGGCATACTACTTGGGTAATACCTAATGGAAGCACTGAGTGTTATGCCCATGGAGAATGAGCCTATAGAGTACATGCTGCCATAGCAATGCATGCACAGAGCAACCTAGGTATGTGTATGTGTGTATTTTATTTTATTTATTTTACATTTGTTGACCGGGATAGTCTAACTGGATTTATGTCCATTTTCAGTAGAGTCCCGGGGAGATAAGCTCCAAGATATTACTAGACTACTAACATACAGGTACTAGTTGTTATACAGTTAAATACTACAAATTTTAAGCAGTTCAAGAATCTTCACAGTTTATACAAAAAAAACATGTTACAAGCATTAGATAAGATATTTTAGAATTTATGTACAAGACTGCATTAGTAACTAGAAAGTAATTGTTAACCAAATGCATACTTCAAGTTTCAGCAGTTCAGCAATGCTCACAGTTTAAACAATACTTGTTGCCTGCCTTAGGTAGGATGCTTTAGAATTATATGCAGAATAATTTAACTAGAGATAATTTAAAATACCTATTAGGATAAGATATGTTTTTGCCAGGGATAGGCATTGATTTAAAAAGACACAGATAGAGCAGGAATTAAGTCTTAAGAGAGGGTATTTGGGATATAGTATGAGATTAGTCTGGATTTGTACAGGGACATAACCAATGGGTTTTAAGATAGAGTTTCAGATTGTGTTTAAAAAGTGTAAATGAGGACAGTGATGTAAGTTCATGGGGGAGTTGGTTCCAATATTATCCAACTGCATTTGAGAACAGAGCATCTCCTGTCATTTTATTAGATTTACATGCTGATACAAGTAGTTTATTAGATGAGCATAAAGTTGAAAGGTTCTTATATTGGGTAATGAGACTAGCAAGTATTGGGGTGTTGGTAGGTTGGAAAAGGGTTTTGTGCTCAACGGTGAGTTATTTAAAGTGAATCTGATTCAGAAGCTCTAACCAGCCTAATTGCTTCAGATTATGGCAGTGATGGGTTCTAAAGGAGGAAGCAGTAGCAAATCTGGCAATGCTATTATAAGCATTGGCTAGCTTGTTAAGGTTATTTTTTGACAAGTTAGTATATATGGAAGAAGCATAGAGAAGTGTGGAGATAAGGTGGGAATAGGCAATATTGGTTCTGGCTAGTGGGGAGAGAAAGGGTTTTATCCTATAGAGGGAGCCTAGTTTCCTGTTGACAGTTTTTATGGTATTGTTGATATGGGTTTCAAAGTTCAGGTTGTTATCAATGGTTACCCCTAGAAGTTTAGTTGTTGGATCGGGAGATATGAGTGTACCATTATTGGATAAGACTGAAAAGTTCATTGGGAGTGATTTACAGGTAGGAGTGAAGAGGAGGAGTTTGTTTTTTGGGGGGTTCAAGAGGAGGAAGCGTTGTAGAAACCAATTTTCTGTTTTGTAGAACATTGTCTGAGTTAGAGTCTGTAGTTGGGATTAAGATTTAGCTGAGCAGATTATTGTTGAATGTATGTTTGTGTAAGTGCAAATGCTTTCCTGGAGTTTGAAGGGAGATACCAAGAGGAAGCAGCGCCAGGGGGTAGTTTGTTCCACCATACCCTATAACAAACCCACTCCCTATCACCTGACTCTTGCTGCTGGGGAATGAATAGGTAATTGGGGCTCCTTAATTAGGAATGAATGGGCCACAGGACCCTTATAGGTTCATAGGAAAATACTAGGCTAGCTGCCCTTACAAGGCATTTTAAGCCTAGAAAATTTCTCTTTTTTGTGCTCAAAATAACCTATCCCATTCGGTTAGAGACTGGCCTTACTCATTCCATGGTTGATAATTGTATATTACCCCTAAAAAGAATAGCTAGGAGCAAGCCATAGATGATTTGAGGGGACCCATGCAGAGGATAAAGCCTTTAGGAGCTGCATCTGTCCATTAGTAGTACAGGGGGCAATCCTAGGGTAAATTTTCTATTTCTTCCTATAAATCTAAGTTGTGCTTGAAAATGGACATATATGAAATTTATTTTATGTGGATGTGGAGTCTGTTCCATAGCAGTGGAATCCTCTGCGAAATATACCTGTCCTTCCAAACTATTCCGTCGATGTTGTGGAAAAGATTTATATCACTAGACTGAGTATTTGCAGTAAATCCATCAGTACTGGGTCAGAGGATGCCTTGTATGCCAACCACAGGTCACCTCTTAGCAGTCTGTAGGATACAGAGTATAGTGACAGGGCTTTAAGTCAGTCCATGCACTGAGTGTTTTTTAGACCTTCTATCCTTTTAGTATGGTATCTTTTTGAGTGTTCCAGTTGTTGCATGAGTCTGGACAGATACATGCCAAAGGGGCAATATTTTCATTGACTACTCTAATGAGAGCTGAGTAAAGGGGAACAATGTCATCCCTAGATCTAGACAGAATCCTTTGCTTATAAGCTATACAATATAGAAGGACTTTCTTACAACAAAAGACACATGTTGGTAAAACTTAGATCACTGTAATCCCGAACAAGTGGGTCAGCTCTTAGGGGAATATAGTTAATGTGGTAGTTCCCTGGGGTAGATGACTTCCCAAATGATACATAATGCATTTTTAGCATTTAGTTTTAGAACATAATTTTGATATCAGTTATCTATTTAAGACAAACCTTCCTGCAGGATGGCTAAGTCATTTGGTGATTCAATGACAGCTCTTAGCTTCCAGTCATCTGCAAACGTAGTCAGCCAGACCTGTTTGGTATTGACTTGTACTTCAGAAAAAAGTAAATGTCAAGCAGGAGAGGTCCCCACTCAGATCCCTGGGGGACTCCACCAGTGACTGGCCTCTTTGTGGAGGTAATTTCCCTTATTTTGATTATCTGCATCCCATCTTTGAGCCAGTTGGCATTCCTGAGGTTGACATAGGAGTTTATTTAGCTTTTCTACTATGCACTAAGTGGGGAATTGTGCCAAAAGCTTAGTCCAGGTTGAGGTATGTGGTATGTACCATTTTATCTTCATCCATTGCTTTAGTGACCTTTTCAAATAAAAATCCACCAGGTTGAGTAAGTATGACCTGCTCTTGACAAATGCAAACTGAGATGGGTCTAGTATTTGGAGGTTCCCAACATCCTGACTAATTAATTCCATGATAAATGTTTCCATAGCTTTGCATATGAGGCTGGTCAAACGTATGGGTTTATAATTGCCTGGGTCTGTAGAAGATTTTCCCTTATGCAAAAGGATGAGTGTAGCTGTTCACCATTTGCTTAGTACAAAACATATATAGTGGCTGAGACTAAACAGTGTTGTTAAGGGTGTGGCTGAGACTAAACAGTGTTGCTAGGGGTGTGGCTAAATCATGCTTCATGCTATTTAAGATCCATCCAGACATATTGTCAGGACCCATCAGTACAGTATTTTTAGCTTTGGATAGCACTTTTAGGACTTAGCCTTTTGTGATAGCTGCAGCCAAGCCAGTTTCAGGTAAATATTGAAGGACTGATGGAGGAGAGAGACTGGTAAAGTTAGAGCTAAATTTATCAGCCAGTAGGCTAGCCACACCTTCAGTCTCACTGCAGGTAACATTATTCACAGTCAACTCATCGCATTGCTGCATTGTGTTTTGAGATTATAAACAAAAGCAAAAAAATGCCTTGTGATTGTCTTTGGCTTGGATAGATATTTTAGCCTCAAACTTGGATTTGGTGCATTTGATTAAGCTCCTAAGTTATTTGTTTATATCAGTGACAAGGGCTCTAACATTATGGGATTAGTTTTCTTTCTTTTGGCCAAAATTATTTTCCATTTATTAGAGAGCTTGTTGATATTATGGTTTCACCATGTCGGTTTGTTTCTGGGGTTTGCCCTGCACTGCTTCCTGTGGGGTACAGCTGTATCTATGCAACTGTTTACATCTTGGTATAGTGTGGCAGTATACATTTCTGCATATTCAGTGGAGTTAACTTAGTTTGTTGGGGATTTGAAGTTTGTCAGTGTATCACTTAGGAGTAGGTAGTTTGTCTTAAAGAAATTTCTAAAGGTACTTTGGATGGAAGGGATCTCTGGTTTCAGTTTTATTTCAAGGGAGATTGCTTAGTGGTTAGACCTAGCAAGTGATGAAGCTAAAGAAGGGATGGTGCAAGATGCTGCCATATTAATAAGGGCAAGATGCAAGGTGTCCCCTAGTGGGTACACTGACTATAACACAGACTTGCCTTGTTCTTACCCCATGGAATCAATAACCAATTGAATATGGATAGTAAATTGAAATTTAGGGATAATGAAAAAAAATAAAGGTTATGGTGAAAAGCTACAACAAGCCATAGTTTATTGTGAGAAAAAAGCAATAAAAGTGTTAGATACAACCTTTTGTAAGAAGGAAGTGGCATCTTAAGCACAGAAAGAAGCAAAAATAAAAGAATGTGGTAAGGAAATGAAAAGCATTTACAATGGTATAAATGAAAAAAGTATACTTAATAAAAGCAGATTTTGTAGATTATAGAGCATATTTTTCACAGATTTTCTCAATACCATTAGAACCATAAAATGTATTACTGGCATGTTTCCTTACCTCTATAGGAATTATGCCTTAATCTGGTGAATGGAAGAGTTTTATAGAAAATGTACTAAGATTTTTCAGTATGATAAATTTCCTAGGTCAGTATTGTTCATTACAAAAATTGCTTAGTCTGTTCTGTGGCTGTAGTAATTACATGGAAGCCACTTAAGTTTGAATATATGTGTTTAGATGGTATATGCACTTATGAGATTGCAGGCAAGCAGTTATATTTAGAGATGGTGGGATTTACCACACCTGGGTATTGTAAAAAGACAACCCTGAAGGCATTCTTCAAATATGAGCCAGATTATGCTGCACAGTGATTACATGTTCATTGTTTTTTTTTTATTTCATAGGTTAATATGTTCATAGGTGAATAACAGGCTAATTTCCCTGAAGGGCCATTTTAAGTGTAGCCAAAAATCCAAGATTAGACCCAAACCCTGTACTTTTGTATCTATGAGGTAAAGACCTTAACCATTATGCCACCACATCATGCACACATGCACAAAAAAAATCTTTGCATTTTACAGCCACCAATATTGTATTTAAAAAGGAAAGTTACAAGTATTTGACAGGAGGAGCTTTTTTCCCCAGGCCTCAATTGAAAATGGGATTCTACCCAGCTGGACCTTCCCCGTAATCAGATGTCAATAAATAAATGGGTAAAGCTTCAGTGGTAGTTGTGACACTATCAATAACATTTTCAGATGACTAAGTGGTTTATCTAACTGATCTGCTTGAAATTTGCCATCTTGTGGAGATGCATTATCCCAGGTTCTTGGATATTGTGTTTCTGACAAGCCAACATCCCACAATCTTGCTGAACTAATGAGCTTAAAATGTTTTATGGTATATTCAGAAGCTACATTTTCAGACACATTTCAAAGGAGGCATTGCAAAGTAATACAACATAAATACAGTATTCACACACAGTTTAACATCTATGCAATCGCTGTAGGCTTGTTAAGAATGTTCACTTCTTACCTGGCTGAATGATTCCAGCAGTTGGACATGTGGATCATCCACACCATTTTTTTCTTTTTATATGCAGTTATTTTGTCAATCCTCTTTGTATAAATTATTATCCATAAAAAATGTGAAATATTTATCTACTATGTATTTTTTCCTGGGTCTACTATACATGGTCGACATTTCAGAATTTTGAAGACCATATGGCCGAGACCATATGATCGACATTCGAAATGTCCACCATGTAATAAAAAAGAAAAACGCAACAATAACTTACCTTCACACTACTAGCAGGGGGGCTATGCCCCCTGCACCCCCCACACCTCCCGTAACTTGAATATATCAACTCCGAGATTGCACTACAGTGCGGAAGATGGAAATCTTTCCATTCCACACTGTACGGAGATGCCAGTTCCGCATGATTGACATTTTGAATGTCAATCATATGGTCTCGGCCATATGGTCTTCGACATTATGAAATGTCGACCATGTGTAGGGGACCCATTTTTTCTATGCAGGAATATGGTGCACATTCAGAAGTAACAAAATATAAATTGTAAAAGGTGGTTCATAGCCTTTTCAAAGACTGTCTTAAAACACGATACACATACTAGAGTCCTTGTAATAAATTAAAAAGGTTTTGCACCTTGTGGGTACATACATTTCCAGAAAGTTACAACTGGTCTCATTTGGATGGCTTGAAGATGAGAGGAATTACAGGCTGTCACCACATAATGTAAAATATCTGTACATCTACTTGGGTTAAAGGGTGTCATTTACTGCCATATTTTTGTCTTTAAAGTGTGGCTAAATATCCCCAGATTCCTTGCATTTACTTCATTTGCAATTGTAAAGTGCTGTTTTTTTCATAAGGGGCTGGAAACTGACATTTAAAAATTCTGTGTCTACACCTACTTGTAATTTTTTTAAGCCTGTAACCTTCACTGAGAATCTTTTTATTACACCCTTCACAATTTTAGCATGTTTATTTGTAGCACCCTAGTCCATGAATATTTTGATGAGATATCAGCCATCAATGTCTTGTGGAAGTCAATACAGTTGTGTGAGGATAGTCAGGGTAACTATACATTCTAGAATCCAAGGAATATTGCTGTGATTCTTTCATAATATGTATGAAATCAGCCACAGGGAAACATAAGTCTTCTGGCCACCCTATAAAACATTCATATGCCTCTGGGGATGTAAGGTCGTGTTCTATGCCATGACAGTCTCCAGGAAGTCTTGCAGTAAATAAAACAGAAACATACCATCTTCTTTTCTTTTAGTTTCTGGAATACCATATCAATTATAATCAAATTCAAATTATGAAGGCAGAGCAACTGAGGAAGGTTACGGTGATGAAAATAAAGTACCTGAGATAGGTAGCAGGATGTCCGCAGTGGGACAGGTGAAAAAATGAGTACATCATTGTAGACGTCAAAGTAGGTCTAAATGCAGAGGCCATCAAAGATAACAGATTATAGTGGTTCATTTAAATATGCAGGAAAGTAAAGGATGAGTTAGTGAAATAGCTTTAGAAAAGATAGTAAGAAGGCAAGGAGAAAGGAGGATGTCCATCCCACTGATGGATTACACGAGAGAAGCCCTTGAAACAGTCATTCATGATTATCAAAGAAAGTAGAACAACTCTAAACTGAGAGGTAAAGAAAGTGAATGTGACATCTCACTCTCACGATAAAAGGAAAAATGGAATCGAGGATGATGATGTTGAGGTGAAGGATGTTACCATCAAAGGTTCTTGCTCTTAGCCTAAGTCTATCAGAGTATAATGTGCCCAGTCAAAAGACCCATGTGTAAGAGCAAAGCATAAAGCCTAAGCCATTGCTTATAAGAGCTAATCAGTAGTATAGCTAGGGTGGGGCATGAGGGGGCAACTGCCCTGGGTGCAAAGTGTTGGGTGGCCATCAGCCAATTCTGATCTTTGTTTAATGCAATACCAGCTTTTAAAAGCTGGTATTGCATTTGTGGTCAAACCTGAGTGCTGTTGTACTCTGTGCATGGTATAAAGTACAGCAACTACTTGTCACATTGTAGCAAGCAATTTGCTACAGTTTAACAGTAAATAAAAATAAAAAAAAATCTCTCTGTTTTTAATAAAAACCTGAGAGCTGTAGCACTCCGTGCAGGCAAGGTATAAACTATAACAACTGCTTGCCACATTTGTAGCAGGCAGTTTGCTACAATTTAAAATAAGAATCTGTATTTTTTTTTTTTTTTTTTGATAACTAAAACATGAGAGTGCCATGGTTTTCTGTGTAGGCAGGGTATAAACTGTGCAATTTAAAAGAAATTATATGAAATGTGTTGAAGGAAGGTGGGGGCAGGGCACAGAAATAGGTCCAGAATGCCTGAGGCAGGAGGGAGGATTATATTATGGATGTGGCCACCTGGTTGGTGTACCAGTAAATGGAAAGCATTTTTTTTGTTGCTCTTCAGTGAAAGAGTGGGGAGTATGGGTCTAACTGTCATAAGATGATCACTATAATGTAATGATCAGCTTAATACAGTAAAGGGCTTTTTTTGTTTTTGAAGTGCTGAGGGGATGGGGTGCTGGTTCAGAGTACCTGCACAGAGCACTAATCGAGCCAACTATGCTTTAGGAACTTAGGCATATCCTGAAGTTAATAAGCAAATAAATCTCACCATCATAACAGAACCACAATATATTCTGGTTTAGAACACACTTTATAAAGCAGAAAGACACCAGAGTGATTTTTGACAATGAAGAAAGGAGGAAGCCCTTACTGCAGTACTGGGTCAGAGGATACCTTGTATGACAGCCACAGATCCTTCTATTCAAACCAATGGTAAGCACCCTCACATGGCATCCTTCATAAGGATCACTGCTGCACTACATTCGTAATTTGAATGGGAGGATTCAGAGTAGTGTGGGGGTCATGACTCTGGACATGGGCCAAAGGCTTAAATATGTCTTGAAATAATGAATATCCAGCTCATAATACTTACTGAATGTATAAGTGGAAGGCAAAGTGCAAACTTCACAAATACTCTGGGCTGAGGCAATCTTGAAGAAGGCCTTAGTGTTAGTAACTGATCTGGTCAAATATCTCTTGACCTAACCATTCAAGATCTTGCTTTAGCTGTCATAGCAGAAAATAATGCAGATGGACAAACGTGCTGGCATGCAGACCTGTCAACTGTCTATTTTTAAGGAATGTTTGTATTTTCAGGCCTGATTTACCCCTGCACAGGATGTCCCCATTTTCATGCTTGATTGACCCCTTCACATCATTTTCTGAATCCTTCTCATCACAAGTGAGTTTTGAAGCTGTCTAGTACACAGAAAACCGCACTACATGACCGCGATACTAGTGCAACAATAATTTAAAGAAAGAAGACACGTCTTACATCTCCCTTTTTCCTAAAGCAAAAAGTAAAGAAGCTCATGTGGTCGAATTTTGCAATACCGTTCATTAAAGTCAGCTTTTACACAGCATCTTTGAGAATGTAATTACATTTTCCCATCGTTTTTGCTACACTCTGTTTTTTTAAAACATGTCTTTTTGTGTCCCACATTCATACTGAAAAGGGGAAGAGTTATGTACTATTTGATATTCATATTTTATGCTAATTAGATGCCCAGATCTTTGGCTGGATGTACCTATTTTTCAAGGACCTTTGAACCTATTTTCAGTCTCTGCAGGTTGGGAGGTATGCTGGGGAGTATTTGCTTAGACCGTCATTGTTCTTTTTTGCCTGCTATAAAGACACAAATAACTGGTTGCTTTGTTTGCTTTGTTTTGAGTTCTTGTTTCTGTTGGTATAATATCTTAGTCATCTGTGCATATCCTGGGTGTGTAAAAGTATGAACTGGATGGACTGGTTTAGAGATACTTTCAGAGACCACACTGAGCAGGAAGGAAGGGTTTGTCTTCAAGGACACTAAGTCTTTATGGAAAGTATTCTATGGTTTCTTATACATGACAGTCTGTAATTCAAAATATGTGGAAGAAGCTAAAATAAATAGAGTATTTTATAATAAAGACTTAACCCCGCTATTTTGATAGATTTAAAAGGTGGTGGAACTGGGAAAATTAGTTGTCTAGGTGGCTTGAGATAGACGGTCCCATTAGAAGTAGTTTGACTGGTACCTGGTGGATCCAGTGGATACCAGTATAAGTGGCTGAGAGATGCATCTTTACAAAGGTGGACCTTGTTTAAACAGCTCTGAGACTAGTCCTTTATGTTTCCCATCAATGTGACCATCTAGTCCATTTAGATAAATAAGTCTTCATAATGTTTTGTGTTAGTGCTCATTTGTGAATGACCAAAACACTTGATGTTAACAGTATGACTGTATGGAATCAGTCTGTTGTCTTCCATACTTTGAATTTCAGTATCAGCAGTACCCTTTGTTGGTGTTTATTATGCTTGCAGTGAAGTGGAAAGGGCATTTACTATTCAGTTGCAGTCTGCATCAAAACAGTGAATAAGATCTCCTTTGCCCAGTTTGGAGCTATGAATTAGGAGCATATCTGGAATGACAGGAATTGGTAGGGGCATACAGAAGCTTCTGGTTCCGCTTGGCTATGAATGCAGTCGATGCCACTCAGAGACCCAAATATGATATTCTAGAGCAAAAAGTCAAAAGAATTTTTGCTGCCCCAAATTGATCTTTAAAAAATCATTTTTGTTATATTACAAAATAAAAATCAAAACTAGTGAATTGGCTTATACCTCCAGTGTTTTCATTTTTAGTATTATTTTTATATTTGGGGATTCACTTGGAATGCAAGTACATCTATTCTTAGGTAAATGCACTTCCTTGTAATGTCCAAAAAACTTGCTTTGTCCATCATTCATTCTCATGAAGAAGTCATTTTCTTCCAAGTGTGGGATCTGACAAGGAATTCTTATGGATGAGTTTGCAACTTTCTTGGAACTATGTCCACTCATAGTATCCTCAAAACCAGAAATGTTGTCATCAGACATTATTAGTCCAATGGGATCACCCTTTGACACATGCATGTATATGTATTACTGTCAAGTTCTACATTGTGCCATGTAGCTATTTATTTCACTGTGGCACTTAAGGTACCACAAATATTATTTAAAGCAGCTCTTATTGCTGACAAGCTATTAAACATTCTAGCACGACATCAACTAGTAACAGTAAGAAAAATGTAATACATTTCCAGTAAAATATATACACTTCCACTGATTTAAAGATATAACTAGACCATGAATATCTAAAGCACCCTGTAGGCATTGTTCAATGCATGTAATAGCCTGGGTTACTTTGACTATCTAACTTGTCTAAACATGGGTTGAACTCTTGGCTAGGCTTATAAGGGCCTCAGGGCCAATAGCCTAGTAACCTCCAATGATCCTATGAAAATCCCTATCACACAGTATGCCAAATGCTGACAAATGATCTGTTTTATGCAACATAATTACAAAAAGAAAATACTGCATTCTGTCCATTCTTGATTCCATTTGTGCTGTATTACTGCTGTGGATAGAGTCATATACAGAAATTGACCGAAGGAAAAATATTTTACCCATGGTATTTTCAGTAGTCCCCTTAATGTTCTTGTCTGGTTTCATCTTTTCATATATCACAGTAACAGTACCCATTTTGTAGAGGTTAAGAAGCTGATGAGGAGTTGGCATCTTAGTCCCGCATTCTGTGTTGTCCTGCAATACAACCATGCCAGTATATCCCTGGCCAAGCAGAGATCCAAAACCAGCCAATGTGTAGGTCTAAGAATGCTATAACTAGAACTTCCAGAACAGCACATAAACAAATAACCTCTACAGTTTGCACATGACTGGGGAAATGTGATAACCTGAATAACTGCTTATCAGTAGTCAGGTAGCATAGTTTTGCATCAGTTGCAAGGTCTCATGGTCAGTCAGGAAGCTCTGGAATTTATACTTTCTGATGAATAATGATGCTCCCTGTGCTTTGGGATGGTTGGATCAGTTTCAGCATTTCATGTACTTGCGTGATTACTTTCAAAAGTACAGCTACTAAAGCTGGGTACATGGTTTATGTAACAATTCTGCTGCCTTTCATCACTGAGATGTACAACATAAATTGTGGTCACTGGCACCGAATAATTTCAGTCAAATTAGAGTCAGGCCAAATTCTTCTACATAAGCACACACGTTTTTCAAATATGCATATAAAGTACCTTGCTCTTTATTTTTAGAGCTTGATGTGACTTCAAATGATTTTTGCCCCTAGAATAGGGGGATGTGGGGGTGTAGCCCCCCATCTTGTTTGATTTATATTGTATTTTACCAAAAACTTCAAAGTAATACATTTTAAGCAATAAACATGCATAGTTGCGACACCAATGACAAACTCTCTCCAGAAGACAATATATACTCAAACTAACTAGGGAGGCTATGCCCCCCACACACCCCCTAACTATATATAGTAACTCCAGGATTGCCCTACAGTGGGGAAAAGGGCATATACTTTTTACTTGCCTTACAGTACTCTACACAGAGCCATATATACTAACTGCAGTTCAGTGAAATGAGTTTTCATTAATATGAGTTTTTTTCAGCAAAGTGGTCGGGTGAAATGAAATTCAGTGAAATGAGATTCAACGAAACAAAGTAGACCCATATATATATATATATATATATATATATATATATATATATAGGTTTATTATCAAAATGTGGAATGACACTTACTTGGATTCCACATATGCGGAATCACTTGATCGAGTGGAACAAATCGCGAACCAAGATACTCTGACTAAAGTAAACCAAAAGTCAAGAGAGTGGTTACAGAGGGTGGTTCTGTTAAGAGCAATAAAAGCATTAAACTCATTCCTTTAACCAAGTCCCCTTCCCTCTTAACACCATAGTGTGAGATAAGACTGTGCTACCTTAAAACTGAAAATTAAAAGCTAGAGACAAATTAAAATATATAAGAACAACGTATTAAGGCTAACCTACTAATCCAAACTTTATTAATTAAGAAACCAACTAAATAACAAAATCACTAATTAACTAACAAAAAGATCTACCACTAAACATCTATCAGAATAAATATTAGTAACTTATAAACTGTTAAACAGAAAATATGTCAGAAGCAGGTTAAGTTTCAGAGGCCCATTTCAGAGGTTGCTGTTTTGATTGGAGAACATGGTATAGTGCGTATCAAGAAGTTTGCCCTTGTCTTTACTGTTGTACAATCTCAAAGTTGGTATATTTAATGTGCAGGGGGCTTGCTCCCCTTCAGAAATGTAAACGTAAACCTGTAAAGTAGTTTTACACTATTGTCATTCGAGAAAAAAAAACTAAATTAACATATTGTTTTAGTGCAGCACTACAGTTCATCACGGGCTTCATTTTTAATTAATGTCGTAGGTTTTGAACATGTTCAAATGTCGAATATCACTTTACTCATTTTCAGCATTTTGTCAGTACAACATTGCAAAATTCAACCTAATGAGTCACTTAACTGATTCAAAAAATGTGACTTTCAACATTTTGACACATACACACACACACACACACACACGTGTGTGTGTGTATGTGTATATATATATATATATATATATATATATATATATATATATATATATGTATATGTATCTGTGGTGTCAAGCCACAAAGGGCTAATCTATTGACAAGTAACATCTTATCTGAGTTACCATTAAATACAATCCTGACTATCTTTCAGATGATCAGGATCTGGTCAATGTTAATAGCTTTGAACTAACACCAACAGATACTAATTTGTGGAATAATTTATGTTCCATTCTGTAGGAAGCTTGAATGAAATTAGAAAACATATTTCTTCCTATATTCCCCTTATATTTAGCCTTTAACAGAATCTCACAAAAATATAAATAGTTTGTTTCTACAGATTTCTCTCACTCTGCACTGGTTGTCTGCAGACTGTATTTTTATTTTTTAATTCTTTTGTCATTTCCTGAGCCAGAAGCTTTTCTAATATTTGATATGTGCCTCATAAGAGACTGTTTATCCTATAATTATTAGGGTAACTCGTATTTCCCTTTTTCATTATATACAGAAATTATCCCATTTTCCATAAGGAGGGAATTACTCCTCTGTATGTTTCTGTTAAAAAGAAACTAAGCAGAAAACTTTGCAGTTTGGTGGGTATGAAGTTCATTCCTTGAAATATGTTGCTCACCTACTGTAGTTCACTTATAAAATCCAACCATTTAAATACATACAGCAATATAATAAAATAGTAGATAGTCCACAGTTGAGTTAAAAATGGAACATCCTTTATTGAAACACGCAAACAAGTAATCCTAGCTGAGTATAATGAAAAAAAGACATTCATTAATGTATATATAATTAGGTTATTTGGAGCAAGAGAGTGGTTACAGAGAGTGGTTCTGTTAAGAGCAATAAAAGCATTAAACTCATTCCTTTAACAAAGTTCCATTCCCTCTTAACACCATAGTGTGAGATAAGACTGTGCTACCTTAAAACTGAAAATTAAAAGCTAGAGACAAATTAAAATATATAAGAGCAACGTATTAAGGCTAACCTACTAATCCAAACTTTATTAATTAAGAAACCAACTAACTAACAAAATCGCTAATTAACTAACAAAAAGATCTACCAGTAGACATCTATCAGAATAAATATTAGTAACTTATAAACTGTTAAACAGAAAATATGTCAGAAGCAGATTAAGTTTCATTGAAATGAAGATTACCAGTCTGTATCACAGTCAGATGCCGTACGAGTTTTAGTATTTCTTAAAACCTTCTGCACTTCACATGTTATCCAAGTGATATCACTGACCAAAACATACCCCATTACCAAGTAACTTCACAGATCATTAGTCTTGTTGCCATGATCATAGACTTTACAAGTTAAGTTCCCTAACAAAGTGGGGTGGTTGGGTTTGATATAATGGCTAAGGTCTTCACCTCACAGACAAAAAGTATAGGGTTTGATTCTGACCTTGGGTTGTTGGCTAGGCTTAAAATAGCCATTCAAAGCAGTCAGCCTAGTATTCACCTATTAACCTCTAAGATATTTCTGGCATCCCTTCATCAATATATGTTCCTGTGTGTGTATTTGCAGCCTTTATACCAGTGTCCCAAACTTTTTTTTTTTAACTTTTTATATCACTGGTAAATGCGCTTTCCCTTTTCAGTTTGTCAATGACCGCATCTTTTTTTTTAAGATTTCTACTTATAATATGCTAATATTTCCTACCTAGTCCCTTCTGCAAACTTACATATTTTTAGGGAAGTAGTTAAGAACTGTAGGTTGTATGACTGTTGAAGAGCAATGCGCCCAGAGGAGAAGGATTACATGTATATGGCCCCAATCATGGGGTAGCTAGTAGAGTTGATTATGTATTTATTTCAATGACAAATTATTACAATGTATAGATGGTAGAGCATAGGGTTAATTCTCTGCCAGACCATAGGTATCTTTGGGTGGAGATGGAAGAAGTGGATTTTCTGGTATGTAAACTCCCATGGAGATTTGCTTCCACCATATTAAAAAAGAGAGAACTACAGGAAGATATTGTTATTTATACTGGATTTCTGTTTTTTTTTCCTGTGACCTGGATGAGTTATGGTGCTAAGTATGGTGTAGCTTCAAGGAAGAGCTGATGGAATATGTCTTCTCGTTAATGAAGAGAATAAGAAACAATTTGGCAAGGTTAAGTCTTTAGAATCCCATATTAAACATGTAGAAAGTAAATATAAATAAGGGAGCTGTAAGGACATGGGGTTAAAGGTTCTGTTAACACAATTTAAATTTAAGTGTAAAGTCTTGCAGTTTAGTGGTATCACTAGGCCAAGGGGATCTCTTCAACTAAACTATTGACACTCAGCTGAGAGAAAAAAAGAGAGATGCAAATCATAGCATTACAACATAGTATGCATTATAACATACATAACATTCATGACATCATGGATAAGCAATTACAGGAGGTGTATCAGGTTCAGTGAGAAGGAAAAAGAAGAGGAAGGCAGAATTTCTTCAATCTGATAGATCTTCCTCAGATTTCTAGTGGAGAGCTCAACAGGCCTATATCGCTGCATGAAGTAGTGTTACAAGGGAGAAGTTCTAGATCCAGATCCAGATGGCCCACTAGCAGAATTTTATACCAATGGGGATATTATGTATAGCTCTGAGAAAGGTCTTTGATTCTGTGGAATGGAATTTTATTACTGCCAGAGCAATCCATTTAGAAGGATAGTTGTAGTCTGTAACGTAACATGCTTATGGTTGTGTAATGTGATATACTTCTGTATTGGTATCAGATGTTGGTAGAATCATGTCTGTCTTATTTATGTTTGTGCGAGTAGTATGTAATAAAGTTCTTAGTAAAAAAATACTACATATTTTTATACAGGTCTATACTGAAAGAACGAAAGGAACAAATTGCGAACACTCAGATGAGCGAAAATGCTGCAAATCAAAAATGTTATTGTGGGGGGCTGTGCCCCCCACACCCCCCTAAATATATATTCCAACTCTGAGATTGCACTGCAGTGAAGAAAGGACAAATATCTTGATCTTCACTATACTGCCTTAAAAAAAAAAATTAGATTTGCAGCATTTTCGCTCATCTGCGCGTTCGCACATCATGACTTTCGTTCTTTCAATATGTAACCATTTTTATACAGCCTGTTCTTCTTATATAGCATACTTTTCATTGCGCTGAAATGCAACCCTTCTCTAAAGTTTTTATATTTGTTCTGAAACGGCCAACTATCAATAGAGTATTTGTCTCTTTCTCTAGCTAAGTCTCTAACTTTATGTTTGGTGACATAATTCTTCTGTTAAACTCCTCAAGCCTATCATACAACAGTAAATAAGCCAATACTTTCAGTGTCCACAATGAACTTTTCACAGATTTCAGTAAATGTGTTCATAGTTTTTATTATAACAGTATTATTATATGTGCTCACATTATTAACATGTACTAAGATCAGCACTTTCTGGTACTTCCAAGATGGCTGCACATTGAGTAACAGTTTAATATCAGCCCTCCCAGTGTGAAAACAGAAACAGTTTCAGTAACTGGCTAGTATGTGTATGGCCTGAATGCCAGAAAAAAGAAATTCAGAGAACCTGAAAGGAAATCAGTCACAAAATGTGAGGAAAAAACACTTGCTAGAAAGATTTCAGCAGTTATTCAGCAAAAAGCAGTGCAAGACATGACCTAGAGGAAAAAATATGTCAAATGTACTCAGAGATGATTAAAATAAATGAAACACAGGAGTATGTCAACTCAAATAACAAAAGACTGGAAAAATGGAAGAGCCTTTAAACAGATATTCAGATGAGGAAATATAAAAGTTTGTCTAACAAAAAGTGATCTATAAAATAGAAACAAAAGGAAATGCTGCTGCTTGTTCTTCTGGTCATAAAGACCACTGTACCAGTGAAACCTTTTCCAATGTTTCAGTGGAAAATACTTGACTGACAGAAGAAAGCATAAGACTTGATTAGAAGAGCTGGGAGTACATTGGAAATGAATCAGAGACTGGGTTTCAGAGATGGAGATCAACAGGAAGAAAACTAGCAGCTCAGAAATTATTGACAAATAAATGTGAGATTACAAAGCATTAATTACATTTGTGAATAATGTGACAGAACAAGAAAACCTGGAAATATTGGACTTTTTGATATTTTTAAACTTATAGGGTACTCTAAAGCATATGTCCTACTTCATGCCATTAATGTTTGGAAGAACATTTAGGAGAGAGGGAGAGGAGGGAAAGAGTTAACTGTAAGTAAAATGTTTTGTTTTTTCTTTAACAGTAGTATTTTTATAATGCATGATATAATCTTTATGTTATAAAGTAAAATGTTCTTACTTATTCTTGAGTGTAATGGGGATACTAAAGTAAACAGGTGCCCCTATTTTTTCCTGCTTTCTTTCTCTTTATTCATTTTTAAGAAATATAGGCACTACAACATAAAAAAGAAGAAAAGTCTGGTCAAAATAGTATCATACAAGAAAATTTCATGTGCCTTTCTCATTCTTGCATAGGGGAATGACTGGATTAAGGTCCTTGGCTTGATCTATTAACATGTTTTAAGAGAGAGCAAATAAAGAAGAACATTGAATATAATAAAAAGTGTAGAATGGTGTGTATGTGTTGTACCTTTAAGTAGCATTTCAAGGACAGCATGTGCATACAAATAGCAAGCACATGCTAGCTTCAGTGCCATTTTGAGAGTAGGGCCAGAGAGTGAGCATGTATGAGTGAGATAGCTAGTTTGTTTATAAGTTTATCTAAGTTAAAGTTATTAAGCCTCAATCCTGATGTGTTTGTACATAATAAAGCTGCTTGAACAGAACCCACAAACACTTGTCTGTTTTATCCTGACTGGATGAGTGACATGGTGTCAGAACCTGGAATCCTGATACTGCTTTTCAGAGCTACTTGGTGCAGAGTTAACAGTGAAGGTAAACTAAGTGAACCGAGTACAAAAAAGAGTCAGAAATAAACCAAAGCCATCACCACTTATATTTGATCAGAATAATGCAGAGAATTGGAGAATATTGGAGCAAGACTATGATATTTTTATACAAGCAGCTTATTCTGACAAAGATGCACATACCAGGGCATTCATTTTGCTAAACCTTGCTGGGTCAGAAGCCACTGAAAGAGAGCATTCATTTCTGGATGCACCAGCAGTATATGAGGGAGAAGGTGAAAACAGTCATATTTTTCTACAGGCTGAATCAAGGGAAGACTCCAAGTGTTTGAAATGCAAATTCAGGGAAATATGTAACCCTCAGACAAACATTACATTAGAGAGACATTTGTTTTACAGAAGAGATCAAAAGCCAGGTGAAACTTTCATAGCTTATATTACTGACCTAAGAAACAAAGCTAAAATGCGCAGGTTTGGTGACTTAAAAGATGAGTTAAAAAAGGACAGGCTTGTGTGTGGTATTAATAGTGCTGCAGTGAGAAAGATTTTGCTTTGTGACAGTGATTTAATGCTGAATAAAGCTATTGAGATTTGCCAAATCCATGAAGTTACAGAAAGTCACACAAGTATGGTTGCAAGTGATAAGAGCATGGCTTCAGCAGGCTCTAGAGCAAATGGAGATAGCATGCAACACGTTTCAAGCAGAAACAGGCCTAAGCACATAGTAGCAGCAACCCCTGTGGGTGTGGCAAGGAGAATCCAGAGCTTTCTAGCAAGTTCCAAGACTAGTTCAGTTAAAAGACCATGCTCAGTGCAGTACAAGTGTGAGTCAGCAAAACTCAAATCAAGCTTTATTGTTAATTGTCGCAATTTGGTGCTAATCATGAGACTAAAAGAAAAAAATGCTTAGCATTTGGTCAGCAATGCCACAATGGTAAAAAATGGAACCATTTTCACAAGTTCTGCAAATCAAGTAAACCTCATACAGATATAAGGCAATGCCACTTAAAAAAGCAAGTTGATCACATAAATAGCTGTAACTACTTTCTACATAGATTGTGCATCAGTAATTGGTGAAAAGGTTGATGCAGTAAATTTGTTGGCAAAGAACGAAGTGTTTTGTACTGCCCAGATCAATGGTAAATCTACCAAGCTCAAAGTAGACACTGGTTTAAAGTATAATGTTATGTCAGCATATACTTTTGCTAAGGTGAGAGCTGGTGAGCAACGTAATGTGGCCAGTTGAGTGAAACTTGTTGCTTATGGAGGTGAATAAATTCAAACCAAAGGCTCAGTAGCGCTTTCATGTTATTTGGCTAGGAACTGCTACAGCATGTTATTCTGTGTAGTCTGAAGACCTGTGCAGTCATTGTTGAGTCTCAGAGACAGTTTGAGAATAAATGTGCTTTCCCTTACCAAAGATGTTCATCATATAAGCACTTGTCCCAGTTCCAATTTTGCTGAAGCTATTTTCTCAGAGTAGGCTGATGTTTTTGATGACAAGTTAGGCAAACATCCAGTTCTGTATTCTATGAAGTTAAACCCAAAGCCAACTTCATGCCACTCAAGTCAGAAGTGACAAACTTCATGACACCCATGCAGACAGGAACTGAAAGTTCAACTGCTGAATCCTACACTAAGGCACTATACGAGCACATCCACTCATGCATGAATCGTGCCATCCCAAATAAAACCAAGATGCTCTCATCCAAAAAAAGGAAGCCAATCTGGTGGTCCCCTGCCATAAACAAACTTTACAACAAAAGGAAGAAACTGTTGCAGAAAAGAGGAAAATCCCAGGATGCAAAAAACTCCCTTACCAGCCTCATTAAGAAACTGAGATCCCTCATAAAATCCTCCAAAGCTAGTTATGAAAATAAAATTGCCAAAGATTCCAAAGACAACCACAAGGCATTCTATAACTATGTCAAGAATCTAAATGGCAATGCTCACATCTGCTCTGAGCTAAAACAGAATGGCATTAAATATACTGATCCCAAGGATATTGCCAATATCCTGGCAGATCGATTCAGTGCCAACTTCATCCCCCTTTCACCCCCTAAATGGCCCATCTCAATACCAGACGATTGCCAAATTCCAGTAATAATGGCCACACAGGTAAAAAATGCACTCTCCAAAGCTAAGAATACAGCATCCATGGGACCAGATGACATCCCGGGCTGTGTACTACATGAACTACAATATGAAATGGCACCTCACCTAAGTGTCATGTTTAATCATAGCCTCACCTCAGGTTTTGTGCACACTGAGTGGTGCAGAGCTACAGTTATCCCACTCCACAAGGGGGGATCCACCTTGGATCCCGGAAACTACCGTCCCATCAGTCTGATAAGCCTTATCTGCAAGGCCATGGAGCGTATCATCATGGAACTTATAAACAAAGACATTGGCAACCTTTAAACACTGGACCCCACCCAGTTTGGGTTTGTGAAGGGCCGATCTTGTCTCCTGAATCTGATTGACTTCTTTGAATCAGTCTCCAGAGCCATGGACAAGGGTAAGGTGGTCCACACAGCCTATCTAGACCTTGCCAAGGCCTTTGACACCATCCCCCACTCTAGAATCATAGATAAACTTACTAAGCTGGGCATTAATCCCTACGTCACCCAATGGGTTGCTAACTGGCTTACTGATAGAACCCACACTGTAAAAGTAGCCAACTCCAAATCCAGCTCCAGACAAGTGACAAGTGGAGTACCTCAGGGTTCCGTCCTGGGACCGCTCTTGTTTGGCATCTACTTCTTTGAAGTACAGGTCAACACTAAGGGACTCTGGCTGACAAAGTTTACAGATGACTGCAAACTGGGAGCCATTATTGAATCCCCAAACGATGTGGATACTCTACAAAAGGGCCTTACAGAAACAGATGCTTGGTGCCAGAGCCATGGGCTCAAGCTGAACGCCAAGAAATGTATAGTTATCCCCTTTGGGGAAAAAACATGTATCCATGAATTACCATATAGGTGGCAGTACACTAAACACCAAAAGTGTGATAAGAGACTTAGGGACACAGGTGGACAGTGGTCTCACCTTCAATAACCACATCGCCACAACAGTCAGGAAATCCTTCTATGTGGCACACCTCATCACAAAGGGCTTTTCATCCAGAAAAAAGGAGGTCATTGTCCCACTGCACTCATCCCTCATTAGACCCATTATGGAATACAATGCCCCGTTTGGTATGTACCTCTCAAGACATCTGCAACAACTGGAAAGGCCGCAGAAATACCTCACTAAAAGAATCACAGGCCTAAAGCAGATGCCCTATGCTGACCGCCTTAAAAAAACTCCAGCTATACTCTGTCACATATCGTCTACTCAGAGGCGATCTCTGCTTAACATACAAGGCCATGTCAAACCCAGAGCTGTTGGACATGCTACACTTAAAGAAATCCCAATCCCTCAGAGCCACACGCTCCAGAGATCTAAACCTTGTCATCACAATAAACAAAACATGCTGGAGGGATAGGTTCCTGACCCAGAGACTCCTCTTTGGCCCTCTTCAAAAGGAACCTTAACGATTGGATGGGAGAAAGGAAATTTACCCCAGGGATCACGTCAGTCACCCTGCTAGACAGCGGCCCAGGGAAGTAAATAATGTGGGAAGAAATAGCCAGGGAATTGTTATGGCTATGCTTGTATAGGCCCTAGGGCTGATAGCCTAGTAGCAACCTATGAACCTAGGGGTCAGTCCACTGGTCAGACCAGCAAGAAAAGTTCCAATAGCTGTGCAGAATAAAGTCAAAGCTCAGCTGGATAAAATTGTGTAATTTGTCCAGTTACAGAATCAACTGAATGGGTGTCGTCCATGGTAGCAGCCCACAAAAAAAGGCTCAGATGAAATCAGAATATATACTGACCCAAGAAATTTGAATAAAGCATTAAAGAGACCACATCATACTATGGGTACAGTCAAAGAAGTTGCAGCCCTAATACCGAATGCCACAATTTTTTCTTTCTTTGATGCAGAGAGTTCATTTTGGCAAGTGATGCTTGATCACAAATCTTCATTACTGACTACTTTCAGTACCCAGTTTGAAAGATGTAGATTCCTCAGGATGCCATTTGGAATAAATTCAGTGTGCAATGGAGTAAATTTTGTCAGGTTATCCTTGTGCCATAATAATAGATGATTTATTGGTTTGAGGCAATGCTGAAGCAGAGCAAGACAGAAACCTTAAGAAAGTTCTAGATAGAGCATGTGAAGTGAACTTAAAGCTCAATCCTCTGAAGTGCAATTTCAGACTACCAGAAGTGACATATGTAGGTAATTTATTTACTAGCACTGGCTTGCGACCAGACCCATCCAAGCAAGCAGCCATTCTAGAGATGCCAGCACTAGATAATATTCAACCTCTACAATGTTTTCATGGTATGGTCAACTATTTATGCATGTTTATACCAGATTTCAGTGAGTTGACAGCACCTTTGAGAGAGCTGATGCACAAGAATGTTACATGGTCTTGGTTGGAACAGCACCAGAGAGCATTTGAAAATCTTAAGCAGAAAATTACACCCCCACCTACATTAAGACACTGCGATGTCAATAAACCAGTAATTCTTTCCTGTGATGCTTCAAAATTTGGTCTTGGCGCAGTTATTCTTCAAGAGGGCAGCCAAGTAGCCTATGCATCTATCACTGTTACCCAAACTAAAATGCAATATGCCCAGACTGAGAAAGAACTTTTGGGGGGGGGGGGTGGAGCGTAGATGTCCAACTGAGAGCAGTACATTTTGAGAGCTCCATAAACTAGTATAATAATATAGGAACATTTTATTATTTTCACATTTAAAACATCATAAATCTATAGATAACCTACATAAATATAAATTTTGCTGGAGATATACAAGCGTTTTCCTGTCAAGTAACTTGGAGATATATTGAGTCACTGAATATGAACAACTCAAGGAATTCTCATCCAGATGCTGCTTTGAAAAAAGAACAGCAATTGATGACATCTACCTTACAGGAACTATCCTTGAAGATGGGTGGCTTTAAAAATGACTTAGAAAACCTCAAATTAAATTCTCAAAAACAGACTGATACTCTTAAGGAACTACTACACCAACACCATACAAAAATAACAAATATTGAGACTTCTCTAAATGATATTGAAGGGAGACTCAAAGAGGAAGAATTCCAAAAAGAATTTCTGCTTAAAGAGAATATATAACTGCTTAACAAAATAGATGACTTAGAAAACAGGGAAAGGAGAAATCACATAAGGATCTTTGGTCTGCATGAAAACACTGAAGTGAAGACATCATTTCATTCTTAACAACCTGGATTCCTGAATTTTTAGACTTGAAAGAGGGACTTTAATTTGGAATTGAAAGGGTGCATAGAGCACTGAGGAAACCTGCTTCTTACTCAACAAATACTCCACCTAGATCCATAGTTATAAAATTTATTTCATTTCTAGGCAAGGAACTAATATTAAAATCTGCTTGGAGAAAATCACACTTAAAATACAATCAAAGCCTGATAAGGTTTGACAGTGATTATTCTTCCAGAATACTAGAACAAAGGAAAAAAGTCTAGCCAATAATAAAACTGTTGAAACAAAACATTAAAGCACAGCTGGCCTTTTCAGCCAAGATAAAAATACTTTTTGCCAATGAGATGAGAACCTTTAATTACTTTGAAGAGCTACTATATTCATCAAAAACAACAACCTAGTATCTATCCCAGAAGAAATGGAATGGATGGCCCCACTCTTAAAACAATAAAAGAAACAAATCCTTGGACTGATGATAGAAAGAAGAAACAAAAAACTGATTCCAAGATAGCAGTCCTAAAAATATAACTCTTACAACTACATCTCTCAAAGTATCAACTGATATGGTACATCACTTGTCATCTGTTTTTATTTAAAAAAAAAGGAGGGTTTCTTAAACAACCGAGAAACAGTAATGATTTATCCAGAATGTTCAAAGAGTCCAATAATTCTTCGCAAACAAAGGTAGATCAGGATGGGTTACTATTTGCATTATATATAAGCCAAACAAAGCAACATATAATACAAACATAAAAATTTCTATTCCCCTACTTGAACTCAATGAATACTTATCTTGTTCATTTTTCATTGATTTTACTTATAATAATTTGAGTAATTAATTAACTAATTCAGCAAGGTACCATTCATCAGAGTTCAGACTCAAATGTAACAAATTAACATCATATCTAATAGCAGTAACAGTAGAGTGTTTTGACTCATGCCTTCTTCAGTTAAAGTATGATTTAGAAATGTCACGTATATCCTGGTTAAATAATAGTAGCAAACTCTTAGTACAAATGTCATCATTATTCTGTCTAAATATAGTTAATATTAATTATGGCAGGTATCATAGCCTCGAGTGCTGTTTGATCGATCCTGATATGGTGTTAATGGATGCAAATGTGTCAGGCAGCTAGTACAAATGTCATTATTATTCTGTCTAAACATAGTTAATATCAATTATGGTGCTGTTTGATCAATCCTGATATGGTGTGCGTGGATGAGGCCATGTCTGGTAGCTACTACAAATGTTATTATTCTCTCTAAACATAATTAATATCAATAATGGCAGGTATCATAGCTTTTAGTCCTGTTTGATTAAGCCTGACATGATGTGTGTGGAAACAGCTGTGTCTGATTTACTGATGCTTGTGTATTAGGAAGAGACATTTGGTGTTTTAGCCTGGATACAGGGGAAGGGGGTGAATAAAACTGATTTGGGATATTTTGGAAGAGAATAGTTTGTTTATATATCTGCTGAGTGAGAGGTGAGAAAGCTGGAAGAATGTTTTCACTCTTGTTGTGGTGGCTTATTGAAGGTTTTTTTTTGTTTTGTTTTGTTTTTTTTTTTTATCTGTTTGCTCTCCATTCTTTTCCAATTTAGGCTTGAAGTTGCAGTGAAGTGAAGATTTGCTTCAACAGACAGACTAAGAGAAACAGATGCTCCCAGATTGCTATCGTATCAGAGACATTTGTTTAAAATATATATATATATATATATATATATATATATATATAATAAAATGGCTGTTTTAAACCACATGTACACATTGATGGCCTCCCAACACTTCGTTTAGCTCATTAAGTGGATTCTTAATTAAAAAAATAAAAAAGTAATAAGCGCAATTTTATATTTAAAATGTATTTTAGTCCAAACACATTGGAAGTCTGAGTTATTGTGAAAGACTAAGAGCACTTGGTCTTTTGCAATACCCTTTGCAGTGGTCTGGGAGGTGAGCTTGCTTGGACGTGTTGGGCATATGGGGATAGCTGATTCTGGGGGTGTTTGGGGTTGCTGGGAAGTGTTAGAGAGTCATCAGATTCCTTCATGGAAATATCTGTGGTAATGGAAGGTGTATTGAGTGGTTTACTGGCAGAGTGGCCACCGCATGGAACAGGCTGGTAAAATGGAACAGGTCAAATATTGGTTTGGATATTTTAAGAACAGCCTGGAAACACACCACATGAACTAGTGAATGGTATTCTGGCAAAACTGAAGTACTGATATGTGTGTATGTAAGGATGGAAATATACTTATAACAATTAAGAAACTATAAGGGTCTTGTAATTTAAAGTCTGCAGTCTGTATAAACATGCTTGGAAGGAGCTAATAATAAGAATAAGCATTACTGCTTGTGGTCTCTCAAATAACTAAGCAACAGCCAAAAAAAAAAACACACACACACAATAGTTATGTAATGTATGATTTTAGTAAATCTAGACATAAAATATATAATCATCATATAAGATAAAGCAGTCTGCTGAATTTAGATGTTAAAGACCGGTTTTAATAACATGGGCTTGTGTATAATAACACTACTGTCTTAACTTGTCATAAATGACATACACTACACTGAACATCAAGGGAAAGCATGATGATTTTCTTATATAAGTAAATATGCATAACAAGTCATGTAATTGCTTTAACTTGAATTGTAGTTTTTATAACCCATCTTGATCATATATAATACTTAAAGTGGATACTAAGGTAACTAATGCTTTATACATGACATCAGACTGACAAAGTTGTTAAAGAGAAACAACAGAATCCTGAACTTGAAATGCCACAGAATGTAACAATCATATTCTGAACAAATAGTATTAAATTGACAATAGACACTCAGTTTAATAACATGAGCTTGTGTATAACACTACTGTTTTAACTTGGCATAAATGACATACACTATATTGAACATCAAGGGGAAGCATGATGATTTTCTCATATAAGTAAATGTGCATAACAAGTCATATAATTGCTTTAACTTGAATTGTGGTTTTGTAACCCATCTTGACCATACATAATACTTAAGTTGTTACCAAAGTAACTAATGTTTTATACATGACATCAAACTGATAAAGTTGCTCAAGGGAAACAATAGAAGCCTGAACTAGGAATGTCACAGAATGTAACAATCACATTCTGAATAAATAATATTAAATTAACAATAATCACTCAGTTTAACCTTTGCTGATTATACAAAGCAGAATGTTGCCATTTAAATCTAAAAATGTTCAGTATATGCCATAAAATGGCAATTTATAAATATGGAAAGGGAATTTGTATTCATTAATCACAATAAGTAATTTATTTTTGCTTTAACCTATAATTTCACTCATTTTATAATAAATGACAGATATGAAAATCCTTGTGTGTAGGAAAATGGGAAGAGGCATTCACTGATAATTAAAATGCACTAACTTTCATCAGTGTTCACACAAAACAAACTTGATGTTTTAAGTAAGTTAGCAAAAAACAAACAAAGTGATTAATTAAATGCTGGCAAACAATGAAATATAACTTATTATATATATCCAGTAAAATACATTGTATTATAAACATTAGATATAAATATTATTACCATCTATTTATATTAAGTAATAAGTTTTGAAAGACTTCATCAATAAGGGTGAATATGTTAAATACTTGTGTGCTATAATCTTTTACTGAGGTTTTATATATGATACATCCTACTTTACTATGATTGAATTGCTTGTCATCTATCTTTCATGTAAATATTAATTGCTTATACAATAAGAAGACATTTATATTGTATTAGAATTCTGTCTAATCCACAATAGTACTATATCTGTTCAAAATAATATAAATATTGCTTATTCCTATTACAAATATTCTCCATATGGTAATTCAGTTTATGGAGCTCAGATGTTCTGGATTGTCAAGGTATGAGTGATAATCTGATAGACTTAGGTTTATCCATCAGATTAAGAATGATTTTCATTACATGGCTAGTGCGGATCTGAATTTTGTTAACATTTATTAATTTAAATTTATTTCACAAAAACATTTTAGTATGCCTGACCAAAACATTACTTTATTGGTAAACACTCAAAGAATAAAACTGATAATTTCTTTTAAAAGCTCAAACATATACTTTATAGTTATCAGAGGAAAATGTTTAATAGTCACAATAAAACAAAAAATACATAGTCTAAATAACCTAAAATGGATTTAACTTTATTATCTTTAAATACCAGTGCCTTAAACAACCCTAGCAAGAGATCAAATCTACTGAAATATTTAAAACTGAACAAAGCACAAATTCTTTTCTTCAAGAAACTCATTTCACAACAAATGACAATTACAAATGGAATCCTATGGAATATATGATATTGGTGTGATCCACTTATAAGACAAAGACAAAAGGGGTAACAATTTTATGGAAAACAAATGTGATTAACCCAGAAATCATTTATAAGTATGAAGATAAAGAAGGCCTTATGACATTAGCAATAGTTAAATATAATAACAGAATATGGACCCTAGCCAATCTATACTGGTTCCCAGGCATTGGAACAGGAACTGTTAAAAACACTTGGATTTCAATTCCAATAGTTATAAAGGCAACTTAATATTAGGAGGAGATTTTAACTGTATATTTGATATTTCTGAAACTACAAATAAAGGACCGCTGCATACATCTGCTGTATCAAAAGCTTTAAACAAGTGGGTAGAATCATTTCATCTTGTAGATACTTTCAAATTTAAAGAAGATAAATCTTTGTTGTTTTCCATCAAGATCACAGATTTGGTACCCAAACTAGAATAGATAAAATATTTGCTGCCCATGACTTACACTCTAAAATTATTAATTTCTCAATCACTCCCTGCCCCTTTTCAGACCACAATTCATTGATACTAAAACTTAAAAATGGGTACAAACCATTAATCTTTAACTCCAGAATTCCAGCATATATAACTAAAATTAAAGAGTTCAAACCCTGGTTATTATCTGAATTACAGTTCTTCTTAGATATTAATTATACTACAGAGATTAATAAAATAATTATATGGGACTCATTAAAAGTTTAAATATATGGTAAAACCCTAACTTGATATTAAAAAAATCAGAGAATGGGATTCTGAATTATTAGATCTACAATCAAAACTTTTGTCAGTAAAAGCTGAAACAAATCAAAATCATTTGGAGATGAAAAAGAAAGTAGAAGTATTAAAAAATAAATACAATGAAATTCTAACACATAAAACTTAGTTTAGCTTTAGAAAAACTAAAAAATTAATACCTTAGCCACTTCTCCCAAATATCTACATAATTTATCCACAAGAATCAAAATACAATCAAAAGCTAATAACATTAAAAGTATCTTCCATGAAAAGAAAGGGAATATATCTCAGACATAGGTGACATTCAAGAAGCCTATAGAAATCACTATATGGAACATTTCCAAAAAGAAAATATACATATTGATCAATTAAATCTAGATGAAAAATGTTCTAATATAAAAAATACCAGAAAAATTAAAACTAGATCTGCAAACACCCATATCCTGCAAAGAAACTGCAGATACAATAAAAGAGAGTAAAAATAATAAAGCTCCAGGTATAGCTGGCGTAATTATGGAATATATATAAACATTTTCCTTCAAAGATACTAACCCTCTTCCATAAAACTCTATTAAAAATTCAGTCACAAGCTTTAATACCACCCTCTTGGAGATATTCCTTAATCACACCAATCCTAAAGGAAAACAACCCCCCAAACCTCTGTACCTCATATAGACTTATACCATTATTAAATAATGACTATAAGGTATTTATGACAACATTAACTAACAGAATGAAAATACCACTATCCAAAACAATAAATAATGATCAAACTGGATTTATATATCATAGACCCACACATGACAATATTAAAAGGATAATTGCTATTATAGATTATGTTAATAAAGAAAATAAAAAACACTCATAATTGGCTTAGATATAGAGAAAGCCTTTGATTCCCTAAATTGGGACTATCTATTCAAAATCCTAATGCTATTTGAATTTCCTGCATCCATTGTTCATCTCCTAAAGAATATATATATACAAATAATTTAGCTTATGTCAAGTTAGGTCATTTTACCTCTGAATCTATACATATAACAAAAGGCACTAAACAAGGATGTCCCATGTCACTGATTCTATTTGCTCTGGCTATTGAAATATTGGCAGATTCAATTTGTAACAATATAAAAATCAAAGGACTAGTTGTTTATGAACAGTACAATTCTAAAGTAATGCTATTTGCTGATGACATATTACTAACATTATCTAATACAAAAGAGATATTAGAAGAATTAGATATAGTAATTGACACATCTCACATGACTTCAGGACTCAATTTCAATAAATCAAAATCAAAATTTTTATTTTTAAATAAAAAAAGAAGTGCAGCCTAAGGGGGATCACATCATAGGGAAACAAGAATCTACCTTAAAATATCTAGGAATTGAGTTATGCAAGGCTAATAATGAATTAGTCTAAAAAAAACAATAATATCATCAACACAATTAAAATCTCTGTGGAAAAATGGAACAAAATAATATTAACATTTGAAGATAGACTACAGTTAATAAAAATGGTTTTACTGCCCATGATCGTATATATAGCCTTGGCAATACAACTATTACCAGAAAGAAATATGCTTAAAGAAATAAAGTCATGCCTAATAAAATGTTTATGGTTTCCCCAAAAGAAACAGAATAGCCTTAATACATTATATCAGACCATGGAAACATGGATGATTAAAGTTTCCTGATATAGAAACATAAGCACAACACTGGAAAGTTTTTAATTTCTCTTTTTGCAATGTAATTACACATTTGCAAATATTTACTTATGGTATCTATATCTGCTTTGCATTTTACTAAATTGTACCTTCAAATAGAATGTTTTAACCTGTAGTTTTTGTTGTATTATACTGACGATAACTTGTTATTGTATATATTGTCACTTTGGAGCTTTTCTCCCCAGGACTCCATTGAAAATGGGCACTTCTGGCCCAATGGACAATCCTGGCAAACAAACTTCAAATAAATAAATAAAAATATAAAAGCATCAATATCTAAAACAATCTCAGATTGGATAAGTCCAAATTACTCTGCGAATTGGAAAGAATTATTAACTGTAATATCAATAAATGAATTTGAATTACAAAAAAAATCAAATAACAGATAAAAACAATTTGCCATGGCACATATGTATTAGCATGCAATAAAACATAACTAAACCCACTAAAACTCATATGGTTAATTATTCAATTGACTCATTTAGGAACATTATTAATACAAATATAGATTTAAAATTTTGGTTTGATCTTTTAACACCATTTATAGTCACAAAGAACTTTCCACATAAAATATGTAGAGAAATTATTAATTCCTGGGAACAGAAAGGATTTGTTTGTTGGCTCCAATGTATCAAAGAACTAAAAGTTGTAGATATGCAAGTAAATACATACAAAATGCCACAACAGGACTGGGTAAAGTTACAGAATATTCTGTCATATTTGCAAAATTTTAGTAGAATAATTAACAATTCTTCATTTAAAGAAATACTTAAATTTATGAAATACATATATGAAATCACATATAATGACTTTGACATGAGAAACAGTATTTCAAAATTTTACAAAATATTGATAAACTATAAAACAACACCCACCCAAAACCTCATATTGGAAATATATAACCAAAGGACACTCAATGCAGTTAACTGAAGATATTAAAACAAATATATTATTATCGATAAAATATACATCCTTTACACAATACTGGAAAGTTTTTAATTGGAAATGCTTGCACAGAGCATTCTTAACCCCAGACAAAAATCAGTAAAATTAGTTCTTCCATAAAAGGAATATGTTGGAGATGTGAGCAAATACACAATGCAGATTGGAACCACATTTTCTTTGATTGTGTTAAAATTAAGGCATTTTGGAATAGTATTAATAACTTTCCACAAGCTTTATTTAATGAATAATTTTATTTATCTAAAGCCCTTGTATTGTTAAATGTAAACAAAGGTCCTCATTTGAATAGGTCAAATATGTATCTAGTATGGACTATACTTGCAATTTCCAGGAAGTGTATAACAATGAGATGGAATACAAGCACAATACCAACTTTAGAAGACTTCTACAGCCTACTGAAGACCACAGCATTATTGGAAATTAAAATTAAAGAACTAAGAATTTATCCAAAGCCATTTATCAACAACCCTTGGGGAAAAGTTTTATCATTGATTGACACTATACAATAATTGGTCAGCCACTCTGATAATGGATTGGACATACTTATAAAGTAACTGTATACATTAAGATTTGTTATAGTGTCAGGCTAATGTAAATAATGTACATAGTTATTTAAGATGTTATGTATAAATACTATGGAATTCATTCAAATGTATTTGAAAAATAAAAAAAAAAATAATGAGTTGCAAAAAAAAAAAACTTTTGGCAATAGTATTTGCTTATTCAAAGTTTCATGATTATGTCTATGGTCAAGCTATTCAGATTGAAACTGATCACCAACCTCTAGTCACTGTTTTAAAGAAGCCTATGCATTCATCTCCAGTGAAATTACAAAGAATAATTCTCAAATTGCAAAAGTAAATGGTCTATACAAAAGGCAGACTTCTTTATCTGGCTGATACCTTATCCAGATTGCCCAGAAATACGATGGAACAGCTTAATGCAGAGAACTTTGACTTTGATGTCATGGAAGTGCATAATTTTTCTACCACAAGACTTCATGAGCTGAGAAATGATACAAAGACTGATCCAGTTTTGCAAAAGCTCAACAATTACTTCAATGTTGGATGACCATCAAAGCAATCTAGTGAACCACTTGAAGTGCAAACTTATTTTCTTACAGAGATGAGATTTTGAAGGAAGATGGCATTATTTTCAAAGGTGCTAAAATTTTTGTTCCAGCTTCTTTACAATATAAATATATCCAGATTTTGCATTGTGGTCACCCAAGTTCTGAATCTACCAAAAGAAGGGCAACATGACTAGTATTTTGGCCTTCTCTAGCAAAATATATTGATAAAGTACTTTCTTCTTGTTCAGTATGCAATAGTATTAAACTGCATTTCAAAATGAACCCCTTCAGCTAAGTCAAGTTCCTGAACTACCTTGGTCAACAGTAGCCAGTGATATATTCAAGTGGAACAATCAGCATTACTTAGTGTTGGTAGACTTTTATTCAAACTGGTTTGAGATTGATTTACTTATTAATCTAACGTCCACTGCTATCACCAAGTTGAAACGTCATTTCTCAGTCCATGGTAGTCCACACAAAGTTACTTCTGACAATGGTATCCAATTTACCACTCAGTTGTTTCAGAAATTTGCAAAAGAATGGGGCTTTGTACATATTACTAGTAGTCCAGAATATCCACAGTCCAATGTACTAGCTGAATGTGCAGTACAGAGTGAAAAGCAATTATTAGAGAAATCAAAGCATGATAATACTGATGTCTTTTTGAATTTACTCAATCTCAGAAACATACCCTGTGATGATATTCTTGGCTGGCCTGCTCAGAGACTTCTATCTAGGCACACCAGAACAACATTGCCTATCAGTTCCAGTTTGTTGAGGCCTAAAGCAAAGAACAACAGAACAGTCAGAGTCCAACTATTCAGAATGCATTCTCTCCAGAAGTCCAGTTATGATAAATTGAGTGGATTTCTTCATCCATTGAAAGAAGGAGAGACTGTGAGGATACAAATGGTGAATGGTTTCAACCAAATTGATCAAGTAACGAATATATGTGCCTTGCTGAAATCCTACTTTATAGAATCGAAGGGTGTGGAGTGCAGGAGAAATTGCAGATATCTTCTTCCTGTATCAGAATCGATATCGCACCAATGTTCCTGTGATACAGAATGTAGACCTCAGAGCAATCCAGGCAATGTTCCTGTTGCAGAATGTGTCTTAACTTATACTTCCATTCCTGATGATGTTCCTGATGTCCCCAAAGCTGAGCATTTAGCAGAGACAGTTCCATTTGTTAGACCTAGTTCTAATTTCTATGTCACACAGTTTGGTCATATTTCCAGACCTAGTGTGAAATACACAATAACCTGGACATAAGTGTCTGTATGTATTTAGTTCTGTATAATTGCCTGATAAAAAATTATTTGTATCAATTGCATGTTAATTAATGTCATCAATACTACATGACTTATTTCTCAAAGAGGGAGGATGTAGAATAGTGTGAGTGTGTTGTACCTTTAAGAAGCATTTCAAGGACAGCATGTGCATATAAATAGCAAGCACTTGCTAGCTTCAGTGCCATTTTGAGAGTGCAGCCAGATGAGTATGTACGAGTGTGATAGCTAGTTTGTTTATAAGTTTATCTAAGTTAATGTTATTAAGCCTCGATCCTGATGTGTTTGTACATAATAAAGCTGCTTGAACAGAACCCACAAATGCTCATCTGTTTTATCCTGACCGGACAAGCTCCAAAAAGTTTTCCCATAGCAAATAAATGAGTGCTTGTAGAAGCAACTCTGTATCTTGTTCTCATGTCTCCATCCATGGAGACAATGTAATAAAAAACAATAAAAGCAGAATACTTCTTTCTTTCAGTGGCTAGTAGATAATGTTTTCTGACAGCATTCAAGTGTTGTCCCAGTCTGGGAGAGTAATAGAGATAAGACAAAACCAGACAGCACATAGTAGAAGCACCAGCTGTACTATGTGTATTAGCATGCATAACTTTCCTTTTAGGTTTATCCAAGTTTGAGAGTGTGGCTGTCAGTCCGGGAGAACTGTTCCTATTAAACTTCAGTATTTGAAGATTTACATACTTTTGTGTGTTGTTATTAAGCTAATAGGTTTTAGGGGTGTATTGAGGGGGTTTTTTGCACTAAAACAAAAGGTTTTGTACGATGTGACATAGGTGCAAATGGATAAGACAAGAAACAACTCTATAAAAGACTAACCTGCCAAACATTAGTGTATGCACATAACATAAAAGCTGGAACTAGACATTTAAAAAGCTGCCACATATAAAAGGTGGGAATAATAACTGTTTAACATAATGACACTTTCTATATTATCTTTAAATGTAAATGGTCTCACAGATATATACAAAAAGAAAGAGTAATGGGACTATATTAAAAAATGTTTAGTGCAAATAGATATGACACGAGACACATTTGGAAAGAACTGAACATGTGAATTTGATAAAGAAAGGTTTTCAGGATGGTTATTCATCAGAATACCTGGGACAAAGGAAAAGAGGGGTAGTTATTTTAATTACAAGAGGAACTCCAATAATGATTGACGAGGATAAAACAGATAATAATGGCAGATTTGTAGTACTAAGGGGCTACTGGCAGGACAGGAAGATTTCATTGGCATGTATTTACATTCTACCTAACATTACAATAATGGAACTTAAGAAAATTCTGGGAGAAGTAATCGGATTTCAGCAGGGAATATTACTTATAGGTGCAGACTGAGATTTGATTTGCAGCAGTGAAGATGTATTGGGGGTGGGAAATATAACAAAGAAAGGTAGATTTTTGAAGAAATTTATGAAAATATTTAGCATGGAAGTTGTAAATTTACTATTCTGTAAGATACAAAAACTTGGCTAGGCTAACATAACTTATATTTCACAGGAACATGTGCATTTAATTCAAAGTTGTGATACTCATCCAATAACTATTCCAGATCATGTGCCAATAATAACTAAAATAAAAATGAGACCCTGTTGCTTTCCCATCTAGCTGTTGAAAAGAGAGGAATTTAAGGAATGGTTAGTGGAAACTATTCAGAAGTTATTAGAGAAGATAGAAATTCCTTCTGAAAATATAGCTCGGGAGTAGAATAAAACTAAAGTGGAGTTTAAAAATAGAGTGACAGCAAAAGAAAGAGAGATATGGTTAAGAAGTAACAAGAGTTATTTAGAGAGACTGAAAAATGTTAAAGTATTGCAGAAGGATTGTTGCTAAGCAACTCTTTTTTGATAATAACTCCACAGCACAAAAACTTTTAGCACAACAACTAAGGTAAAAGAAAGTCAAAAGGGTTGTCACCAAGCTTAGGGAGCCTATAACAAGGAAGATAACAAGAGATCCTGTACATTCACTTGAAATATTTTGGAAATTTTATAAAAGTCGGTATAAAGCAGAGAACTATGGAAAACAAGAAAAGCTACAAATGGAAATGGTTATGGAAGAATTAAATATGCCAAGGTTATAAGTAGATGAGACTCAATTACTAACAGAATAGGAGGAGAGGAGATGAGATAAAAATGGTGATATATAACCAATCCACATGAAAGTCCCCAGGAATAGATGGTATTCCTGTGAAAGTGTGGAAGCTAGGAGGGGAAAACTGATAAAGATCTGAAAGGTTTTTGTTTAACAGTATTTTAAGAGGAGGAGAAACACCAACTTCCTGGAAGAAAGTGGTGATGGCTGTAATACATAAAGATGGTAAAGACCCATCAGATCCAGCTTCATACAGGCAGGCCCATTTCAATCCTAAACCATGATTATAAAATGTTTATGACTATAATGGCTAAAAGAATGGCAAAAGTGATGCCAAAACTGATATGTATCACTGTGGTTTTGTGGAGGGGGAACAAATATTTGACAACATTAACAGAAAATTGATAATCCAGAGGGAAGCAGAATGTAAAAAAATACCATTATTGCTATAGTGGGTCTTGATGTAGAGAAAATGTTTGACAGAGTAAGCTGGCAGTTTATGAGCAGGGCAGTGGAAACACTTGCATTCCTTGATAAAATTATAAGGTTGCTTAAGAGGTTATATGAGGGATCAGAAGTGAAAATTAAAGTGGGCGGGTACCTTTCTGATAATTTCTGTTTGAGTAGAGGAACCAGGCAGGCATGTCCTCTTTCCCCTTTGTTATTTGCATTATATTTAGAACCACTGCAAAGAAAATAAGGGGCTCAGAAATTCAAGGATATAATTAGTATGGTAGTCAAGAAAAGCTGGCTATATTTGCAGATGATATATTTTATACCTGATTGTGGTGGCCATGGTGGTGCAGCGATTAGCGTTGTGCCTCACAGCAAGAGGTTCTCCGGTTCGATCCTCAACTGGGGTGCCTTCTGTGCAGAGTCTGCATGTCCTCCCTGTGGTCTCGTGGGTTTCCTCTGGGTGCTCCAGTTTCCTCCCACATCCCAATGATATGCTGTAGGTGGATTGGACACACAAAATTGGTCCTAGGCATGAGTGCATACATATGTGTGCCTTCAGTGGAAGGTTAGGCACTGGGCAGGCAATTCAACACCATAAAACTCTACTGCCAATCATGAGTGGACAGATGATCCACTGTGGCGACCCCTAACTGGAAAAAGCTGAAGGAAGAAGATTATTTTATACCTGATAAAAACAAAATATGACATTTCAGTGTTGTTGAATATTTTGAGACAGTTTCAAGTCTTTTTGGGATACAACATTAATGAAGCTAAAACAAAGGCAATAGCTGTAAATTATGTACCCACACATGAATTGGTTCAGCAGTATCCATATTTATGGGAACATGATAAAATAAAGTACATAGGAGTATGGATTAAAAAAATTCTGCTGTGGCAGCAAAGACTTTCTGGGCAAAGACTAAACAAAAGATAATACAAAAGCAGAGAAATTGTGAGCTCCTTTTATGGGTATGGATAGCAAGATACAAGCAGTTAAAATGTTTTTAGTCCCTTTATTTTTATGCATAGGTCAGGCATATTTTTTATCAATCAGAGCAGAAGTTGTAGATAGCAATTAATAAAGAGCTGAAGGATTTTATCTGGGAGGGGAAGAGGGCAAGAGTCAAGAGGGATAAGCTGATTCTTCCAATAGAGTAAGGTGGTTTGTGATTATCTGATTTGAAGGGGTATTTCAGAGCTATACAGTTAAGGTTTTTATACACAGCACAAGCAAAAGCCTATAATTCAAAGTGAAAATCGATGATGACGAAACAGAGATCTCAAGAAACAAGGAGAGACTGGGATTTTGGATGCAGATTCTTAAGGAGAATAACAATAACTATATACACAATATTACATTCATAAAGTAGCAGAAAATATTCTAAGAACTAACACAGGAATGGAGAAAGGAGATTCTCCTGATAGGGATGACTGCAATTAATGATATGGACAATAGGTAAGAGGAGGTGGGAATTTATTGGAGAAGACTGCAAAAGAACCCAGGTATTGGGAGCACATAAATACAGAGGGAAATGTAATAGAATGAGAAGAGGCCAAGAATGTATTTGGATTGCAGGCTAGAGATTGCCTTCCCTGTCAAGGATTGATATCAATGCACTGACAAAGATAAATAAATCCTTGATTGATCTTAAGCAAAAGACCAGCACTGGTAGAGTTTTTAGTAGAATCTAGAACATGATCTGCTGTTAAAATAGAAATAACTAGTACAGCGCATAAAATATTACGTGACAACTATAGGAATTAATCAGAGGAAGTTATAAAGGATTGGGAAGAGACACTTAATAAGCAATTAACAAAGAAACAATTGGAGGGATATCTGTATGTTTCCCAAATTTGCAACAACGTTTAGAAAATTTAGGATCTTTGCTTGGAAATGTTTACATAGGTATTTTTATACCCCAAGTAAACTCCAGAGTTTTTCCTGAGGTAGATAGCAAATGTTAGAGATGTGATGGGGTAGATAGAGGTAATTGGGAATGTAGTTTCTGGTAGTGTAATGGGTTGGCAGACTATACAAATTCCCTGCAGACTACTCTATCAGAAATACTGGGTGAGCAAATTGGTATAACTAAGGAAATTTTTTTTTTTTGAGCTGTGATACAAAATCGGAATTGTCTAGACATAGTAAGGCCTTGCTGAGTCTAATTATGGTGGCTGCCAAAAAAGCAATTACTAGAAAATGGAAATCAAAATCTAAGCCAGCTGTACTAGATAAAGCAAATATAGTAGAGATGAAACAACTGGAATTGGGATCTTTAGAAAAGTTTAGGAGCAAATAGGTTTGTTTTATCTTATCAAAGAGGCATTACAGCGAATGCTTCTTCATCGAACCCTAAAGAATGAACCACCAGTTCTGTGAACAGCTGATACAGCGCTTTTTTTCCTAGGGGAAATAAAATCAGTGATCCGGCCAAAAATAAACAAACACATAAAAAGTGGGGGGCAAAGCCCCCCATCCCCTAACTAAATATACTAACTCCGAGATTCCACTGCAGTGGGGAAAGGGACAAATTCACGCTGCTGGCCAAGCAATTTTTTTCCCTAGGAAAAAATTGCTGAATCGGACGTTTGCTGAACTGGCATTTCTTTCTTTAGGGATCAATGAAGAGGCATTCGCTGTAATGCCTCTTCGATAAGATAATATATAGCAAATTACATAGAAAAAATAGGAATTGTGGGAACAATACATGCAGAGGAGGAATGAGGTTTAAAAGAAGGCAGGATTTGAATGGGCTATGCAATGTTTGACTGACAGTGACAGGATAGATTATAAGTGATTTATGTTTGCAACTAAAATGGTTTGTTTTCATTTATATAAATATATGACTGCCTTTGTCATAAGTGGAACTTTAATAAATATAATTCTTATTAAAAAAGATCACTTTTTAAATGTGATATTTTTGGTAAGTCTTAGTTTTTTTAAGTACTGCCTTAATATAATTTATCCTGGCACGTAGCAGTGCCAGTGATGGTTCTAATGGTAGCTGTCAAACGCCCTAAGTAAGGTATTCCCCAGCATTCATACCTCATCTGTTGCAGAAGATATCTTATTCATATCACCATACATCTTCCAGTTTCAGTCTTCCCAACCACTCTTGGTCACTACCATTTGACTTGTGATCCTGCCTGTTTAACATGCAGTCCTACAGTATTTTTGGACCATGCCAGTCGTTATAGTCTTTAGCAGGACTGGATCTAAGGGAATGGTCATCTAGAAACCTTATCAATGAAATGAACTTCAGGTTTGCTCGACTTTCTGTTATTTACCTGCCTTCCTTCTTCATATATCAGTTTACTGTATGAGTGTCAGTCACTTGTTTAATTATCATGGGTGTGACCATTTGACTAAAGCATAATATGGTAAATGTCTTGCTGCACCCTTTCATTTATTAATGTAAGACCATGAAAATAAAGATGGTGCAAAGAAAGGGTAATATTTGTACAGAAGTTCAAGCTAAAAAACAAGAGTATTGTCAGTAATAGAGCTGAATGTATGATTCTGTTAGATAAACATGGTGGCAGAGTGTGTCAGTGGGATTAATGACAGGGCATACGGAGTCCCTTGAACTCAAAGTGTTTGATTTATTTTATAACATGTCAAAGCCCCTTTACTATATACAGTAGACTGTATTGTGGGAAAAATTAAAGTTTGCAAGCTCATTTGGTACAGAAAAGGGAAGATATTAAATGGAATATGCCACTAAAAGGGTTCAAAAGACATTTTTGTGTTTAAGGCTGAAAATGCACAGAAAAAAGCTGATTTCTATCATACACCAAAATATTTCAGAATGGTAAGTGTTTGCTCATGTAAAGCCGAGGAAGAAAACAAAATGCTATGATATCAGCTGAGATTGCACAGACTACCAATGTAATACTAATCTGAAGCCGTTTGTGAGCTACACAATTGCCATATTAAAGTGAGCACTTATTGGAGATAGAACATGGCAGGGAATCTAATGATACAGTCTGTGACATTTCATCAGACACCAGGTAGTATTGGATATAAAACCATTCATTTTTCTGATTGTTCAAGTCCTTAGAAACAACAAAACCCAGTGCATGCAAAGCTCTAAACACAGAGAGCTGATGTGTTTTTATAATGAGCCGTGCCTTCCATAGTCCCTAATTTTAGTGCAGTACACTGACAGTCTCCAGGACTGCAGAGGCATACAGTAAGATCAAAAAATAGTATGTTTAGCTTTTACTTCACGACTGTGTGACCTCAGAGATAGTATATTTAAAAATGGGGTGGGGGGTAGTGAAAGCAAAGCTTCCACACTGGTGGTTGTAGAAGGTTTGTTCTCCCTCTGAAAATGGGAGTTCAAAGTATTAATAGCTTTCACATTTTGTGACTGTAATTACTGCAGTTATCGACATTTAGTGGTACTCGTCAATGTAATTTTGCTAATTCATATTCTGAGACTCCAGCACATGATAAATCATTATGGTTCTGTTGTATGGGTCTCACTAAATGTTAGAGGCAGTATTATAACCCTGTTGCACAGTGACTGTATATATCATTGAGCTAGTTAGAAATGGCCAGAGATGGATCGTGTTTAAGGTGATGGGTCCTGGACTATAGACCATTTTTTTCAACCACAATATTACAACTTGACAATTAATTGAGACAGCAGCTGCAACTCTTGAAGCATGAAAATGCTAATTTCCGAGGAAGAAACGAAGGGCAGATATCTCCAAAACATTTAGGGTAGACTGCAATATTGGAAAATAATAAAGTTTGGAAGCCCATGCAGAAGTAATAGACAAATAATTGGATGGGGGGAGTGAAATATTTCTTCAGTAACATTTGTGACCAATGCTTTTCAACTCCTGGCTCTGTCAACAGTCCTATTTCCCACACACTTGAATCCTTTTATCCCAGGGCCTTCACATTTTCCCTGGCAGTAATGGCACCAGTTCCCATATTGTAATCCCGATTCTCTTAAGAAAACATAACAGGATCGGTTTTCATTTTCTTCATCTGTAGCACTCACTCTTAGTAAGGCGGTCTGTAGTGTGAAACCCTCCTACACTAATATACGTTGTAATTGGAAATGAAGGGCTGTCACCTGACTATGTGATCATTTGCTTAAAGAGGCATGCAGTCCTAAACAGTTGCAATTCTTCGATTAAAGATCACATTGAAAGGTTCTTTCTTACCATTTTCTTTTCCCAGTAATTATGTTCTCGCCATGTAAAGGTGGCTTTCCAATTCTAAAATAGTTTCTTCGTGAGAACAATAAATATTAATACATTCATGGATGTATTTCTTCTCATCTGAGCAGTTGTCAGGTACTTCATGATTCCGAGTATGTGATACTAGACTTTGATGAAGCAGTAGGGGAAATCAACAGCTCTTAGTGGATGGGCATGTTTTCTTTAGTCTGCAGCAGATTCCTACAAATAATGTGTCACAGACTGCAGAGCAGTGACTCATTTACTCATGTCAGGCAATCAGAGAATAAATGAATAACTAATTAAATGCATTTTTATTCAAATGAAAAGTAACAAGGCAGAAATGGAACAGGATAGAACACCTAATAAAGTGTATGTTAAGCATGCAGCATTATAACTCAGATATAACACTGTAATAAATAGTTGTGCATAATGGGATGATTACTCAGGTAGAAAACTAGGAGTATGTGAATCACCCCAATGATAGCCTATAGTAAAGTATATTTGCATGTGTTAAAATATCAACTGGATTAGTGCTGGAATGAAAAATGTTCTTTGAACTGAATGGGCTTCTCGGTAAGGCTGAAGCTCCATCTTGGTGCTGCAGGCAGTACCTGGTGGGAAGCCAGCCTGCTTGCAGTACCAAGTTCCATATACATGTTCAGCTCTACTGAAGGCTGCAGGAGTTTGGGGAAAAGCCTGGGAGCATGCTCATATGTGGCTGGTTTAGTGTAGTGTGAGCTATAGGAATGTCTCACAGTGTTCTATTTTCAAAATTTGATTTAATTCCTTGGTGGACTAGTGGCCCCACAAACCCTTCCCTCATCTTGGACAGGGAGAATTGAGGTGTGATGGCCATGACACCCTGTAGATGGAGCTCTTGAATTGGATGGTCTGATGGCAATGTAGCTCCACCTGTATGCCAAGTCTAGTTCTCTGCCAGCAATACCCGGTGTGGCACACAGGTGTAGATGCTGTAGCAGACAACACTGACTTACCAAAGTCTTCAACTAAGTTTGAGATAGACTCAGAATAGGTAATAAGAGTCAGTACTACAGAGTGTTACAGAATCTCAGTACCTGCACCTGACATAACAAGATTTCTTTCAATTCATTAGCACCAGGTATTGGGCTACACACGTTTGTCCCCCCGTGATCTCATCAGAAAGTACTACCAGATGTTATAGAATCAAGAAATAATCGAACAGCTCCTCACTGTACAGTACATGCGACATAAGTACCTACATCAGATTTCATAAATATAGCTCCATAGAGGTAGCTAAATTAAAAACTACACATTTTAGAAGCAAGAAAGCCACTTTACATGATGAGACCATAATTAGAACAAAAAGAAGTGGTAAAAGCATTTGCACATGATCCTGAAGTCCAGAGCAACTGCCTGAGGTCCCACTCCATCAGCAGCAGGATAAAAGCCTTTTAAGAGTCACTCATTAGTATGGTAAATAACTTGCCTTCTGAGTCACTGAGACTCCATAAGTAAGGATTATAGGTTCATAGGTAAGTACCAGGCTAGCTGCCCTCGCGGGCTATTTTAAGCCTAGCCAGTTTACTATTTTGTTCTCAAATTAAGCTATCCTATTTGGTTAGAGAGTGACCTTAACCATTCCATACTTGATAATTATATATTACCCCTAATGAGAATAACTGGGATCATACCATAGATAATTTGAGTGGACCCATGCATGGGATAAAGCATTTAGGAGCTGCTTCTGACCATTAGTAGTGTGGGGAGTCCTGGAGTAAATTTTCTGTTCCCCATCCATAGATCCAAGTTATGCTTAAATATGGACAGGGATGAACTTTCTTTTCTGTGGATGGGGAGTCTGTTCCTGAGCAGTGGTATCCTCTGCAAGATACACCTGCCCCTCCAAACCATTTTGTTGATTTTGTAGAAGAGGTTTAGATCCCTAGACTAAAAATTTCTGATGCCATTTGACTTGCTGATGTGCAGTAATTTTATCAGTACTAGGCCGAAGAATGCCTTGTATGGCAGACACAGGTCAGCTCTTAGCAGTCTGTAGAATACTGAGTGACAGCACTTTAAGTTGGTCCATGTAGGGCATACTATTTTAAGTCTTGTATCATTTTAGTAAGGTATCTCTGTGGGTGTTCCATTGTCTGGACAGATACATGCTAAAGGGGGCATTATTTACAAATTTAGACTGGCTTGTGACCAGGGTTTGTAGGTTACTTATATCAGTAAACCACAATGTGGAAAAGCACTCAAGAAACGTGCCAATAAATAAAAAAGAGTGCTTGAGATGTAACTAGAGACGAACGAGTTAATCCAAATTGTTTAATTCAAATTCACACAAATACCAAAAAGTAGCCGATGTAAGCATATATAAACAGTCGTTGTGAGCATGCTTACATCAGCTACTTTTTGGTATTTGTGTGAATTTGAATTAAACAATTTGGATTAACTCGTTCGGCTCTAGTTACATCTCAAGCACTCTTTTTTATTTATTACTTATAAGCTCCTCAATCATGCACTTCATAACTTTACTGATGGTACTTTGTGGCTAATAGGTCTACAGTTTTTGGGGTCTGACAATGGTACCCTGTGCCATTTTCCACATTTCATGGGCATAACCCATGCAAAGAGTTAAATGGAAGAGGTTAAGAGGAGTTTGCTTAAGTTGTGCTTGGAACTTAGCAAACATGTGAGAAAAAGAAGTTTGGTAGATTGTTTCTTGCTGATACTGATCCGGGTATCTTAATCTGATTTGCCATCCCTCATACATAGTCATATCCTCTTCATTTCACAGTTACATCAACAGAAACTTTATGACAGTGAAGCTAATTTTATAGTATTTTCAGTTTATAAAAAAGGTTAAACGTAAGAAGCTGCAACTTAAATTCATAATGTTCAAGCATTCATAATCTAAAATAAATATAGTTTCATGGTTGTCATGAAGGACAGAAGAAAAGATTATGAGAATTAGCTTCAGGGTTAAAGACTGTAGGTCACTTGCAGGTCATTGTATTAGCCTTGTCTTTCTTACTCAGCTGCGTTGGCATACTGGTTAATAGTATAAATGATTCTTGGAAAAAAGCTCAGAAGGCATCTGCCATTGCACAATGATATGCTGATGAAAATGTTCATGATAGTAGTGACTGTATCAGATTAAAATGCTGTTCCTACAAGTGCTTGTGCATAAATGGAAAACAAACAGTGTAAAAATATTCATTACTGCTTATTCTTCTGGCATGTCTTATATCATGCACTATTAATTTTATGAGCTGCTGAATGAGATTAGCATGTGAAATCGTTTTTAAGCATTATACGATACAATTTTCAATTATTTCTGAGGCGACAAATAATGTAGGGACTGTCCTTAGATGCTCTGCAGATTAAATCTTTGACTTTTCCTTCATGCGGTGTACAACAGGGACGGTAGTGGGTGACAGCACTTGAGGAGTTAATGAACAGTGCTATTTTAGAAAGGTGAGAAATCGTAATGAGCTAATTCACACTCTGACACCTGGGCTGTGGGAATCTTCAGTGAAACATAATGTCTTCATCCAAAATTAGCAATAAATTTCACCGTGTTTGTCATTGTCTTCCTTTGCAAATATAATACAGCAGCTGCACGCCTTTCATGTTGAATTCTAGCACAGTTACTTTTTTCTTGACACCAACTTCAGCAGTCCTACTAATGCTCTGATTGTCCTGGACATAAACCTTGGATTTCAGTTTTTAATCCAAGTACAGGTAAACCTTTGCCCTTTGCTCATTCCTTTTTTCTCCACATACTTGTTAAAGCCAAACCTTTACAAGTGAATTACAGTTAAACGATTATTTTGGTAACAAGTAAAACTTACTAGGCAGACTTCTTATTTTTTCACGTGACCTGTAAGAGTCAGTTGCAACAATTGACAATGTGGTATCAAACCTAGGATCTGTCTCTAATTTTTTCCCCTTTGCGGAAGGATGGGAAGGATGCAGAGCTCAAATGAAGATACATCTTATTTTAGGATACACCCACCTTAAAATGCAGACCTGTTGGTAAAATAATACAGGGAGCTCAGGTGTATGTCTTCTGCAGTGGCAGACATGAACGCAGAACATGTCATATTATGGACAAGCAACTTGAGTGCCATGATTGATGTAGGGCATACGTTCTCTGAGTCTCGTACACTGAGCCTCCCTCAAATGACAGAAAATCCTTGAGTCTTTCTCATATATCAAAAAAGTATTCTAAGACTCCTCATATTGAAAAATAAGTTTATGTCACACTGCCATGCCCATGTATAAACATGTCTATATTATATACTCAAAGTTTTAAAACTTCGATGCTCATATGATCGACACCATATGAGCGAAGTTGTGTTATTAAAAGAGAGGACGTTAAATTTAGTTTTTCCATGGAAGAGGAACTGAAGCAAAAGTAGTAGTTTTTTTTTAGGGTTGAGCATAAGTTGTGAGTTAGAAACAGAGCTGAATCCAGCACTAGGCAACCTAGGCAGCTGCCTAGAGCCTGCAGGCTGGGGTGGGGGTTGGGGGTTGGGGGGTTGTCACAGCATTTTATTTTTGATTATGCAATTATTAAAATTTTTCTTCTCAAATGGCATCTTTTTCTTTAAGAATGCAAATACTTATGTACTCTGCATGCATCTTTACCACGACACACACACACACACCAATACAGATTTAAACATTCCTGCTGCTTCTTTCCATGTACAGAATTTAAATGTGAGACAAGCCATTCCGTTCTTTCCTTTGGTAAGTTAGAAGACTCTATGAGGTGTGTGTGTGGCAGGTTTGTTAATTATCTTACTTAGGCTCAAACCCTGTACCTTGGTTACAGGAGACAAGAGCCAGAATCCAATACACCATCTACTAGACTGCTCAAGGAATTGTGAGTTTCAAGAAAAGAGAAGTTTACTGCTGATCATGCTGTTTTCTATGTGGAACTGTTTTGTTTAGCAGATGACCATCAGTGTTTGTGCTATAAAATTTGAAAGCAGTGTTAGTAGCACAACAGGTAGTATACTTGCCTTTGGTGCAGAAGGCTGTGGGTTCTAATCCCACACCAATGTACATGGATTGCTGATACTGCCATGCACTTTAAGAAGGAATGGGGGTGCTTTACTCCTGATTATGTCATTTTTGGACAAGATGCCTAGTAACTATGAATTTGTTGTTGGTTTGCCAGCAATTCCCTATTGCAGTTTCACCAGCTTACCAAGTTTTTTTTTTATGTAACATAGGCAATTTATTCTTCAAGGGCAGCTAGCAATGAATTTGTAGATGAAACACGGACATGTGAAGCTGTTTGCCAGTAACAATCTCTTCATTGATTACAGATCTCTTTAATGTAGAACTACTCGGATGACTTTTACTTCTGCAGAGATTGTACATATATAGGTAGATTGTAACGACAGATGTTTGAGTGGCCTTGTATGGTTGAAATGTTCTGAGATGGGTAGTTTTGTCTTTATTTGTTCATACATTCTGTTTCATTAAATCACCCTAACAAGTGGTGGTGTATTATATAAGGGATATAACTGAATACAATCAGGAAGGACAATCAAGCAAAGCATGCATGTGTGCATGATTCTAAAAATGCGTGCAGCGGTCCTTCGCTCTCATTTTATTTCAATGTGGGTTTCAATGCCATTTCAATAAATGTGAGTTTCAAGGGCAGAGAAATTTACTATTTATGCCAAGTCTGTTTTCGTTGTGAGACTGTTTTTGTTTTGCTTAGCCAATGGCTATCAGTGTTTATTCTATAAGAACTGAAATAACAGTTTTCAATTAAATACAAATATCTGTGATGATTGTAGAAATAAAGAACAAAACAGTATGCACACTGATAGGTTTGAACTGTGTTTATGTTTAATCCACATCCCTCCCACCCACCCACCCCCCACGCAAAGGTAACCACTATGAAAAACTTCTCCAAAGTTAATTTTGGGCTACTAAAAACAGAGGTGGCTAACTTCACGGCACCCATGCAAATGAAAATTAGTTGCAATACTGCTAAATCATACACCAGTGCACTGTACGAACAAGTACATAAATGCATGGGTCTCGCCATACCCAATAGAACCAAGACGCTCTCCTCCAAAAAAGAAAGCCAATCTGGTAGTCCCCTGCCATAAACAAACTCTACAACAGAAGGAGGAAACTGATGCGGAGTAAGGTGAAGTCCCAAGACTGGAAAAACTCCCTTATCAGCCTTAACAAAAAGTTGAGATCCCTCATCAAATCCTCTAAGGCTCGTGATTAAAACAGAATTGCAGCAGATAGTAAATACAGCCACAAGGGCTTCTATAGTTATGTAAAGAATTGACACGGCAGTACCCAGTTAACCACAAGGGCTTCTATAGTTATGTAAAGAATCGACACGGCAATACCCAGATTTGCTCTGAGCTGCTGCACAATGTTACCCCCTATACTAAGCCAACAGATATTGCCAATATACTGGCCGACAGATTCAGTGTCAACTTTACCCCTCTCCCCCCCAAAGGACCAATTACAATATCAGTAGATTGCCAGGCACCCAGTATTACTGCTGCACAGGTTAAGACACCACTGTCCAAGGCCAAGAATACAGCTTTATGGGACCTGACACTATCCCTGGCTGTGTTCTACATGAACTACAGAGTGAACTGGTACCTCACCTCTGTGCCCTGTTCAATCACAGCCTCACCGCAGGCTTTGACCCTACCAAATTGTGCAATGCTACAGTCATGTCTCTCCATAAAGGAGGAGCGACTACAGACCCATTAGGCTGATGAGTCAGATTTACAAAGCTGTGGAATGCACCATCATGGACCTAATAAACAAGGATAAAGGGAATCTCCAAACTCTGGATCCCACACAGTTTGGTTTTGTGAAGGGTAGATCATGCCTGCTCAACTTGGTCAACTTCTTTGAGTCAGTCACCAGAGCTGTGGATGAAGGCAAGGTGGTTCATACAGCCTACTTTGATCTGGCCAAGGCCTTTGATACCATTCCCCACTCATGAATCATAGAAAAACTCACTAAACAAGGCATCAACCCCTATATCACTAGGTGGGTTGAAAACTGGCTCACAGATAGAGCCCACAGTGTGAAAGTAGCTGACTCTAAGTCAGACTGCCAACCAGTCATGAGTAGACTCCCAGAGGGTTCGATCATGGGTCCTCTTCTGTTTGGTATCTACTTCTTTGAAGTCCAGGCCAACACGAAGGGACTCTGGATGACAAAGTTCACTGACGATTGCAAGTTGGGAGCTGTTATTAACTCCCCAAGTGATGTGTACATCCTACAGAAATCCCTCACTGAGACCAACGACTGGTGTCAGAGCCATGGCCTTAAGCTCAGTGCCAAAAATGTGTCATCATCCCCTTTGGGAAAAACTCGGTTCCCATGAATTACCACATCGATGGTAGTCCACTGAACACACAAGGTGTTATAAGAGATCTGGGAACACAGGTTGACAACAACCTCTCTTTTGACCACCACATTGCCACTGTGGTCAGAAAGTCCTTTTATGTGGCACATCTCAGTACTAAGGGTTTTGCATCCAGGAAGAAAGAGGTCATTGTCTCCCTCTACTCTTCCCTCATTAGACCAATCATAGAGTACAATGCCCCATTTGGCATGTACCTCACTAGACACCTGCAACAACTGGAGAGGCCACAAAAGTACCCTCACAAAGAGGATCCTAGGCCTTAAACACTTGCCCTATATGGATAGACTCAAAAAACTCCAACTATTCTCTGTCTCATATCTCCTACTTAGGGGCGATCTCTGCTTGACTTTCAAAGCCATGTCTGACCCAGCTCTGTTAGAAATGCTACATCTAAAGAAATCTTAATCCTTCCACAGCACACACTCCAGAGACCTCAACCTCATTACCCCAATCAACAGAATGTGCTGGAGGGACAGGTTCATAACCCAGAGACAGCCCGTGCTATGGAACAGACTTCCCATACATGTCAAACAGAGCACCTCACTGTCCCTCTTCAAGAGAAATCTTGATGAGTGGATGGGAAATAGAAAATTCACCCTGGGGATCACTCCAGTGGCTCTATTCGACAGAGGCACTGGAAACTAAGGTCGTGTGGCATGATGCCAGGGTAATCCTATGGGCTAGGCTTGTAAAGGCTCCAGGGCCATTAGCCTAGTACACACCTATGAACCTATAGTTACTGGGGAGAGATAGCAAAGTAGTGGGACACCCGAATGGTTGCGGGGGGGGGGGTTGCTGTCAAGGGGAGGCACTGCTGGGGAGGTGGGGACAATCCATTAACCTGCCTATGGCCTCATTTGACCATTATCTGGCTCTGGTTACAAAGTCATGTTTTAGTTTCTGTTAAATCTTCCTCAGTAACAGCTTTACATGCAATACAACACACACACACCAAAACCATTGCTTTAACTGTTTCCTCTATTTTTCTTACCTAATTGATTTTTTTTACCTAAACCTTCACGATTATCATAATTCTCCCAATAGTGTCAACTCCTCATCAGTCCTTTCTTTCTTCCTGCATCTTCATTGTAAATATCTTGTTGGTAATGTTTTTTCAATATCTGTCAAAGTGTATTTTAATTTAATAGCTTTTACTTATATTTATTCAATTATTTTGCCTTTTCTTATTCAATTTTCATCATATTCGTTTTATTTGTTAAGTGATCTTTTGTCATGCTGCTGCTCTGTACTATATAGATGTTTCTGTTTTTCATCTCCTAGGCTGGGTATGAAAAAGGTGCATTGGAATCATAAACAGAATAAATACAAAACATACAAAAAGGACTCTGACGTCGGTGAGGTATTGATGATTATTTAGGTGCCAGCTTGGTCCTACAGCAGGAGAATAAGATATTGAAACAGCAGGGTGTTAACTTGGAGGCAAAACTGAAATTGTTAAAAGATAAACTAATTGGCCAACAGGATATGGCCACTGGAAGAATATCTGAGTAATGAAAGTTGTGAAGAAAGAAGAGGGGATTGACTGATGTTCATTAAGGAATAGCTACAGATTTGAAGTACCTGTCAGGTAAGTCACATTAACACTGAGACAGCACAAACAGTATTTTGGCAATGACTAGTTATTGCAGCTCAGCACTCCTGTTATACTTTAATTAGAGATGTTTCAGTAGAAGGTTGAATCCTTCTCCATCAGCTAATATAAGTGTTTCTTGCCACAGGACATAACCTGATATACTATTCATTCAGTGGCCTTGCCCTTAATAACATACTACTACACTACCCTCCCAGTAGACCTCTGTACTCCAATGATAAACATCTGATCACCATCCAGAATCCAAAAAAAAAAAAACTCCAGGACTCTGCCTCTACTCCTTCTGTGTAGCTAGCTAATGGATTTTGATACATTTAGCCATCTAGTCTATCTCCAACCTACAGGCCTTTAAACATTCCCTAAAGGGATTCCTTTTTAAGTCATGGCACTGCTCATGTCCCACAACTGGTTAAACTCCCATCAGTTATTTTATCCTTCCCTTTACACACTCTCTCTCTCTCTTTATCCTTAAACTACCCTCACCCTCTCTCTTTTCCCTTACACTCCCAGTTTACTTTCTCCTCTTCCCTGTACTCATCGTACTGATCTTTCTTATTGTTTCACACAGCTTCAGGTCTCCACTCAAGTCTACCTCCTCCTTATTCTAACTATTCACCACATTGTATACGTCCACTGAATCTACCTCTTCCTCATTCTAACTATTCACCACCATGTATACTACCACTGAATCTACCTCCGCCTCATCCTATTCACCACCGTGTATACTTCCACTGAATCTACCTCCTTCTCATCCTATTCATCACTGTGTATACTACCATTGAATCTACCTCCTCCTCATTCTAACTATTCACAACCTTGTATACCACCACTGAATCTACCTCCTTCTCATCCTGTTCACCACCATGTATACTACCACTGAATCTATCTCCTCCTCATCCTATTCACCACTGTGTATACTACCACCGAATCTACCTCCTCCTCATTCTAACTATTCACCACCTTGTATACCACCACTGAATCTACCTCCTCCTCATCCTATTCACCACCGTGTATACTACCACTGAATCTACCTCCTCCTCATTCTAACTATTCACCACCATGTATACTACCACTGAATATACCTCATTTTCATCCTATTCACCACCATGTATACTACCACTGAATCTACCTCCTTCTCATCCTATTCACTACCGTGTATACTACCACTAAATCTACCTCCTCCTCATTCTAACTATTCACTACCTTGTATACTACCACTGAATCTACCTCTTCCTCATCCTATTCACCACCGTATATACTGCCACTGAATCTACCTCCTCCTCATTCTAACTATTCACTACCATGTATACGACCACTGAATCTATCTTCTTCTCATCCTAACTATTCACTGCCATGTATACTATCACTGAATCTACCTCCTTCTTGTCCCAGATATTCACCACCATGTATACTACCACTGAATCTACCTCCTCCTCATTCTAACTATTCACCACCATGTATACTACCACTGAATATACCTCCTTCTCATCCTATTCACCACCATGTATACTACCACTGAATCTACCTCCTCCTCATCATCCTATTCACCACTGTGTATACTATCACTGAATATACCTCCTCCTCATTCTAAATATTTACCACCATGTATGCTACCACTGAATATACCTCCTTCTCATCCTATTCACCACCATGTATACTACCACTGAATCTACCTCCTTCTCATCCTATTCACCACCATGTATACTACCACTGAATCTACCTCCTCCTCATTCTAACTATTCACTACCTTGTATACTACCACTGAATCTACCTTCTCCTCATCCTATTCACCACCGTGTATACTACCACTGAATCTACCTCTTCCTCATTCTAACTATTCACCACCATGTATACTACCACTGAATCTACCTCTTCCTCTTCCTCATTCTAACTATTCACCACCATGTATACTACCACTGAATCTACCTCCTCCTCATCCTATTTACCACCGTGTATGCTACCACTGAATCTACCTCCTTCTCATCCTATTCACCACCATGTATACTACCACTGAATCTACCTCCTCCTCATCCTAACTATTCACCACCTTGTATACTACCACTGAATTTACCTCCTTCTCATCCTATTCACCACCATGTATAATACCATTGAATCTACCTCCTCCTCATCCTAACTATTCACTACCATGTATACTACCACTGAATCTAACTCCTTCTTGTCCCGACTATTCACCACCATGTATACTACCACTGAATCTACCTTCTCATCCTATTCACCACCATGTATACTACCACTGAATCTACCTCTTTCTCATCCTATTCACCACCATGTATACTACCACTGAATCTACCTCCTTCTCATCCTATTCACCACCATGTATACTACCACTGAATCTACCTCTCTCTTGTCCTATTCACCACCATGAATTCTACCACTGAATCTATCTCCTCCTCATCCTAACTATTCACTACTGTGTATGCTACCACTGAATCTACCTCCTTTTTGTCCCGACTATTCACCACCATGTATACTACTACTGAATCTACCTCTTTCTTATCCTATTCACCACCATGTATATGAACACTGAATCTATCTTCTTCTCATCCTAACTATTCACTGCCATGTATACTATCACTGAAGCTACCTCCTTCTTTTCCCAACTATTCACCACCATGTATACTACCACTGAATCTGCCTCTTCCTCATCCTCCCTATTCACCACCGTGTATACTACCACTGAATCTACTTCCTTCTCATCCTATCCACCACCATGTATACTACCACTGAATCTACCTCCTTCTCATCCTATTCACCACCATGTATACTACCACTGAATGTACCTCCTTCTCATCTTATTCACCACCATGTATACTACCACTGAATCTACCTCCTTCTCATCCTATTCACCACCGTGTATACTACCAGTGAATCTGCCTCCTCCTCATTCTAACTATTCACCACCTTGTATACTACCACTGAATCTAACTCCTTCTCATCCTATTCACCACCGTGTATACTACTACTGTTTTTGATAGCTTACTCTCTGCTGTGAGACTCACTTATAGAGTCATTTTCTTCTGACTGTGCAAATACAAATCTCTCTACTGTTAATTTTTTCTTCTGACTTTGCAAGTATATATACATCTTTCATAGAAATATGTTTTTGCCATATATTGATATATTATAACTAGTATGTTCAAATTCACTGCCAGTAAACACTATACTTTTTTCCTGTATATTAATCTAGCATAACTCTTACGGACTAACTCAAACAAATAGATATTTTTCTAAAGACATAATCACTGAAACTGTATTAATTGTATCCCTAAAGTGTCCATTTTAAAAATATATATTTTTAACAATTTTGTGCATATTGAAGCTTTTCTTCCCTGGTCTCCACTGAAAATGGGTTCTTCTGGCATAGTTGGACATTCCCAAAAAACAAATGTCAGATAAATAAACAAATAAATAAATGGTTTCCATTTTAAGGAACAGTCTAGAAAACATGGGTACTGGATATTAGTAAAATGCTGTTATGCAAATACTGAAAATAAAAAGATGAAACTAATGGGATCACCCATCTCAGATGATTTATTCCTAACTGCAATGTTTGTTTAAAGTTTTGGGTAAAAATTTAGAAATGTATTGCAGATGTAGCCTAACTGTTATGTAAAATATGGTTGCGTGGGAACAGATTCCTCGACTTTGTGTAGTATGAATGTATAGAACGGACAACCTAATTATTATGAAACTATTATTATTGCTGCTGCTGTTACTATTATTATTATTAATATTATTATTATTATCTGAAATTTGAATATATAAATAGGGTGATTATGTGCTACTATTTAAATCTTCTTCTTCTTCTTTCGGCTTTTTCCCGGTTAGGGGTCGCCAGAGCGGATCACCTGTTCGCTCATGATTGGCAGTGGAGTTTTGCGGTGTCGAGTTGCCAGCCCGGCACCCAACCTTCCACAGAAGGCACACACATGCACACACTCTGTGCTACTATTTAAATAACGATTCTTTATCAGAAGTAGACCACAATGCATGTGCATTGTGTATTCCATGATATAAATGATTGTGACAATTTTCTGATGTTTATTGCAACTAATGTGTCATGAATAAAATTAAGAATGAGACAGTGGTGAGAATTTGTGGTGCATTACATGCTTGTAACTGTCATGAGCTCAACCTATGCCTTGTGATTGGATTAAATATTGCTTTTTAAGGAAAAGTAGTTTACTTAAATAAATTCAAGAACTGTGGTATTTGACAGTATAATGCATGCAATGATGACAGTAGAAATAAAAAAAAAGTGGAGAAGAAGTGATTTTAGAGGAACAATGATCAATAGGTTTGAAAAATCAAGTTAAAATCTAATCTATTGATTGAATTAATAGTGAAAAGATGATCCAATCCATTAATTTCAATAATATGTGTGCTATGTGGGAAGGAATTAAGCATGATTTGTTGGACTTAACAGGGATATTACTTCAACATGTTAAATGCTTGGAGGTATATGAAGTTGATGACTGTGAATTTTTACATGAGCAGAAGGTCACTATGAGATATTGTAGCAATCCATAAACAAAGCTTTCGGATTAAAAATCCTTCATCAGTGTGATAAAACTTCACATAGAATTCTGCAATAAATAGCAATAGTCACGTTAATCACAAGACACAGCCCAACCAATCCCATCACAGTACTAATTAATGTAATTAACACCACAAGGCAATCATTAAAAATTAAAAGCATATATTAAAATATAAACTTTTTTAAAAAAACATTTTCATTTAAGAAATAATTGCATTCAAAAATCATTTTTTATTTTTGAATGCAATTATTTTTTAAACCGATTGTTTCTTAAATGAAAATGTTGAAATTTTATTATAATGATGAAGGATTTTTAATCTGAAAGCTTTGTTTGTCGTTTGTTTTAATAAAAGTTTCTAGCATTGTGGAGTCTGCCTTTCTTTTTTATCATTTTCTTATGGATTGTTACTCTGCTTTATCACTGACTGCATCCTATGGTTTTCTTATATTGGACAGAGACAGAAGCCCTCACAAGTACGGCAGGTGCAAATGGCCAAAAACATCCAAATTCGAACAAAAAAGCCAGCACCAAGTGTTGTAGCAGAAATTATTTAATTTAACATAGCATCATACCGGTTTTGGCACACTTACTTTCCTCAGTGAATAGCAACTCTATGAACACAGAATACTAATATAAAAGTTAAAGCCACACTTCCTGTTGAGTCATTCCCTCCAGTATAATCAATTAGCATGAATAAATTAATTAACATAAATGTATAAAACATGATTATAAATGATCATTTAAGCCCAGTGAGAACAGGCCACCTAATTTAACAATCCACTATTTTTCTTTGGTGTTCAAAATAGAATGCCAGCCTAATTTGTTAGATTGGTCTCCCTGTATCTTATCTATCATAGTAAAATGAAACTGGGCAGTGGGGTGAGTAGTATTGTGTCTGTATAGGGCATTACTTAACCATTTATTATGGATGTCACTATAATGTTCTGACATCCGAATCCATAGAGGATGAGATGTTTGTCCAACGTAGAAAGCTGAGCAGGTACAGGTAGCCAGATCTACCACCCAGTCTTATCCACAGTTTCCAAAACATTGTATCTTATAAACCCTGCTCGAGTTTTTGCTTGTCAATTGTTTGGATTTATATATATATTTGCAGAAGGTACAATGGGCACATGGAAATGACTCCAAAAGTTTGTCCCCTGTAATAGTCATTTGATGGTGCATGAACAATCCACTACCACGCTTCTTATAGTGTGCAAAATGTGATCCAAATGTTTTGCCGCTATGATACAAAAATAGACACTGATTCCCCAATGCGTGATTCAATTCTTCATTCGCCATTAGGATATTCCAGTGTTTGGACATTACATCCCTGATAAGATTAATATTATGGCCATAAGTCATTATAAATCTGATTGGTTGTGATTCTCCTGCATGAGTCCTATCTTTATATAGGAGTAATTGCGACCTGTCCTGAGAAGATGCTCCCTGGCTAGCAGATAGCCCCTGACCTGAAACTTGTGTGTCATGTCCTGTTGAAAGGTAACAAATTCATCCTTTTCGGAACAAATGCTCCTAATTCTCAAAAACTGAGATTTCGGTATGTTACGTATGGTATGGTGTGTGTGCAGACTGGTGGCATATAACAAGTTGTTATATTGGGGATATTTCCTATACACCTTGGTGGCAAGAGACCTGTCCTGTTGTTTAGTCACCATGACATCCAAAAAATTGATACAGTGCATGTCAAAATTCAGTGAGAATTCAATACCCCATTTGTTTTCATTTAAATACTGAACAAACTCAGCCAGATATTGTTGGCCAGCATGCCACACCATCCAACAATCATGAAGGTGCCTCCTCCAGATTTTCATCTCATTGATGTATAAATTATGTGTGATGTCATATATCAGGTGTTCCTCAAGGTACCCCATAAATATATCAGCATAGATAGGGGCAAACGAAGCTGCCATTGCTGTGCCTCTAGTTTCCCAATAACATTCACCATTGAAATAAAGGACATTCTTAGAAAACACATGTTCGTCCATACAGAGTAATAAAGTGTTAAACCCAGCTGAGTACAGATTAGCCTTCTCCAACCAATATTGGAGCACTAATAATCCTGCCCAGTGGGGAATGTTAGTATAGAGCACTTTGACATCCAATGTACACAGTAGTCATGTTGGTTCCAATTGTGTTTCTGATATAATCCTAAGGAATTCAGTGGTGTCCTGGATGTATGTTCATACATGTTTAAGTAAAGGTTTGAGATAACGTGTCAAAAAATCAGAGAGTGGTTCTGTCAAAGATCCTATGCCAGATACATTAGGTCTTCCCAGAGGTTTATCCAAACTTTTGTGCATTTTTGGCAAAAGATATAGAATTTGTTTTTGTGGATTCTGCACCATAAGTTGGCGCAACATGGACTCCTGCATGATACCTTTCTCAACTGCTAAATTCAAAAATGTGTCTATCTCCTTCTTGAAATTGGGTGTAGGGTCTATGCATGCAATGCTGAGGGTTGGGCAACTGACCATTTCCCTCTGCCAGATAGTAATCTGTGACCCCTTATCCACAGGAATGATCACAATCTTAGCATTATTTTTGAGTTCAGTAAGAGCCTGTGTTCCCACAATTGTTAGATTATGATGCAGCAAAGTGGAATCACACAACCTCAAATGAAGATCTTTGAGAACCGCCTGCTGAAAGACACCAACAAATTTATTCATGGGAGGCATGAATCCAGATTTACCAGACATAAATTCTGTAGATCTTTGAGAGGATTCACTGGAACCAAAAAACATTTTGAGATTTAATCTACGACAAAAATCCAGAACATCATTCACAATTATATTTTCATGAATGAAAGAAACAAGGACATAATTAAGACCTTTATTGAGCAATTTCTTTTGTTAACTGAACAGAGGAAATTTATGAATGTTGTAATCATACTTTATTGTGTTAATGTTTGGAGAAGTCCCTCTGTTGTACCTGCATTTGTGTTTCCTCCCACCCCATATGCCTACTAACTCTAAAGGGTGGTCAGTGTTTCTACGTTTCTTAGGTATAGGTGAGGCCTGTGTGTTGGGATTATCTATGTCAGTGGCTGATGACTCGTCCCCAGAAATACTTCTGGGCTGTGTGGCCATCTTCTTCAGGATAGATCTAGGTCTTTTTCTCCTAGAATAGGTGTGAGTAAAGTCCCCCCTCCATCAGAAAATTTAAATTTCTTTGATGCTCAAAAGACTTACCCCTCTGGTAATCCGAAACATCCCTGTTAAATTTACGTATTTTCTTATCTTTGATTTGTTTCTCAAAGGCTACTAGATCCTTGGTCAATTTATTAAGGCAGTTTGTATAGGCAGGTAGTCCTTCAAATTTTTTCAAATCATTACAAAAAAGTTTAACTTCACCAACATTTTCATCAATCATATGCTCATAATAATTGCTAGAATTTGTACAAAAGATAAAGAAGTTTTCTGTTGTGCTTCACGCCAATCCTTTGTCAGTGTTTCATCTATCCGGCCAACCAAAGGCTGTATTTTCACCCTTAGTCCCCCTAGTGGTTATATTTTTGCGAAGGTAAGCCTTAAATAATTTGAGGTGCCAGACATTGGAATGTAGGGTTTTCATACCTTTGCCTAAATTCTGAAACAATTGATTGCAGTGGAGATTATGTTGACCATCTTCAGGGTGTGTTCTCTACCATTAACTCGCATCAAAAATTTAGAGTAGTAGTTTCAAACTAAAATAATATGAAGGCCAGACGACATTGGGTTCAGTAAGCTAAGGGCTGGAATGATAATGGGAAAAAAAAGCTAGACAGATGGCAAAAAAAGGCAGCAAGCAGACAGCCATAGCAGTCACATTAACAAATTCACAAATTCAGATAAACACATGCACCAGGCAACTCATCAGCATATCTCTGATGAGTTATCCAAAAGAAAACAGCCAAGTTCATGTGTTAACCAGTGAGACACTATTGTATGTTTAATTAAAAAACACTCACCTTTTGCATCCTACAATATCTAGACTCATATATGAGTATAAAATATGTTCATTATAGCTATTAGCTTGGCCAGAAGAGTAAAAGATATAATTGTGAACATTCAGTGTGGTTTTGTGAAAAAGCAGATGGTATTCAGTAACATATCAAAGGAAAATTTACTGATAAAGGCAGCACAAAACAATCAGGAGCAGTTTATAATAGTAAGATTAGATGTTAATGCAGTTTAATGATACAATTTGATAAGGACCATTTGAATACACAGAATGATTTATAAGGTTGATTTTGGCAGTATAGGCATATGTAACAACTCACATAAAAGCCACAGGACCTTTAATCACCCTTGAGATTATCAAGGTGTACTTACCAGGGGGTTCCAATGTCACAATTCTTATTTATATTATTCCTGGAATCATTGGCTGCAGTTATTCATAAATCTGTTTCTGAAAGGGTACTAAGGTAGAAGATAAGGAAATAAAAGTACCCTTGTTGCAGATGATGGGTTTCTATACCTGGCAAAATATTTTGCAAGATTTGAATACCCTTTTCTCGCATTTAGAATGATTTGACTTGGTTTCAATGTTAAAATCAATAAAACAAAAAATAGAGTTCTCATAAATTATAACCAGATGAAATAACGACACAAGAATATTTTTTGAGTTAGCACCGGACTCAAGTTAATGGAGTGTACAAGGCACTGATGAAGAAATTCAAATTGGAGTTTAAAAGATGGAAAATGTTAAGATTGACTTTAAAACAAACATTATAAAGTATTAATGCTTTTGTTTCCTTTAATTATATATAATTTACAATCCTTTGCAAGAAATACATAAGGTAATTTCTTAAAGTCCATAAAGAATGTGATGATAAATTTATTTTACCATGCTGAAAAGCCCAGAATATCCTAGGTGGAATTCTTACCCATATCTTTGCCATGATACAGTGAAAAGCTTGTATCTATTGCAGATGAGAACTTCTACTGCCAAATGGGAACTCTTGGTTGGTTGAGGGTACATATAGAAGAAAGACATAGAAAGGGTATTATGCTAAATATACTACAGGAGAAGGAAAGAGGTCTCTTATGTTTTGAAACCGAGATTGTTGATTTCAAATCAGATACTGTGTGCTAAGGAACAAATGTAAGAGGTACAGCTGCTTGAACCTGTTAGATATAGTCATAAAGGCATCCAGTTGAAGGGAGTGTATCATTGTGGAAGGAAAGAAAAAAAATAATTGATCTGCTAGGGGTAGATGTATAATGAAGATGATTGGTATTCCATATTCATATTAAACAAAAAAATGGCTTAAGTAATTTCCTGTGGTTGGCATTTGAAGTAATACTAAACATTACTCATCCTGGGTCATAATGGGTCATTGGTCAGCATAATACCCACATTCATTTTATTGTAAGCTGGAGACTAAAAGAGCATCCTGAGGCAATGTAGAAATTGCCTCATGTTTACTGGCAACCAGTTAATTCTCAAACAGATATGGTATGTGAGAGATGTAGTTACACAATGTCACTGGAGGCAAAGCTCTCGCATAAAAGTACTCCTAATGTCAGTAAGGTTGTCAATACTACACATGCTGCACCCATCACACACAATTCAAAGCAGACGGATTGACCCACATATGTTGAGACACTTAAATGTGACTTTTCTAAACCACCTAGATGAAGTACACATAACAAATACATTCAGCAGCCCCAAATACACTCTTTCAGAACACCAACCACATCAACACATAGAGCTACATCTCATGGAGTCTCTACCTCTAAGCCCATAAGGCAAGCCACCACACAATCCAACATTCTAGTCATTGGAGACTCCATCATGAGACACACTGATGTCCCTCTCACCAGGCTGAATAAGGAGAAAGTCACGGTCAGTTGCTTATCAGGGGCTAGAATCCACTACATTACGCAGGTGCTCAGGTCATTGGACCACAATTACCAATATGACTCAGTCATAGTCCCTGTGGGAGTAAATCACCTGAGATGTACCTCCTAGACTATATGAAGAGAGACATCATGGAGCTCTTGGAAATGTGTCTCAGTCTGGTATGAGCCTAGCATTGAGCAGTATTTTACCTACTCCAAGTATGATACCACAATACGAACAAAAGATGATTGACTTTAATATTTGACTTAGTTTCTGGTGTCATTCTAAGGGCTGCAATATTTGTCAGCATGAAAGGAGATTGTCAACATTCCACGCTGCTTTGCCAGGGATAGTCTGCACCTCTCCCTTCTAGGTTTTTGAATAGTAGCTAAAATATTGTCTTCGCTTATAGTGCCTTTTTTAGGCAATGCCAAACTGTAAGTACTTTTAACATAGCTAATCAAACCCAAGAAAATCTAAAGGTGTTTCTGCTCAGTGCTAAGAGTCTAAACAAAAAACTCCACTCCCTAGATGCTCTCTTTACCCTGGAGAATGCTGACTTCTGTGTGGCCACTGAGACATAGTTTAAAGCCGTTGGAAAGCACACCAACAGTGCTAGGTTATAATGACTTCCACACATTTAGGCCAGCTATTTCACAAGCAGAGACTAATCGTGGAGGTGTCTCTGTTTACATCAAAGATAAATATACTTCAAGGCTGGTCAAAGGTTCTATATTACAAGATCGAAGCTTTACTTAATCGAATAAGTTAAGCTCGAACTTGTAATATCAAAACCGTAAATTGTTGAATGGTCGATTTAACCCAGGGAAACACTTCCCTTGACCATTATGTGGAGTATGGCCGTTTTTCCAATTTGGAGCGATCAGGGAGTTGGTATATTTAGGTATGGGGTGTGGGAGGCACAGCTCCCCAGTTGATTTCGGATGTAAAGTTTTTTTTTTTTTGATTCGGCCAAGGGAAGTGTTTCCCTTGGTTGAATGGCTGATTCAACCAAGGGAAGCGTTTCCTTTGGTTGAATCAGCCATTCGACAATTTTAGCTGTCGATATTACAAGATTGAGCTTTAGTTATTCAATGAACTAAAGCTTCAATGTTGTTATATAGATGCTGGTCAAACAGGACAATGCACTTGAGTTGCTCCATGTTCACATCACCAGAGGCAAAATCCAATACCATTACCTTGCAAGCTATAGGTCCTCCTCTTTGACCCAGGAAACCCATACCATGTGTTTAAACTTATTAGAAACACTAACCATCCAACCCAATACCATATTCATGGGTGATTTTTAATTACCCCACTATTAACTGAGAATCCTATACAACACCAAACGTACATGCACAGAGATTCCTGGATTTTGTAAACATAAACTCCCTGTACCAGATAGTCAGTACACCAACCAAGAGTACAACCATACTAAATCTGGTCCTCACTAATATGGGAGAGTGCTGCACACCCCCTACTGTAATGCCTTCCCTGGTAAGGTCAGACCACAAAATGTTCTCCTTTGAAGTAAAGATAAAACCTGGACCCCTAGCTAAACTTGGAATATTCAGGAACTATTCTAAGGCTAACCTTCTGTTATTAACTGAGAACCTGGCAAAATGTCAAGCCCCCATAAACCCTGAGAAAACTGCTGCCTATGTAGAACTGTTCACATAAACCCTGTACAAGCATGTTAATAGCAGCATGGAGGCAGCTGTACCCACCAGGAAGAAGTACAGAACTAACTCAGAAAACAAGCAACCCTGGTGGAATCACAAAATCAACAGGCTGTATAACAGGAGAAAGAAAATCATGGCAAAAAGTAGGAGGTGCAGCACCCAACAAGATAAAACCACTTTCATCAAGCTAAATAAACAATTCAGAGGACAAATAATGTCTACCAAAGCCAGATTTGAGGTATGTTTGGCCTCTCAGGCCAAGGACAACCACAAAGCATTCTTTAGCTATGTCCGCAGCCTCAAAGGCAATACACAATCGTGTGCAGAACTTATTGTAAATGGAGCCACCTATACTGAGCCAGAAGACATAGCAAACATCCTGGTTTATAAATTCATCTCCAACTTTACCTCTCTCTTCCTCTTAACCTTCCCTCAGGAAATATCATCAAATATAACTCCCCCTACTATCACTAGGGAACAGGTCCTTAATGCTCTTTCTAAGACCAAGAACACTGCATCAATGGGCCCAGACAATATCCCAGGATGCCTTCTAAATAGCACAAAATGTGACCTATCAGGGCCTCTCAAATTACTATTTAACTGTAGCTTCCAAACAGGTTCTATGCCTCATGAATGGAGAAAGGCAACAGTCATCCCTCTGCACAAAGGTGGATCATCTACAGACTCATAAGTCTCACTAGTCTTATATATAAAGCCATGGAAAAAATTATCATGGAGATGATCAACAGAGATATAGTAAACCTCCAGACACTGGACCCCACCCAGTTTGGTTTTGTTAAGGGCAGATCATGCCTATTCAACCTGGTGGACTTCTTTGAGAAGGTCACCAAAGCAATGGATGAGGGCAAGATCGTTCACATTGCCTACCTTAACCTGGCCAAGGCATTTGACATAATACCCCACTCAGGCATTGTTGACAAACTCAGGAGGTTAGGTGCAAACCTGTATGCCACCTGGTGGATAGCCAACTGGCTCACAGATAGGACCCTTTAAGTTAAAACTGGGGGAGTCCATCTCAACAGGGATCAGTTCTTGGACTGCTCCTTTTTGGCATTTACTTCTCAGAAGTCAAGGCCAGTGTCAGTGGTCTCTGGCTGTATACATTTTCAGATGACTGCAAATTAGGAGCTATCATTGAATCTCCTACTGAGACAAATGTTCTCCAGGAGGGGCTGACACAGACAAACAACTGGTGTCAGAGCCATGGACTAAAACTATATGCCAAGAAATGCATAATAGTATTCTTTGGGAAGTCATCCATCCCTGGTAACTATCATATTGACAACATGCCCCTTAGAGTTGGCCCAGTTTTCAAGGACTTGGGGATGCACATACATAGTAATCTAGTATTTGACCATCATGTGTCTACAGTGGTGAGGAAATCATTCTGTGTTGTGCAACTTATAAACAAAGGTATGACATCTAAGTCCAAGGAAGTCATTGTTCCACTATTCAGCATTCATCAGACCTATCATTGAGTATATTGCCCCCTTTGGTATGTACCAAACCAGACATATCCAACAAATGGAATGTCCACAGAGGTTCCTGACTGAAAGAATACAGGGAGTAAGTAAAATGTCCTGTGCAGACTGCCTCAAGACCCTATCCCTGTATTCTGTCTCTTACAGGCTTCTGAGGGGTGATCTATGCCTGGCATACAGGCCATTGTCAGATCCCACTCTGATGGACCTTCTGCATATCCACAAAAGAAACAGCACCATAATTATCCATTCTAAAGACTTAAACCATGCCTGTGATATAAATAGGACCTACTGGAGAGATAGGTATGTATCCCAGAGACTACCATGTCTATGGAACAGGCCCCCCATCCATGTGAAGCAGAGTTCCTCCCTAACCCAATTCAAGTGCAACTTGGATGGTTGAATGGGAAAACAGAAATTCATCCCTGGTTTGGCACCTATGTCTCTAATGGACATGGGTAACCTGTAAATGATTCATCTCTCAGGCCCATGCTTACAGTTAGCAAAGGTATCAAAACTTGTCAGAGATTTGGGATGTATGGCTAGGCTTAAAAATGTCCTTGTGGTCATTAGCCATGTAAACACCTATGGACCTATGAAAAGTTTCCACTGATGGCTAAAATTTGGTAAAAAGGGTTTTTAGAGTGTTGAGAAACCTGCAAAATAAGGTAGTGAATGAAACAAATCAGACCTGTGTCAGATAAACAGAGGTGGAAACAAGTGATGAGAATCAGACATATGCATGTCATTTGTCAGTAAATTTCCCTAAGTCTAGGACATCTGCCTGCAAATGTGTGCACAGATTCTTTTATACACCAGCAAGGTTATAAAGTATGTTTCCATGTGTGGTTTGCAGATGTTGGGGATGTGATTCCACTGCCTTTGAGACATGGAAGCTTAGTTTGTTTTGATCTTGCCAGATGCTGAATGCCTACTGGAGTTACAGCATTTAACAGGTGAAATGTTTACCAGGCATGTGATACTCAATAAATCCCTCATTTTCCTAGGTTATAATAAATGAATGAATCTGTCAAAGGATGGCTAAGTATTATTAAATTTAATAATGAAAGTAGCTATAAATGCAATTGCTAGGAAGTGGAAATATGAAATGGAAATAAATAAGGGGAATATAATAGCTATTGTAGATAACCCATGAAAAATGGGAAAGCAGAACTGCAAATATATTCCTAGCACAAAATTACTTCTTTTTTTTACTCAGAAGTTTTTATTGTTTTTCTTGGAAAATTTAATAATTAATTACTTGTAATTTATCCAGAATTAAAAATAAAATGGAAATATTAACAAAATAACTAAATATTTACATTATTTACATTGGTCTGAGTATACATTATAAAATAAACCAATCCTAGACCGATACAAATGCTGTTTAGACAAAAGTTTTTTCCCCTCCTATTACAGTTATTTCGAGAAGAGTTTGAGTCCATTCTCAGTGTTTCTATAAGAGACGTTACCTTCTTCCATGGATTGTTGTTCCATATCTTGGGAGTGATCCTTTGTTGTTTTATTCTGACTTCCCTCAACGCAGTTTCATTCAGTAGATTTAAAAATTCTTCAAAGGTTGGTTTAGAATTAGAATTCCATTTCCTAGAAATACTTTTTCCAGCCACTGCTAGAATAGTCCATAATAAGTATAAATCTTTTTTATTCATTTCAGTTTTTCGTTAATATTCAGTAAAATTAAAGATTTTGATAATGCAAAAGTACTTGTAAATAAAGCCTGTAGAAAATTATTAATATCCTCTCAATATTTTTGAAGTTGAATGCAGTCATGGAATATATGTATCCAGTCTGCTTTGCATGTTTGTAAGCATCTACAGCAATTTACACTATTAACAGAACCAAGTTTGCTTAATCTATTTGGTGTGTAAAATGATCTGTGCAGAAATTTCCAAGTATAAATTCTCCAAAATTGAGTATTAGATGTTGATTTAATAGAGTACAATAAATTGGTTTATTTTTCTATAGTTAGATTAATTGAGTGACCTTTAGTAATAAAATTCCAAAACTTTTGCCTGAATTTAACTTTATAATTTATTAATAGTTTGTATAGCTTTGAGATTATATTTTTCCATTTATGATTGTTGTATATGATTTTGTTTAAAATGTATAAAATTGGGTTTATCTTTTAAAGGAGGACTACTAATTGTTCTGCACAGATCATGTGCATGTAATAATATACTTTGAACTATTAGCCAGTTGGATGAAGATAAATCATAAGTATTTATTATTTGTTGGCTATCAATTACTTTTAGATCTTTAATACAGTGTTTCCAACAAATAAAGTTTTTTTGTTTCCCATAAAATGAAAACTTTTTGTATGACTTATTAAAAAAGCTTTTTGTAGAGCTGAAAGGAATTAGAATATTCATCCAAATCCTTATATCTGAATTGATCATAATAAATTTTTTGAATATGTTAAAAATATAGTTTATGAAATTTAGCCTAGTAGGTTTTGTTATGTTATATTGAATGCACATACATAAAATATGCCATGGTATATTAATATAACCATCTAACATAATATTTTTATTAAGGAATTTTCATTTAAATGAATAATAGTAAGTAAATTTTTCCAGTTGGATGAATAATTTGGGTCTACCCAATTAATAACAGTTCTAAAGATGGAAGCTTTAATGTAAGTCTCTACATCTGGGAAGTTAGTTCCTCCTTGATCACAAGGCCTAATGTGATGTGTAATAGTTATTCTCTTTCTTTTGGAATACCAAAAAAATTGTAATAAAATGAGTTTATTATTTTTAGTATATGTTTATCTGGAATCATGGGAATAGCTTGCACTATGTAAAGAATTTTTGGTAGTAATACCATTTTTATTAATTGTAATCTGTCTTCAAAGTACAAATTCAATTTGTTCCATTTTATAATATGAGCACTTATCGTGTTTATGATATTGTTGTCGTTAGTATTTAATATTTCTTCTATTTTATTACATAGAGTAATACCTAAGTAGTTTAGGGTGGGTGCTTGTTTTATCAATTATATGATTTCCATCCACTAAAAAAAATTTTTTTTAATTCAACACTATATAATTAGATTTGTTTTATTAAAATATAAACCTGAGCTTGAGTATAATTTTTCAACCTGTGTATCCAATTCTTTTATAGACTCCTTTGAGTAAGACAGTGTAAGGAGTACATCATCTGCGAAAAGCATAATATTAGAATTATATTGTCCATGTATGTCAATACCATTTATTATGAGATTTAAGCAAATTGAGGAGGCAAATAATTCAATAGCTAGTGCAAATAAAATTGGAGACAAGGGGCATCCTTGCTTTGTACCTTTGTAATCGCTATTGACACGGAAGTGAATGGACCAAGTTTTACATAAGCAAATTTTTTTTTTATAAATATTTTTTATCAGTGAAATAAAGGTTTGAGGAAAATCATATAGTTCTAGTATTTTAAATAAATAATCCCAATTTAATGAGTCAAAGGCTTTTTCTATATCCAGGGCAACCAGTAATGCTTCCTGGTTACCTTTATTTAAGAAATCTATAAGGGTTAATATTCTTTGGATACTGTCATTAGTACGTCTATTGTAAATGAAGCCAGTTTGCTCTTCATTTATAATATGAGAGATGAATTTTTTTAATTCTGTTGACCAGGATTGACATAAAGATTTTATAATCGTTATTGAGAAGAGAAATCTGTCTATAAGAACTACATAGTGTGGAGTTTTTATTCTCCTTTATGATGGGTGTAATTAAGGAGTATCTTCATGAAGGTGGGATTGTATTGTGGATTTGAATTTCAAGTAAAGTTTTATGAAAGAGTGACATTATGGAAGTTGGAAATATTTTATAAAGTTCTATTATAATACCATCAATTCCTGAAGCTTTCTTACTTTGCTCTTCTTGATATTTTCTGTAATTTGTTTCTGGAGTTCTAGTTTTAATTTTTCTGGGATTTTCTTCATTTTGGGAAAGTTTAATTCTAAATTTGAAAAATTGGTGTGAGAATTGTTAGTGCCAAAGTGCTCTGTATAATGGTGTTTGAAAGCATCAAGAATATCACTTATGTCTGAGACTTTTCTATTTTTTTTCTCTCATGAATAATGTTGATAATGTTGGAAAATAACAAAAAAGTATGAACACAACCTGGATACACTCCAAAAAGAATTATTTATTCACAAATAAAGTAAGAGCTTTCGTACAGGATAGTACCTGTACTTCTTCAGTTTAATTGACCATGTGATAGAGCTCATTAGATTTACATTCTGGGAGAGGCCATATAAGGTCTTGCATTCAGTATTGTCTTGTCTTGTCTGAAGAAGTACAGTTATTTTCACAGGTATAAGTTTGATTACAACCACATCTTTACTAGTATAGATGCACAAATTCCGTGCTATCAAGCTTAAATAGCTTCACAGGGATGAAAATGAATACAGCAAGAGAAGTGCCTATCCTCGCCCCCCTGAGTCTCAACAATGGGGATTGACAAATCGTCCGTTCAATCAGATGCCTAGAATAATGAGTGACAATGATGTCATACGTTTTAATACACCCCGAGGAAGGAGATGCTTCTTTACAAGCAGCTGAAGCACCCAGATGTAGTGAAAGGATTCAAAATCAAAGAATGAACCATAATGGGCAGAATTCTACAAATGGATTACATCAGAATAACAGCATTAATGATCAACATTTTCAGGGCAACTAGAACTCTGCACAGGGGAATCTGAATTACATAAACAACAGAAAAAGGAACCACAGGAAAAAATGGCAGGTTCCGAGATAATTGACATCAGTTTATCTACTACTGGTGAGTCTATTTCTCTTTCTCCCAGGCATAATAGTAACTCTGTTCCTAATTTGGGGTTTGAATAAGATTTTGTACACACTACCACTGACTGCATGAGGGACAGTAACTTACTTTACATAAGTGAGCCTGTTGCCCCCCCTTGGCTGATAATCCTTCTTTAATGTACCCTGAGGAAAGACAAATGAACATAATCCATAACACAATGGGTGACTCTAAAGTTTTCAAATTTTCTTCCTTCCTATGGACAGTAATTTAGCAGACATTCTTGCTAAAGGGATGACTTTTGTACCCTCCAGAAGTTTAGATCTACCAAACAGCATTACTGACTTGAAACCTTTTGTCAGAAAGCTGAATTTAAAACTTGTTTTGGGTACACACAATGTTAATTGTAATAATGAATTTCATGTGTATAGCACTTATAATTCTGTTCTTAATCCCACCTTAACAGCTTTTGAACAAATCTGTGAGTTTGATTTACGAAATATTAAAATGTTTAGATCTTCCATGAACACAACTAACTGTTATAATTTGAATGTTGATGAAAAAAACCTTATAACCAATTTAACTACAAGTGGTTTAAGAACCTCTCAACCAGATAAGGGTGAGGCATTGTGATTTTTGATTATGACTTCTATAAAATGAAAATGCAATGTATGTTAGAAAAAATAGTTATAGAGTAGTATCTTTGAATGAGCTCAATGGGGCTTATAGGAAGATCAGAACATTACTTAATGATATACTCATAGAAGCACATATGACCTTAGAGATGTTTAACTACCTCACAGTCCCAGCATCACAGATTCCAATCATATTTGGAACATCTAAGAGTCATAAAAATGTATACAATCCTCCCTTGTGCCCTATTGTTAACAGACGTAATTCATTTACTTACCCCATGGCCAAATTCGTGGACAATTTTCTTAAGAAATTTTTAACTGATGAAATACAAGTCTGCAAGGACTCTTGGTCCTTTTTGGCTAACATCAATGGGTTGGATATTAATTTTGTTACAGTGGATGTCAAGGACTTATACACAGTGATCCCTCATGAACTAGGTATTGACTGGATTAGCCAGCTGTTAGTCCAGAAAGACATCAGTGATGATGATCTATACTTAATACAAGACTTTTTAGATCTAATTCTCACAAATAATTTCTTTTTGTTTGAAAAATCTTATTATTTGCAGACCAAGGGGGTCGCCATGGGGTCACCGTGTGGGGCCAATTTATCTAATTTGGTCATGGTGTATTAGGAAAAGGAATACATTTTCAAGAACAACCCTTTCCTGGAATATATTCATTACTACACATGTTACCTTGATGATATTTTTATCATTTTCAAGGGTAACGCATCTATTTTCACAGAATTCATGACTTTCATCAACACCACTACAGATTTTCTCAAATTCACTAGTGAGTTCCACAGGGAAACCGTATTCTACTCGGATATCAATTTGAGTAAAGATAATGTCAAACAATGGTATGTGGCCACCATCTTCAGAAAGGAAAAGTATTCTAATTCCTTTCTGCATTATACTAGTTCTCATCCTGACCACCAGAAGAAGTCAGTGGTCAAAGGACAGCTAGTTATAGTGGCCAGAATGGTATCCAAGTATCATGACTTTTTAAGTGAATGCCAGTTCCTAAAAGAGATGTTTCTTAAGCATGATTACCCACAGCACCTATTAGAGGACATCATAAAGGAGGTCACATCTAAGAAAGCAACAGGGTTTTATAAAGCCATCTTAAATGATTCCTTACTTGTGAATGGGAATGACCATAGCTCTTTCAGTCTACATAATAATAGACTCACTATGCATTCCACTGTAGATCTATTTACAGATTTTTCCATCATATTTGTGACCCCATTTATTAATGAAGCATGCATTATTAAACATATAATACACAAGCATTGGGACTTAATAGTAGCTGATACAAACTTAAGAGTTAGCTTACCAAGTAAACCTAGAATCATATTCAAGAAGGATATTAATCTAAAAGCCATGTTGGAGCAGAGGAGAATAGACAATCCTAGCATTAAAGGAATATTCAAATGTGAAAACTGCCCCTATTGTAAACATGTGAGCACAGAACTCTCATTTGAAATCAGGAATTTGAAATCAACAATATGAGATTTTCATGCAAGGGTAGATAAAATTGCAACACTCGTAGCATTACATACCTGGCCCAGTGCAAAATGTGTCCTGTCTTTTACATAGGAAAATCTGACAGAAGACTAAGAGGCAGAATGTACGAACAACTTTATGCTATCAGGAATAAAAAGATAGAGAATGTGTTGGCTAAACACATTATCAATTCACCAGAACATGTTTTTGAATTCAGAGTTATTGATACAGTTGACACAAATATTCAAGGTGATCCCACCTTTCTGAGATTGGAAAAATGTGAATTGTTTTGGCAGCTAAGATGTGATGCATTTAGGCACCCAGGAATTAATGAAATGTGCTCCATAGCTTGCATACTTAAACTGAGGAGCCTTATAAGATAAAAACCTGCATTTTCCTTTATATTTTTTTCAGAATTTTAGATTGTTTAAATTGTTTATTTTGTAACTCCATCTATGTTACCATTTTTGCAAGGTATCTATATTCAGATACATGCATTTAAACATCCTTATAGTGCATAAGAATGTTTTAACAGTCATTTTTATCCATTTTTGATCTATTTCTTATCTAATTTATTACTATTTATTCATTTTCCAGTCTTAAAAGTGTTAACATTTTTAACAGGTGTTAGTGGCTACGTTTCCAATATACTTCTAATATACACTACTGAGGTATTTTGAAATGTATTTTTCTATGTATTTTCTAATGATTTTCTTATATTGTTCCAAGCTAGGTCTTTTATTTAATGTCATTTCAAGTATTTAAACTCATCCATTTTCTCCATTCCTCAGGCATCCTCTCACTTTCCAAGATTCATTAAACAACCTTTACCTGCTGCACATCTTTCCTAGCTCGTCCCCCTGTCTAGCCAGTTGGTACAAGTCCTTTTCTCCCTCCTTCAGTGTCCAACTTCATATAATATTTGCCAACCTCTTTGCCTGTATACTCTTCTGTACTTCATTCCACCACCACATGTGTCTCCTTGTCATCCTTCTTCTGTCTCAATGTGACCAAGCACCACCTACCCATCACTTCTCATCCCCACTGTTTCCTTCACAACACCATGCCATTAAATCTTCCTCAATCACCACTCTCTCACCCTTGGGTACAGTCATCACCACTTCATCCAATTCTCCAAAATTTTTTTTTCTCATCCACCATCTACACCTGTTGGCTAACAGTACTGGTGGCGGTCATCATTAACCCAGGGCTTGATCGATCCGGTGAGGAAATATTAACTGGTGACTGCATGAAAGATTTGGCAAAAGTTTTTTGATGCCCTGCCTGACCCTTCCCCCCCCTCCCCATTTATCGAACTTCATTAATGTAATTAATGTTTAATTGACCATGTGATGGAGCTCATTAGATTTACATTCTGGGAGAGTGTATATAATGTCTTGCATTCAGTATTGTCTTGTCTCGTCTGAAATACAGGTACTATCCTGTACGAAAGCACTTACTTTATTTGTGAATAAATAATTATTTTTGGAGTGTATCCAGGTTGAGTTCATACTTTTTTATTTTCCAAGTTTGTTTTGTGTCTTCATAGTATCCAGTGTTGATAATGTTGTTTGCTTTGGATTGTTTTTTGACTCGTAAAGCCACATTATGCATATGTCTAGGTGATGTGGAATATGAATTTAATTTAAATTTTTCTAAAGTCAGATTAGTTTTGTGAGTTTTAATTTCATTGTATTTTTGTTTAGTTCATCAATTTTCTTTTTATTATTAGAAATATTTGTTGGCTCTTTATTTTTTATCTTTATTAGCTATCACTGTATATTATATAATTCAGATTCCCATTATTTTGATTTATTTTTAAACCATGCAAGAGTTTTCCCATATATATAAGCTTTAAAAGCATCCCATATCATAACTATATTGATCTCTTCAGTATAACTGGTATCTAAAAAGAATTGTAGTTCTGAAACTAACCAAGGTTTGAATTCTCTCAATTTTGTGATATAACCTGTTATTCTTGTTGTGTAAGTTAATGTTTTAAAATCTATTTGGAGTGTTAAAATAAGTGAATTATGATCTGACAGAGGACAGGGTATTATTGAGAATTTTATTATTTTGGTGTTTAACTCTTGTAAAACATATATTTTGTCTATTTTAGTTTGGGTTCTAAATATAAAATCTTGATGAGAGAATACTAATGAATTATCTTCTTTAAAAGTAAAAGTGTCAAATAAATTATGGGTTTCACTCCATTTTTTAAATATTTTTGCTATAGGGATAAGACATAGATTCCTCGTATTTGTAGTCTCAGAATTATTCAATATACAGTTGAAGTCTAGACCTATTATCAGATTACCTTTGTATGAGTTACTAATAAAATCCAAATGTTTTTTAACTCCCCTTGTCCCTATGCCAGAAAACCAGTATAAGTTCACCAATGTCCAAATTCTATTGTTAAATTTCAATGTAAATAATGCCATATCATCTTCATCTTCATAATTATAGATAATTTGGGGAATAATGATATTTTTCTTCCAAAAGATCATTACTCCTCTAGTTTTTGATTTATATGATGAATGATATATCATTAAATAGTAATTTGGACACCATATATGTTTATCATCTGTTTTGAAATGAGATTTTTGAAGAAAGATCATCTGAGGTTTGTTTAATTTTAAGTACTTCAATAAGTTAGATCTTTTCCTTGGATTGTTCAAACCATTAATGTTTAAAGATAAAAATGTCAGATCCATATCCATTGACTAGGTCTATAAGACATATATGTAGATAACACTCAAAACTCTTCCAAGACATTGACATTGCACACTACTTTTGTCATCTTTAAATATTAATGTCAGATTGTTTTTTTTCTACTAAAGAGTATAAGCTATATTCAAATTCAGGCCAGACAAAAGACAAAAACTTATATAATACACAAATAACTATATATAAATATTCCAACATTTCCAAAAAAACTCCTATTGTCCATGAAATGCTAATCATTCCTAATCTAATAGATGAAAGAAGATCTATCAGATTAACCCTCATGCCTTAGCAACATAACTTCTTACTTGAGCTCCATAAAATTATACTGGAGTTCTTTAAATTTGCAATAGAATATTATTTAACCAAGCTATTAAAAGATGTAATTAACTGTATTCTAATCACATTTAGAATTGTATCTAGACATATCAATTAAATATTCCATCACTTCTTAACTGGTGTAGTACTACTGTAATTATAACATTAATAGATTTTTTGTTTTTTAGCAAGTTTCATTTTATCATGACATTATGTTATGTGAATTTATTAACTACAAGACCCTTGTATGTGTAATGCAATCTAAAACAGTGTTTCAAAAGGTACAATATTCAATTTGTATTTTTTTAAAAAGAAATGATTAATTAAAAGACTTAAAATTATGTTTAAATACTTGTGTCTCAGTTGCCATTCAAATTAATGCGTTTAACATTTTGGATCATTGCCAAGTCCTGTTCATAAAATATACACATAGGGCATCAGAAACTGTTTACAGGCATTGCTAATTCTCCACCATTAGAATTATTAATAAATTTCCATACTATCTAGAGGAAGGTAGTACAGATAAATAAGTCATTTTGTAAAGATAATGTGTATCCATTATAAAAACTGATTTTTCACTTCACCCATTTCTCCATTCCTTTATTAATTTTTCTTGCCCCCTTTCCCATACCATCCCGTGGAGTCAGAAAAGTGTGATGTTCCTCTTGACGTAACACCGTGACTGTGAGGACTGTCATTCTTATTTACAGCTCTTGTACCTCTCTTAGATTCTTTGCCTCGTGACAAGTCTTCTTCCTTATCATTTAAGTATGTCTTCATGTTTCACGTATCTATCATCTTATTGTTTACAAGTTATTAAGCCATTTATTTAGCAGTTTTCCAGTAGCTTATTAGACGTTCAGAACGTACTGATTTTTAGGTGTAATAATAGACAAGAAGAATTAACTGTTTAATAATAGAGTTGTGTAGTAACAAACTTTTCATCCTCATTCTTGCCCTTTAGCATGGAAAATGTTAATTAGTGGTTAATATAGCCAAACTGGAAGCAAAGCTCTCTTCACCCAAGACTGGACTAGACAGTCAAGAGGAGAAGGTAAACACTTGCACCACACCACACTCATCACATAGTCCCTCAAAACCTACACCACCAAAACACACACATAGAAACACAAAACACACACCTACATTCACGGAGGCTCTCAATAAAAACCTGCCCAAGCATCAGGGACATCCAAAGCATAAATGCAAGCAAACTCCACCCCCCAACACAACCCAAATGACACATAGCCCACAAACTCAGTGTGTCACTCAACCACAGCCCATAAGGCATAACAATGTACCCAACACTCTAGTCATAGGTGACTCTATAGTCAGGCACACTGATGTTCCACTCACTAGACTAAACAAGGAGAAAGTTACTGTCAGCTGCCTGTTGGGTGCCAGGATCCACCACATAATGCAAACACTCAGGTCACTCCTCAATAAGTACAAATATGACACTGTCATTGTCCATGTTGGTGTCAATGACCTGAGACGTATCTCCCTGGACTCCATGAAAAGAGACATGGAGGAGCTCTCCGATGACTCTAACCCTGAGTAGCATCCTGCCATCATCCAGAATGATACCACAGTACAAGGACAAAATGATTGACTTCAGCAATTGGCTAAGCTTCTGGTGTCATTCTAAGGGGATCCAGTATTTGTCTGCCTGGGATGACATGATCGACAGACCACGATGCTTTGCCAGAGATGGCCTGCACCTGTCACCCTTAGGATTCCGGATACTGGCTAAGGCTCTTGCCACCCCTATAGTGCCTTTTTTAGACAAGATTCAAATGACAAATTCACCACCATAACAGGTACAAGCAAGCAAAATCTTAGGGTAATGCTACTCAATGCTAGAAGTCTAAACCTCAAAATGCACTCACTCGAGGCACTCCTTAAAATGGAGAACATTGAAATCTGTACAGTGACAGAGACCTGGTTCAAAGCTCCAGAGAGCACCCATGCATTACCAGGCTACAATTCATACCACACCTTTCAGCCGCATAACCCAGAACAAAGCACTAAAGGCGGAGGCGTGTCCATATTCATTAAGGATATCCACACCTCCAGGCTAGTTGCACAGCATAATGCATCCGAGATTATCCAAGTGCAACTAACTCTGGGCAAGACCACAATCCAAATTGGAGTTTGCTACAGACCCCCCACCGTGCCCTAGGATTCCCACTCCTCATTTCTTGATACACTGGAAAGTATTAGGGTACAACCCAACACCCTAATAATGGGCGATTTCAACTACCCCACCATTAACTGGGAAAACTACTCATGTACCAACTCTTTTGCTCAACGTTTTCTAGAATTCATAAATTCCAACGCCTTGGAACAACTTATTCACACCCCCACCAGGGGCAGCAGTATCCTAGACCTGGTCATTACCAACATGGGAAACCGGTGTTCCACACCAGAGGTCAATTCCTCATTGGTCAGATCCGACCACAAGCTAATCAGCCTAGACATCCACATCCCACCCCACCCCACCCCCAATTAGGGAAACCATTGTAAAAAACTTCTCCAAAGCCAACTTTACCCTTCTTAAAACAGAAGTGACAAACTTCATGACACCCATGCAGATGGACAATAGAGGTATGACTGCTGAATCCTACACAAATGCACTTTATAAGCACTTACACGAGTGCATCGTTCATGCTATCCCTAATAGAACCAAGATGTTATCCTCCAAAAAAGGAAGCCAGTCTGGTGGTCCTCTGCCATAAACAAACTCTATAACAGAAGAAAGAAACTGTTGCAAAAAAGAGTAAAATCCCATGACTGGAGGAACTCCCTGGTCAACCTCAGTAAGAAGCTGAGATCCCGCATAAAATCCTCCAAAGCTATTTATGAAAACAAAATTGCCACTGACTCTAAAGACAACCACAAAGCATTCTATAGCTATGTCAAGATTCTCAATGGGAATACTCAGATCTGCTCTGGGTTACAGCACAATGGCACTAAATATACAGAACCAACTGATAATGCCAACATCCTAGCAGATAGGTTCAGTGCTAACTTTACCGCCCTCTCACCCCCTAGAGGGCCCATCTCTCTACCAGAAGAATGCAAAGTTCCTATAATCACAACTGCAGAGGTAAAAAAACACACTCTCCAAAGCCAAGAACACAGCATTCATGGGACCTGACAATATCCCAGGCTGTGTTCTACATGAACTACAGAATTAACTGGCACCCTACCTAAGTACCATGTTCATTCATAGCCTCACCTCAGGCTTTGTACCCACTGAATGGCACACTGCGACGGTTATCCTACACCACAAAGGGGGAGCCACAACGGACCCCGGGAACTACTGCCCCAATAGCCTGACGAGCCTGGTCTGCAAGGCCATGGAACGTATCATCATGGAACTCATAAACAAAGACATTGGTAATCTCCAAAGTCTGGACCCTACCCAGTTTGGATTTGTAAAAGGCAGATCATGTCTCCTAAACCTGATTGACTTCTTTAAAGCAGTCGCCAAAGCCATAGATGAGGGTAAAATGGTTCACACAGCTTATCTAGAGCTCGCCAAGACTTTCAACACCATTCCCCCACTCTGGAATTATAGATAAGCTCACTAAACTAGGTATAAATCCCTATGTCACAAGATGGGTTGCCAACTGGCTCATGGACAGAACCCACACTGTGAAAGTAGTGGATTCCAAATCCGACTTCAGACCAGTGACAAGTGGAGTACGACGGGGTTCAGTCCTGGGTCCTCTCCTGTTTGGTATCTACTTCTCTGAAGTGCAGGCTAACACAGTAGGTCTTTGGCTAACAAAGTTTGCAGATGACTGCAAACTAGGAGCCAGAGCATCCAAGTGCTCCGGATTATGCGGAACGCACCGCATCTAATGAAGAGCGAAGCCACTGTTCCGCTGTTCCGCATTGAACAGCTGTGGCTCTGCTACAAGGCTTTTGATTGGTTTGTGTACCGCAATTAATGCCAATTGGCATTGCGGTATACAAACCAATGCATAGTTGGCTGTGCTCTGCAGTTTTTAATTTGATTGGCTCAGAGCCCATTTACAGCCAATCGCAAACTCCTCTGAGTCAATCAAGTAGAGAATATGCAGAGAACAGGAGCCAAATGCAGACCAATCGTGTTCCTGGAAGCCTTTTCATGCCAAATTAATGGCTTGAAAAGGGCTTCCAGGAGTCTGACTCGGAGGAATTTTGCTGCTGCCATTTTGAGCGTTGTTGTGTTGGAGTCAGCCGGTTAGTTGAGTCGATACTACGTTGGTCGGATTAAAGGAAGGAGTGGTGCCAGCCAGTTGCAGAGAGAATCCAGTCCAGATCCGAATTCTGAAGACATCAGGGCCAGGGGAGAGAAGTCTTAGAAGACGGAAGTCGGAGCCTGCCCAGTGCCTGCCAGGAAAGGTAAATACATGGGGTGATGAAATGGACAGTATATTGGTATCTGAGCTCACATCTACAAGGGGAAAAAGCAATATATATTGTCCAGGTTATAAAGTTATAGAAACCAGAACTGTAGACTTAACTAAGTGAATTAAAGAACCATACCTTTCAACTGTACTCATATCTCTCTCAGCTGTCTACATTTTCACAAAATACTCGGCTTTTTGCCTCATATTTTTCATCTGTCCTTTGTAAAAGTAGCGATTTTCTAACAGATCATGGATTTTAGACTTCATATCCCTCAGAATGCATACTAGCGTAAAACTAATTATTATAGCAATTTTCAAAATTTATAAGAGCGTTATTTAAAAATTGTTCCATCCTGATTTTGGACCTTTGCCCTCCCAATCTTTTGGCTTTGCCAGTCACCGTAAATTACCAGTGTGAGCGTGTGTGTTGTGTGCTTACTCAGACTTAGAAGAGCTAAATTATGTGTCAAGTAACTTTTTAGGAAGAGCACAGTCAGCAACAGGCGTTTATTAACCACGAATGATTCCTGATTTACTTTGAGGCAACGCATGGTTTTTATTTTGGGTGTACTGAAGGTCTTTATTAGGCAGGTTAGAGTTTATCTTTCATTCTTAGTAGCTTGTTATATGCAACAATGGTTTTTATACAAGCAATGTTTTTGGGGGTTATTTGGTAGGAGATTTAAAGAAGAATAGAATTCTTTTATAGAAAGGTGTAACATCAGAATTATCTATTATCATATTCTCTAGCATAATTTACAGAGGGTAGTGAACAACAGGGCTTCAAAGTAGAGTTAAGGTAAACAGAACTCTATCTGTTTAAAAAGATTTTTATAATTACTTAATGGTTAAGTTAATTGGATTATTGATGCCAATAAGCTGTATTTAAAGCAGAACTGAAATGTGTTTTGTATCTTGATAAAGCCTGGGAGATTTTTATCTGCTGTTTTTACCTGTTTGTTGTTTGAGATATTTATATTTGGAATTAAATATTTTATACTTGATTCCTGAGGACTTTTTGCCGTGACATTTTTGTTTTTACCTGTTTGGTAATTCTTTGAACTTTGTCTTTTTTATCTGGTGCTTAAATTTGTCTCACAGGCACTGTTGGGGAAACAAATGTCTTGAAGTCACTGCTAAACAAAAAATTAACTTAAAAAAGTTACATATCAGATTTCCCTTTTTATTTTTGTATAGGGAATTAGCAGAGGAAGTACTATGAGAGAATTAGAGAGAATGAGAAAACGTAGCCACTAGCCAGTTCCATCATACTAGACTGAAAACTGAGTCTGTGGTGGTGTTAGGTCATTATGAATATATTGCTAATATATGGGGTGCCCAGTGGCCATTACAGACACATTTTTGATGTATGGAGTGCTCAATGGTCATTGTGAACAGATTGCTGATATACAGGTTGCTCAGTGGTCCTAATGGGCACATTGCTGATATATACGGGATGCGCGTTGGTCATTATAGGCATATTGCTCGGATGCTCAGTGGTCATTATGGACACATTACTGATATATGGGATGCTCAGTGGTCATTATGGACACATTACTGATATACAGGCTACTTAGTGCAAAATAAATAAGCATGCATGAAACGGAAGAAAGCAGTGCATATTGTATGTTACATATGACAACTACACATACCCAAACGGCAAGTGACTTAAATAGATTGAGAATTAGCAGTATGTGTGACTCTCACTCCATATATAATATGCTTTTATTTTCATATATAGATTACCATACTTTTTTCTGCCAGTTGCAACTTTGTGAATTACCTTAAGCAAGTCACTTAATTAAATTTCTTGTGCTTCTAGGCTCTTTCAAAAAGTGACATCTAAGTTCATACAGTTAGTTTAGTAACAAGGAAGATGTTTTATAAATCTTAATGTTACATGAAGGAATTCTATGTAGCCAAGAACAATGTGTGTGTTTAAGAGCACTGCAGATATATAGAAATATTTTGATTGAATATATATGCGAGTGTGTGTACATAAAATCTTATATAGCAGAAATTAGCAGTATACTCAACATTTAAAAGATGTCAGGAAAATGTGGACAGTCATGGTCTACACTTATCTTAGCATTTAGACACACTAGTGACAGATATGTGCTGTGCACACATTAATGTGAACTGTACCTGTTTTACAAAAGTAAATACAAATGCTTTTAAATCTTTGTGCTGTCCCACCTCAGTAATGAAATATTTACATCTTTAGCATGTAAAAGGGTATGGGTTATGCATGGATTTCCTTATCTACACATTTCAGGCAGCAAATCCATCCATACTTCAGTGTTAATTATGTGGTATTGGTATAATACCATGTCCACCATGATTTGTAGAATGAAAAGTTTTAGGTAAGCTGTGTGTCTAGTCACAAAATCCATAGGTTCATAGGTTGGTACTAGGCTACCAGCCCTAAGGCATATACAAGCCTAGCCAACAATTCCTTTTGAAGAGGGCCAAAGAGGCACTCTGCTTGACATGTATGGGCAATCTATTCCAGAGTCAGGGGAGTCTCTGGATCAGGAACCTATCCCTCCAGCATGTTTTGTTTATTGTGATGACAAGATTTAGATCCCTGGAGCGTGTGGCTCTGAGGGATTGGGATTTCTTTAAGTGTGGCATGTCCAACAGCACTGGGTTTGACATGGCCTTGTATGTTAAGCAGAGATCGCCTCTGAGTAGACTATATGCGACAAGAGTATAGCTGGAGTTTGGCGGTCAGTGTAGGGCATCTGCTTTAGGCCTGTGATTCTTTTAGTGAGGTATTTCTGCGGCCTTTCCAGTTGTTGCAAATGTCTTCAGAGGGACATACCAGACGGGGCGTTGTATTCGATAATGGGTCTAATGAGGGATGAGTACAGAGGGACAATGACCTCCTTTTTTCTGGATGAAAAGCCCTTAGTGATGAGGTGTGCCACATAGAAGGATTTCCTGACTGTTGTGGCGATGTGGGTATCGAAGGTGAGACCACTGACCACACATCGGAATACCCAGCACATTAGAGAACATTATCTTAGCAGGCAGAGCAAAAGAGGAATACTGTACACTTAGAACAGTACCCACACTGTTTCCTCTATGCTATTTGTGGACACAGCAGACAAAGTAAGATAGTGAAAGCTTACGTCTTAAATTAAAAACTAAACATGCTGGCAGGTTATAGCAATATCACCCTGTATAAATCTACAGATATTACAACCATTTAATTGGATGAAACAAAATACTGCTTGCCACTGCATACTTTTTTGCTAAAGGAATCATACTGGAAAAATCAACATGATGGCAGTCCATTATCTGAGAAGTACGGCTTTAAGATCAACTAAAGTGTTTGTATGTTTCTGTTGCTTGTCACCCTAGGATGTCTCTGAAAGTAATTGCCCTTTCTAGGTTTATAAGAGCAATATTTTAAAATGTTTGCATGTTTCTGCTGCTTGTCCACTAGTACGTCTCAAAGTAATTGCCTTTTTGGAGAAACTGTATGCAAAGACAGGTCTGCTGCTTGGCCCCAATGTCTATTTTATATATTTTTTTGGGGGGGACTGTATGCAATGACAGGTCCTTGTAGCAACTTTCTAGGTTTATTGAGCAGTTTTTAAAGTTTGTATGTTTTTGCTGCTTGTCATCCTCGTACGTCTCTGAAACTAATTGACTTTGTTTTTGGATAAAGATAGGTGGGCAAGTGAGCACCAGAGGATTGAAAGTGTCATTGAGGCAAGGAAGTGAAGCATGCAAGCCTTTATAGTAAACAAAAGGAGCAGAGATGAGCAAGAGAAGAGGGTGCAAAGTCAGGAAACTTCCAGTGATATGGGTAAGTTATGGCCCTATTGTCTTGTATGTTTGCTATTGAGGACATCTTGTAATTTTCCTTTCTGCACTTAGTCCCATTTGTTTCATTGTCTAACACCACTGTTTTGCAAACCTGCTAGGTATAGACTACCCAGACTGCAGTGAGGACAGGGATGTAGATACAGCTCACACCCCAAAGAAGAGAAGATACACAATTTTTCAGCCAAGCTGGGCAAGTGCCTTTGACTGGCTTTCTATGAGTAGGCTGAGTGAAATTTGCCTTCTGCAAGACTTGCAACACGGATTTCACAATCCATCATGGGGGCTGACATGACCTGCAACGACATGCTAACAGTGAGAAACACAGGCAGAATTGCAAGCATGCAGCTGGAAGATCTATGGTGGATTTCTTTGGACCACAGAGTTTAGCAAGTACAAAGGTGGTTGAGGCAGAGGTTGGTTTTGTGTCTCTCCTTGCTAAACACAACTTATCATTTGCAGCAGGAGAACACATCCTGAAATTTATGAAGAAGTGTGGAGAGGATCAAGATGTTCTCCGTAAAATGACATGTGGAGCGACAAAGGCAGCATGCATTGCACGGGATGTGCTGGGGCCTCATTACCAGAATGATGCTGCAGCAGCCTGCCAGAAATCACCATTCTGTGTGTATATGGACCAAAGTACAGACATGGGAGATGACAAATTGTTAGTCATCCTTGTTGGTTACCTTGATGAAAAGGCAAGCAAAAATGTGACAAGGTTCCTTGATATGCCAGAATGTGTGTCCGGAACTGGACAAGCAATGTTTGATTCTTTAATGTCCAGCCTGACAAAATTTAACATTCCAGTTTCCAACATTGTGGGCTTTTCTTCAGACAATGCTGCCTCAATGATTGGAAAACACAATTCTGTGCTGTCTCATTTAAAGGAGGTGAAGCCCACAATTGTAAACATGGGGTGTCTCTGCCACTTCGCAGATCTCTGTAGTAAGGCTGCTGTAAAAGCACTACATTCACCAGTTGAAGAACTTGTATCAGATCTGTATTGCCATTTCAGTTCCAGTGCACAAAGACAACAAAAACTTCAGGAATTTGCTTTGTTCACAGATACTGACCCCCTCAAGATCATTAGACATGCACCTACTAGATGGCTCAGTCTTGGTAAGGTTATTAACAGAACCCTGGACATGTGGCCAGCTCTAAATTCATATTTTCTGTCTGCAGAGCCAAGGTCTGCTAAGATTGACTTAATTTCTAAAAACTTGCAGAGTCATGAAGTGCATATGATTTTTATGTTCCTTAAGTATGCACTGGAACCCTTACTGGAGTTCAACATACAGCTTCAGAGCAGAGAAAGTCAGCTGCTGACACTGCATGCCACTGTGCATAAACTCCTGCAGCAGTATGCTGGCAGACTCCTCAGACCTGCATCTGCTGTCAGACTAATCAAACACAGTGATGTGTCAGTGTTGACTGACAGTAGCTGTGTTCTACCAAATGGTGAACTTTGTATTGGCTATGAAGTCAAGCAGTACATGAACAGCCATGAGGAGAATATTGCTGGCACAGTCATTGACTTTTATAAAAAAGTTGCAGCTTTTTATGCTGCAGTGCTGCAGAAAATGCTGAAAAAGTTTCCCGTGCAGGATCACTTACTGAAAGACGCTGCATTACTTATTAATCCAGCCAAAAAATTGGACATTTCTTCAGGGCTTGTCAGAGATGTGGGCTTCCGTCTGGGTGTATGTGAAAATGATGTTGAGGCCAAACAACTAATCGATGAGTTCACCCAATATCAGATCGAGGACACTGGGAATCTGACAGGCCCAGTAGATGGGCCCCACTCATGTGTGTCACAGTACTGGGCACACATTCTGAGGGACCTTTGCACTGAAGGGAAACTGCCATTCTTTAAGCAGCTGATGATGAGCCTACTTTGCTTGCCACACTCTAATGCACAGCGGAAAGGGCATTTAGTATGGTGCGGAAAGTGAAAACTGAACTGCGTCAGTCTCTGAGTGTAAAAACACTGAACTCTTTGTTGGCAATTAAAATGAATGAAGAACTGGATGTCTGTGATATTAAGCTGCCAAAACCGGTTTTAGAGGCTGCCAAGAAAGCCACAGCAGCATACAATAAGTCTACATCAGATGTATGATAGGATGTTTAACTTGGTCTAAACTTTGTGTGAATTGCAATATGTCTGTTTACAAAAATAAAAATCACATTTACTACATGTGTTAGGCTGCCAAGAAAGCCACAGCAGCATACAGTAAGTCTACATCAGATGTATGATAGGATGTTTAACTTGGTCTAAACTTTGTGTGAATTGCAATATGTCTGTTTACAAAAATAAAAATCACATTTACTACATTATCTAAGTGCTGCTTCATTTACTTATGGTGTGGTTATGGTATTGCAGATTAAAGGTTTTTGGATCTGAGAAGTGTGGTATTGAATGTTAGTTCCACCAAGCTCCATGGCAATGGTGCGTTTTCACGAAATCTTGAAAATAGGGTGTTCCACATTTTGACCATTTGTCACACATTGTTAGGGTCTGTGTTCCACATTGGCCACTTTAGAGGTTGAGACCTATGCTAGGAGCCGTAATCGAAACTCCTAATGATGTGGACAAACTACAAAAGGGCCTCACTGAAACAGATAACTGGTGTCAAAGCCATGGCCTGAAGCTCAATGCCAAAAAGTGTATTGTCATCCCCTTTGGTAAAAACTCTGTACCCATGAACTGCCACTTAGCTGGTAGTCTACTTAATGCCGAAAATGTGATGAGACTTTGGGACACAGGTGGACAGTAGTATCTCCTTTGATAATCACATCACCACAGTGGTCAGGAAATCCTTCTACATGGCTCATCTCATCACAAAAGGATTCTCATCCAGAAAAAAAGAGGTCATTGTTCCCCTCTACTCCTCACTCATTAGACCCATTATAGAGTACAACGCCCCTTTAGGTATGTACCTCACAAGACATCTACAACAACTGGAAAGACCACAGAAATACCTCACAAAGAGGATTACTGGCCTCATACAGATGCCCTATGCAGAACGTCTCAAAAAACTACAGCTTTACTCCATCGCATATCGCCTACTCAGTGGGCGATCTCTGTCTAACATACAAAGCTATGTCAAACCCAGAGCTGTTGGACATGCTCCACTTAAAGAAATTCCAATCCCTCTGAGCTACATGCTCTAGGGACCTAAACCTTGTCACCATAATAAACAGAGCATGCTGGAGGGATAGATTCCTGTCCCAGAGACTTCCCATACTCTGGAACAGACTACCTATCTATGTAAAACAGAGCTCCTCATTAGCACTCTTCAAGAAAAATCTTGATGATTGGATGGGAAATGAGAAATTCACCCCAGGGATCACTTTTGTGGTTCTGCTCAACAGGGGCACAGGAAAATAATTTTCTTGGGTAGTGAAAGCCAGGGTACATTTTTTGGCTAGGCTTATATAGGCCCTAGGGCCAATAGCCTAGTACCTTCCTATGAACCTATAATTTCCCTTCAGTGTCAAATCACACCAATTGTTTACCCATAACACATTTTGTTACAATTCATAGCAATATAGGAATCTACTATGTTGTTTGTGTACTCCCCTGCACAACCTTCTATAATCCAGAATGGGTATTATTAATCTGCTGTCTAAAGAAGTCAAACAATACTTTCTCTGTAGTGACATCATGTTCAAGATAAACTGAGCTTATTTTATGTATTTGTAATCTTTTCTCATTACTTATTTAAAGTATATTATAATATTTTGTGAAGTATAATTTCTTGATATTTCCTTTATTACATACAACTAACTTGTTCTACTGCTAGTAATGTTTGGCTTCAGTTAACTTTCATATAATACTAGAGGGAAATCAGGTCTGATTATCAGACCTGCAATATATTGATTATATTTATCTATGTGCTACTCTTTTGTCATGATCACATTCCTATCTCGACATTGTCATTTGTTTTCTACTCTCTCTTTTTTTTTATTTTCCCCCCATCATATTTAAGAGATTGTTTGTCTCTTTAAGACTTAGAAGAAATGTGTAGGTATATGTACACTTTAAAGCTGTAACCGAAGTGTGTTTCTTTCTGATTTATAAGTAGAGTAGCAAGAAACTATTATCAAAGAAGACCACTTCATTTTCAGTGTATGTTGTGCACTTTGAACTGGAGGGAGGATGAAGCAAGTGACACACGGTATGAAGGAAATCCTCTAAACATGCAAACAACTGTTTGTTCTATCTGCAGCAACTCAGTTCCCCAATTGACCTATATAAAAAAAAAAAATTTTTGAAATCTATACTACACAATTTAACCTAACCTATTAATCTATAATATCTGACCTTGATAATTTTAAGTTGATGTTGTATATATAATGAATATAATTAGAAGTTATGTACCTACCATAACGTTCCATGTTAGTTGTCTTCTCTCGCCTTCTTTCTTGCTGGATGGGTTCGGAGCCGATCCTCGGCTCCGACTCGGCACTAGCTTTAGCTCGAGAACTCCTTTTACCAGCTCGAGGCAACCCTATATCCCATGATGCAAGGCGGAACTACCCCAGATCTCGTTTGGTAGCTAACTAACCCTGCTAAAGACTTATCCTAATATAATTAGGAACCATGGTTCCTAAAAGAAGTCCTCATAACAATGCTCCAGAGGAAGCAATCTAATAGGAACTCTCCAAGATCTGTCCAGGCCAGGGGAAGGAGGGAGGGGCAAGAAAGAAGGCGAGAAGACAACTAACATGGAACGTTATGGTAGGTACATAACTTCTAAATGTTAAGTTGTCAATCTCGCCTTCATTCTTGCTGGATGGGACCGCGTCCCTAGCACCTGTATCCCGGGTGGCTCAATGGAACAGACTCTTGAGAACAGTGGAACCAAAACTGGCCCTATCTCTGGAGGCCAAATCCAACTTGTAATGAGACACAAAGGTATGAGGCGTGGCCCAAGTAGCTGCTGCACAAATAGTGTCAATGGGAAGTCTATCCTGAAAGGCTACAGAAGTGGATAGACTCCTGGTCGAATGTGCTTTTGGCTTAGAAGATAGTTGTTTGCCCTTAGAGAGTACACATAGGAAATGGTGGAAGTCAACCATCTAGATAAGGTCACTTTAGATACTGGAAGACCCAACCTGTTTCCTGCATAGGAGACAAACAATTGGTCTGATTTTCTAACTTGTTTAGTCCTATGTAAGTAGTACCTGAGCTGATGGTGAACATCCAAAAAATGTAGCTTCTGTTCAGCTCTGTCAGAATAGTTAGGAAAGAAAACTGGTAGATCAATAGATTGGTTAATATTGGCTTGAGATACAACCTTGGGAAGAAAGGAAGGGTTAGTTCTGAGTGAAACCCTATCCTTATGAAACACCAGATAAGGTGAACGAATACAGAGGGCCTGAATCTCAGAAACTCTTCTTGCAGAGGTAACAGCCAGCAAAAATATAGTTTTCCATGTCAACAACTTTAAAGAACACGTAGCAGACGGTTCGAAAGGGGGTAGAATTAGGGATGCCAACATTAAGTTCAGATCCCATTGCGGAGGAGGATGTTTCACAGGCGGTTTTAGGAGAAAAACTCCTCTCAAAAAGGCTTTGCATAACTTATGAGACATGATGTTATTGTCCTGCAAGCCAACATGAAATTTGGAAATAGCAGCCATTTGTACTTTGACTGTAGATGATGACGATCCCGAATGAAAAACCTCCGCCAGGAAATCCAAAACAGAATATATAGGAGCGGTGAAAGGATCAATATTTCTGGCGTTTGCCCAAATCGAAAAGCCGCCACTTGCTAGCATAAACAGTTCTAGTGGACTTTAAAGAAGACACTAAAATGTCTCTGACTGAGTCAGAAATCATTGGTAGCCTGGCTAGGGAAGGAAGTGGAGCAACCAAGCAGTGAGGTTGAGAGAATGAATGGCTCGGTGCTGCTGACCCGACTGGTGGATCAAAAGATCCGGAACTGGGTCCAGATGCCAGGGCTGCACCAGAAGGTGATGATGTAGAGACGGAAACCAAATTTGTCGAGGCCAATATGGAGCAATGAGGATCAATTTGGCTCTCAAAACGGTGGCTTTCTGAATGACTTGTGGAATCAATGGAAAGGGAGGAAAGGCATAAAGAAGTCCCGAGGCCAATCCTGGGTTAGAGAGTCTCTCAAGGGTTGGCCTGGAAGAGGAAATAGTGTGAAGTAATCTGGGCACTTGCTGTTTTGAGGGGTAGCTAAAAGATCGCAACAAGGGGTGCCCCACTTCAGAAAAATCTGATCCACTACAGACTGATTGAGAGACCACTCGTGAGGCATCAGAATAGATCTGCTTAGCCTGTCCGCCAATAGGTTGGACCTGCCGGGGATGTGCGTTGCTATCAGAAACCGCTGAGAAGAGATCGCCCATTGCCAAAGTCTGAGAGCTTCGACATAAGGGATAGGACCTGGTTCCGCCCTGTTTGTTGATGTACCAGACCACGGACATATTGTCCGTCTGTACTGCAATAGTCCCTGTGGGAAGAAAGTCGACGAGGGCTTGCAACGTTAAAAGCACTGCACTCATCTCCAGGACATTTATGTGCAGGTGGTATTCTATGGGTTGCCACGTCCGTGGACCATCCTGCCCTGATAATGCCCCCACCCGATCAGAGAGGCATCCGTGGTGACTGTGGCAACTGGAGGAGGGGAACAAATGGTCGGCCCTGATGAAGAAGAGGGAAGATACCCACCATCGTAGATGAGCCCTGCAAGACTGTGTCACTAAGATCTCGTGTCTCATGGGCAGATCGTGGTACGACCACTGCGTGAACAACATCCACTGCAGGAGACGATGTGGAAGCGAGCTAGTGGAAGAAGAACAATGGCTGCAGCCATTAGGCCTAGAACCTTCAAGACAAACCTGGCTTTGACCTTGCTGCTTTGTAACAGAAGCTGAACAAATTTCTGGATGTCCAGAATCCTTTGATTTGTTAGTCTGGCTAACATGCTGACGGTATCTAACTCTGCCTATAAAGGTAATAGATTGGCAAGGCAGCAGAGAGATTTTTCAAATTCACCGAAATTCCTAGACTCTTGCAAAGCTGTAAGGTGTAGTCTCTGGACCGAAGAAGCTGATCCTTGGAGGTGGCGGAGAGGAGCCAGTCGTCCAAATAAGGAAACACTTGGAATCCTCGGCGTCTCAGGTGAGCTGTGACCACCGCCATGCATTTGGTGAACACTCTGGGGGCTGAAGTGAGGCCAAAGGGCAGTGCTCTGAATTGGTAATGACTGGCTCCCAGCCGAAAAGCGGAGAAACCTTCTGGAGCGTCTGTGAATCTTTATATGATAGTACGCATCCTGAAGGTCTATCGAGCACATCCAGTTGTCCTTGCCCAGAAAGGGCAGAATGGATTGCAGCGTGACCATCCGGAATCTTGCCTTTTGACAGACTTGTTTAGTCTGCTTAGGTCTAGTATTGGTCTCCAATCTCCCGTCCTTTTGGGGACCAAAAGAATCTTGAGTAGAAGCCGGATCCTACTTGGTCTGCGGCACTGTTTGGATGGCTCTTTTCCCAGGAGTTTTGAAACTTCCTGTTTTGCCAAATCCCTTTGACCGGGTGAGATGTCTGGAAGGGATTGAAGAGGTACTGAAACCTTTCAAGGGATTTTGTAACCCTCGGATATAATCGACTGTACCCACTTCTCTTGTGATAGGGATTGCCAGGCTACTGGGTACAGCGAAATTCTTCCCCCGACTGCCTCCAAGGGTGGACAGTCGGGCAACACCTCAGGCATGCTGAAAAGGCTTCTCAGGAAGAGGCTCCCTGTTGCCCTGGTTCTGAGGACCCCCTGCCTCTAGGGCGGCGTCATTATTGTTACCCCTCTGCCTCTAGGGGTAAACTGACCACGTGTCGGTGTAGCTCCTTGGGCATTACGGAACCACATCTTCCCCCTTCTGACCCTTGGGATATGGTCTAGAAGGAGTGGAAAACTGGACTCCAACGGCAGAAAGAGTTTTACCGTCTTGTTCACATCTGGTCAAAGTATCCTTCACCTGAGGTCCCAACAAAGCCCAACCGTCAAAGGGAGTGTTGTTGAACGACGCCTTAAAGGGGTCCAAAATTACACAGCCGCATCCAGGCTTGGCGTCTAAGAGCAACACCTGTGCCTGCGGCCCTGCTCGTTCCATCGGCTGCATAAGATATGAGCCGCATGGAGGAGTTAGATATCGAATTCAGGATAGCTAGCTGAGAGGCAATCTTTTCCTGAGCCCCAGCAGCTGAAGGATCCTGGACTACTTCTCCCAGTTCCTTGAGAATATCTCGTTGAAGCCTGGTGAAGTGACAAAGGTAATTCAGCGACGCATTGCAAAGGTCGCTGAAGAAAACATCCGCTTTCCATACCTGTCCATGGTCCTAGAATCCTTATTAGGAGGATGGACAGGTACTGAAGGATCCGCCAGTTCCTTCTTAGTGGCCGCCACCACCATAGCATGCACAGAGACACCTTTGGACAGGAACTGTTTGACCGAAGGGGCCGTGATGAACTTGGATGGTCTCCTGGGGACAGGTTCCACAGAATCTGGAGCCCACGCCTTCCGAGCTACTACCTGCATGAGTGGGTCGAAGGCGGAGACACCCAGGAGGTGGAGGGTCGGGATCCAAAGCCTCCAGGTATACCGACTCATCCTCGGAGGGGTCAATGGAGGCCAATTCCCCTCTGTTTGAGGAGCTCAAGGATGTCTGAAAATGAGACATCCTCAGAGGGGACCGTGGGGAACCCTCCGACTCATCTAAGTCGGTATCAGATGTAGTAGACTCAGGAGTCTGTGTGTTTCCTCTTACGTCCTCTTCCGAGGGGTTCCCCTGCAGGGTCAGGAGAAACCTCGGAAGAGGAGGAAATTCCCACTGGGGAAACCTGGGGCGATGGATCCCTGGGCCTGAGAGCAAGAGGCTGGCAAGAGGCATCTGCAGGCACTGATGAGGGAGGAGCTAGAGGGATAGACCGTTGACCAGGCTCAGAGGCCAGGACACTCCTCATCACCTCAAAGGCTCCTCTCCCCGGGAGACCTGAACACACCCGCTCGAAGAAACAGGAATGGTCGGCTCCAAGGAGAGAAGGCTCGAGGCCGATGTCGGCGCCGAGCTTACCAAAGCCGAAGCTCCGAGAGGGAGAGCGGGTCGGACAAGGGTCCGATGCCACTAGCCCCCTCGGAGCCGACAGTGGAAACCCGACGACCGGATCCCTCCAAGGAAAGTCTCAAGGAGGAGATCGGAGCCGAGGATGACAGAGCCGAAGGATGTATCGGCTCGGCATCGAAACAGTCGCTGTCCCAAGAAGCTCCGGCTCCGAACTCTGGTGTGGAGTCGGAGGAGGAATCTCAAGAATTGGGGCTGTAGCCGAAGTCTGTTGAGATGGGCTATGGAGCATTTGGGCCAGTGCCTGAGACTTCAACAGCCTGCTTACCACCCTCTCCAAATCATGGTCAGACAGCCTGGAAGATCTTGAAGATCGGCTCCGATGGCTCCGCTCCGACAAAAGAGGAGACCCGGAGCCGAGTGAATACTTAGTATCGAAGGGGACCGGGATCTCTTACGGGCCGGAGCCATCGGAGCTGAAGTCCCTTGAACCCCAGATGGAGCCGAGGATCTCTCGGCTCCGATGCTGGATAAAGTGTCGGCTCCAGCCGGAGCCGACAAGGCAACAGTAGTCAGGGTATCGGAACCGCCGGCACCGAACCCACTACTCTAGCAGAAAGCATCGGCTCCAGCCGGGCCGATATCGCTCCGACAGAGCCGGAGCCACCGGAGGAGGCTTGGACACTGTAGCCTGAGCCTTGGTGGCTTAAGAGGTTTTCCTGCCCCTTGCTTAGGAGGAGAACCTTCAGGTTTTAACAAACCTCGGAGGATCAGTTTGTTCCTCCTTTCCTGCAGGACTCTCTGGCTAAAGGCATGACACAACACACAGGAGTCCTGCAGGTGCAAAGGCCCCAGGCAATACACACAAGAAGTGTGACCATCTGTCAGGGACATTTTCTGACAGCACTGGTCACACTTCTTGAAGCCTGAGACCTTGCCTTCCCTAGACATCCTAAAAGGATATACACAAACAGTCCCCACAAACACACAACTTAATCCCTACACAGACACACAGGAAGGGAATAACTTGGGGAACTAGGCCTGACTAAAACTTTAACTGAAAAAACTATTTGAAAAGTTTAAAAAGGAAGGGAATAGGGTGGGCTGTACTAAATACAGGCTAACCTAACACTGAAGGGAAATTAAACCCCTAACTAAACTTTTTTCTTATTTAACAAGAAAAACTTACCTCAGCTGGCAAAGGAGACCTCTTTCGCTAAGCGGCAAACGAGATCTGGGGTAGTTCCGCCTTGCATCATGGGATATAGGGTTGCCTCGAGCTGGTAAAAGGAGTTCTCGAGCTAAAGCTAGTGCCGAGTCGGAGCCGAGGATCGGCTCCGAACCCATCCAGCAAGAATGAAGGCGAGATTGACAACTTAACATTTGATTATCTTTATGTCAAGAAACATTTTATGTTTATTACTTCATTCAACCCCGGAGGTTCATCCGCTCCTAAACACAACTGCCATAGTGCCTCTTTCTGTATAGATTTCAAAAAAAAAAATTTTCTGTGTGAGGGAAAAACAAACATGTGTTTATGAGAACAAATGTGTACGGAAAACATATGTGCATATATATATATATATATATATATATATATATATATGTATATGTGCACATATGTTTATTAAATACTGTCACGTTTCAAGTTAATTAATGTGTACTACTTTGGTTAAAAATACCCACATGAAAAAATATAAAATATATCAATGGACTCATATTTGTAATGAATCATAGCCTATCATCATTTTGAAGTATGGTATAGAGACATCTGAGACCAAGCAACTAATTATGTAAAAGTGTTTTTTAAATAATAATTTTTTACTAATTATTATTACAATCATTTCTCATGAATTTATGTGCAGTCAACAGTGAGACACTACATATACATGTATATACATATACATGTGTATATATTTATTGAATTTGTCATTGTTGACTTTGATTATTAACATTTATTAAAAAAGTATTTGGCAAAGTATAATTTACATCATTTCCTGTTATCTTGTATAAAACGGGAGTGGGGGAGATCTCCCGTTTTTTCTGAAGAAGTTCACGTAAAAATAAAAAGTGAAAGAAAGCGCTAATTTTGATCTGGCTGTGTGGATTCCTTTCAAGTTTGCTGGCCGCTGGCATTTTTTTCGTTATTAACAAGATGAAGAATTAATAACATATATCTGCTGCCTTCTGAAGATATTAATAGGATGCTGCTTGTCTTTGGCATAAGGTAACGATTAAGATTTCTTGCTGGACAGATGCAAGATTTCTTAAGAAATGATTATGTACTCAAACTGAATACCATTGTTTTGCTGTTGTATAGTTCTGTGTGTTTTAAGAGTTTATATCATGTCAGTTATACGTTATGTGTTAAAAGTTTCTCACTTTATTAGGATATACACTGTCATCATCACTGAAGGAAGAATCTGCATTGTCACATTACATCTAAAATACGGTCATTATCAGAGTTTTTGTACTAAACGTATATAATGAGTTATGATGGTGCAATGGTCACTATTCCATTTCTAGTTTCTTAGACAATGTTAAAGTTAAATCAGTGTAAGACACTACCTTATGTCAAGGAGATGTGAATAAATGAGAGATTTATGGAAAATGTTTAAGACTGAAATAAAATGGCACCAGTGAGTTCACTATCATTATTGTTATTAAGAATCTGATGAGTAACAACAAGAATTCCAAAGACAGTATGCAAAAAGCACAGCAACTACAAATTGAGATAACTCGATGGAGCAATATAGTTCTTCAGAAGAGCAAGATAAAAGGGATATATCTGTTATATAAGTAACTACGCTGACCACTTGCTTTATTGATCTGCCCTCACAAAAAAACAAACAAAAAAAGCTGCATGAATGTATAGCCAATAGCTAGCATCTTGCAATACATGACAGTGGTATTTATAAAAATGCTGGCATGCATACATGATACCGTCCATTGGCACAGGAGCACAAAGCAGAGGTCCACATGTGAAGCTATACCAAAGTGATATCTACAGTGTTTTTAAGGGACACGCAGACATGGCCCCTTTATAATTGATACAGTGGGGAGGAAAGGGTTGCACAGGGAAGCAAGAAAGGAGGGAGATGGTAAACAGAGAAAAACATGGAAAGAAAATATATAGGAGAGTGAAGGATGGAGGAGGCATTTTTGTGGGGATAATGCACCCTTTTCCTTATATAGAGATGGGAATGAAAGAGGTAGGTGACAGGAAACAAGAAATAAAGATGGAGTACATGGAAAGCTGCTTTAGTAGTCAAAATGCAATGCTTTCAAGCATGCTGAACTTAATGAAACAGTTAATTTGAACAGTTGTTTTTTAAAGTAAGCTTCTCATTTACAGAACAAATTTTAGTAAATTGTTTTTATGCAGGGTTATAAATGCTATTGAGTGACAGTATGTCTGATTAGCAGTATAATTGTTTATAGTAATGCCATAATGAATAAAATATGTTTTCTCGTTAGAGTTATGTCTAATGAAGTTATTATATTCAGCATTTTCAAACAAAAGCCCTCCCTTTTTATATGTTTAATAAAAAGTATGTCGTTGACTTATTTGGTTCTCCATATGGTTGATTTTTAGTGTGAATATTTTTGATTTCTCCCATGGTGGCATTTTAAGTGGTTTAAGAAAGGGATTTAATGTTCAACAAAGTGATGAGAATAATTGTATACTCTTATTTTACTAGATCCACAGTTTGCAGATCTTTGGATTGTATCCAAACGCAAGGAGGAGGACCTTAAATGCCATTTCTTGTGCACACTCGGCACCAAATTTTATAGCATAAAACAAAAATAGAGAAGTACCCATAACAGTTATAACATTTTTGAGTTTTCTTTCATTTTTTCTGTATTTACAAATGATAAATTAAGATATTTATGTTTCTCCTTATTTGTATGTTTAATGACTCCATATTTACCAGTATCTCTTGAGGATTCACAGTATAGCATTGCATTTGTTTACATCTGCACACATACTTCATAATGCGTCTAATTAACATTTTGTATATTGACCAGACTAAAGTGTTTCCTTGTTACTACAGCTTGCATTATAAAGGCGTGAAATCCATTATAGTTATATTTATTTACCTGAGCAAATGCTTGTTGTTTAATTTAGGTGATATTAAATTGCATGTGAATGAACTTTATTTTTTTTTTGGTAATACTGTGTTGAATGTGACTGAATTTTTTTGCACATTGCCAAATAGCAGTTTTATCCAGAAGGTTAGTCGCAACAGCATATTTTTATGCTCAGTATGCAGCCTTTCTTTACTATTGCACTTGTCCATATCAAATAAATCAATCAAGGTCTGTCAGTTTAAGCAAGTAAAGTCCTTCACTGTGTTTATATAAACACCATTCCTTGACTGAGTCAGTTATCATACAGTAATAAGCCTTTTAAACAGCAATCTCTGTCTCAAGGACGTCCTTCAGTGGGCTTGCATACTTTCTGTAATGTAAGCACTGCTGTCTGGAAGCCACACTGCAAATGAAACAACATGACAAGGTTACACAGACAGGTGCATTACTGCTATAACAGCTTCTCCCTGAAGATTATTAAAGAATTATGTTCTCTAGTTATACTCTGCAAGTTATTACAGCACATATTGTTGTTCATTTCTATGATCAGAGACATCTAGATGACAGCAGATGGCCTGAAGTGCTGTTTCTAAGACATCTGCAGTAGTGCCCTATACCTGTGTAATACAGCATTATACATTAACTCTGGCAAACCAGTTAGAATAGAGCAATTCTAGTTCCAAAACAATTTCTGCCAAAATGTAAGCACTTCGCCAGTTGTCTTTGTTAAAGTCTTGGCCACCAGCTAATGTAATAAATAAAGTTAAATTTAGTGACACTTACGTGATAGTAAGAGTTTCACTATTTGCTTAATAGCTCAGTTTAGCATTCAGATGATATTCAATAAACCAGCATTAACAGTCATTATCAAAGCTTTTTTATTCCTCCAAATGGCAGTATCAGCATTATTTAATGAAAACATCCCAACCTTAATTACACATATAGATTTGCCACTTCATCACTGTTACCCTGATCACTTTAAAATGTATTGCCTTGGCAGTATTTGGCAAAAACAGAAAATCAGTTTTAGGGCATTTCATCACATAGCAGATTTCTAGAAGCTGAGCAGTTGCAACAGCCAAGCAAGTTCTAACTAAAGCCAGGAATCCAAGCAATAGTAATTTGGTTGCCAGAGTGTTGTCGTTCAGACATGCAGTAATGCTACAACATGAATAATTTATCATAATATAAATATACATTTTATATATATATATATATATATACACACACACACACACACATTTATTGTGTATATTGTTATAAGAAATATATGGCTATTTTAAATTTAGCTGCACATTGACTGTAACAACATTTGAATGTAATTTGCTTATGCTGTGCTCAGATCTGTCAGTTATGTGGAGATTTTTCCCTAGACTTCTCTTGAAAGTTATCTGGCAGTTAGTGCAGAGGACTAGAGCTAGAGACTAGAGCTGTTAAAGAACAGCTACTTGTTCCCAGCCTAGGGTTCAGAGTTTGACTCCATCCACTTTTCTTTGTCTAATGTGTGACGCTGGGCAGGTCATTTTACCAGGAAATGCTCCCAGATTACTTTTGAAGAGCAGCAGTTTCTCCACCGGGCTTACTCAATCAACAAACTAATAAAATAAAAAACAAATCTTCCTAGTTCATAGATGCAAATAAATGAATTATGAGTCTTGAGTCAAAAAAGTTATAGATTTGTCCACATGATATAAAAGGCCATGTTTTCTTGAAGCAGGGCAGTTATAGTTCCCCTTTTTGGCATATTGATCTTCATTACCATTAACTCTAGTGCTGCTTTATACATCTTTAAACAAACTTTCTGCCATCACTAAAGATGGCAGTTCACTAACCAATTTCAAAAATAAACTTGGCATATACAGAGGGGTAGTAATAAATTAGTGCACAGGAAAATGACAAACTTCTTTAAAGTGACTAGGCTCAGAGCTGTAACTAGTGCAAGGCAAAGGTGGCAGTTACCATAGGAGCTGGCTGTCAAAGGATATCATCATCAGTGCTTTATCTTGGTTCTCAACTTCAGATAGACCTTTTTATGTACCCCAGCTTTAGGCTGAAAGGGGTAGAGTGCTAATCTGGCAAACTGCCTATGTTCCAGATGCCGTGGCTACAGCTGTGAGTAACACAACCTTTGAATCAATGAGTCCTTGACAGAATGAATTCCAGAATGGCAGTCTGAGTTACAGGCTATTATACCATGACTGCCGATTAGTATTCCTAAATGTGCACGCTGATTGGCCAGCCCAACCAGCGTGCCCATTGTAAATCCGACTTATACTAATGGAAAAAGTTACAGTCGTCCAGACATTTTCCATTAGTACAAGTCTTGATTTTTTTGTTTCTGTTAGGTAGCCACGGAGAAAGGAAGATCTCCGTTGCTGTAATCTCATTATGTTATATGTTTGACATAGCGAGATATCTTAAAAAAAAAAAGCAATGGAGATCTTCCTTTCTCCATTGCGTTTTTTTAAAGATATCTCACTATGTTAAACTTGTTTAACATAGCGAGATAGCTTTAAGAAAGGGAATGGAGATCACCCTTTCTCCATTGCTTTTTGAAAGATATCTCGCTATGTTAAACTCATTTAACATAGCAAGACAGTTTTAAAAAAGCAACAGAGAACTTCCTTTCTCGGTTGCTTCCTCAACACAGCTCTGATGTACTGTGTAAGCATACGTGTGCGCAGTACATCAGAAAAAGCCCCAGGATCGTGGAAAACCACGGAGGGTCATCAAGCAGGTATTATACAAAGGCATTATTTATGAAAAGTAAGTATTTTTTGTCATTGTATAATAGAAATAACCCATGTCTGGGTGTGGGTTATGCTAGATTTATACACGGTCGTCTTTGTTTGGCCACTTGGGCTTCAACCACACCAACTGTGGGTAAATCTAGCATTACCCACACCCAGACATGGGTTATTGCTTAATTATACCTGCCTAATCTGCAAGTACAGGATGCTGTGTCTTCTCTCTCTCTTTCTTAGAGTCTTTGTGACATCTGATATGATGATGCATGTATTTATCTGTAGTCCATGTCAGCCTGATTATCTTGGTATCCTGTTCCACAGATGACCTATTTGTTTTTCCATCCTGTTAACCTGAGCACCTCGCATCACTTGAGTGAGGGAGTGCTGAATCTTGATAGCCATACAGCATGGATGGTGGTTTGGGCAATGGGATATAAGCAACCTTCATGGAATTAATAGACTGTATCATTGCATCAATAGAAACACTGAGTAATGTTAAAGATACTTTTCTAGACCTTTCAGTATCCTTTGACCAAAGCTTAGAAATGAAGCACTGTTAGCACCCTGACGTTTAGTTAGCTTAAACCATCAAATAGTGGTACAAAGAATGTGAAGCTGTTTTTATTCCCAAAGTGAAGAAATTTTGATTGCAACAAGATTTTTTACTACTGTTTGGAGTTTAATTTACAGGGCAGCCATGGTAGTGCAGCGGTTAGTGTGGTTGCCTCACAGCAAGAGGTTCTCCAGTTAGATCCTCGGCTGGGGTGCCTTCTGTGCGGAGTCTGCATGTCCTCCCTGTGGTTGCGTGGGTTTCCCCGGGTGCTCCGGTTTCCGCCCACATCCCAAAGACATGCTGTAGGTGGACTGGACACTCTAAATTGGCCCTAGGTCTGCATGCCTTCTGTGGAAGGTTGGGCACTGGGCTGGCATCTCGACATTGTAATACTCCACTGCCAATCATGAGCGGACAGGTGATCCGCTGTGGTGACCCTTAACCGGGAAAAGCCAGAAGAAGAAGAATTTGGAGTTTAATTTACAAATATTTCTTACTACTAATGTTTGGTGTTTTAGCTTAGCTCAAATAGCTCTAAATGAGTTTCTTTCATATTTTTCTAGTATCCATCCATTGACCCAGGAAACCATACTCTTGATGACAACCAAACAAATGTTTCCTTTCTGTGGTTTGTTGACTAACACAGAACTTGGAATAGAACAGCAAACAGTTGAACTCAGCACTCAAAACCAGTTATAGTCAGAGTTGGGGTTCTCCACCTATCCATCCCAGATTATATCTGTCTGTGCAAGAAAGGATGTGGAGGCATAAAAGTGAGATGCACTCCAGATGATTCTATATTCTCCAGATATTCATTCAATCTCAAGTTCAATTCATCTTGGCTTTGACAGCCTATAGAAATGTCTAACAAATGACACACTCAGCTTGTATATGTTTAAAAGCATGCTGCTTGGCAGTAAGCACTCTCTGCATGAAAATCGGGTTTATTTATCCTTAATGCTGACAAAATGTTAAATACCTAAACTGATTACTGGACCAAGAACTAACCACAGAACCTCAGGCACACACTGCTCCAGTGAAGGTGAACCAGCCACTAAGTGTTCTTTACAGACACAACAGACATCTAAAGCTAACTCTAAGAGGAAAGTTATCAAGCCATGTATGTTCCCAGTGATATTGCATAGCTGATATGATCTTGTAATCCAGCTCAAGGAATGATAGACAAAATGACTATCCTTTGAAGTGAGATTGTCAGATTTACTAATGAAGTACTGCCAGATGTCCATGGTACTATAGCCCTGGTGGGGTGAAGGGGCAGCTGCCTTGGGCATAAACTGTCAGGGGTGCAATTAGTAGTGATGAAGAACTGCCAGCCAGGATTCATTTATTTTGTCCTTAACTTAGAGCTGAGGGTCACACCAGTCTGCAGACTGCCAAAGGTGGGAAATGACCAAACTATGGCTCTGATGAAGAGATTGGTAGATTGGACTGGTTCCCAGTGGAGGTAAGCTTCAAACTGTCAGTGGTGATGTTTATTTTCAGACTTCTATCTAGTACAAGTGCACCATTCTGAGGAAGCTGTTCTTACGGTATAATCCACTCAAGATCCTTCTAGCCCTTTTATGCTTGCGCACTGCATATCCCCACAAAGCGCTAAAGGCAAAGGCACCAAGTAAGCCTGACTGCATGACATAAATTTGAGTTACAGATTCTGCACAAGCAAACTGACTCACACCCATCGAAGTTCTGCAGCACTGCCATCACCTTCAACATATCAAGGCAGTCCCATTCACTACTTCCTGTAGTATGACAAAATGCAGTCCGGCCTGGAATAATACGTGTCCCAACCCAATCCTCCATGCTAAATAAGCAGAGGAGTGCAGGAACCATCTTTCCAGAGTCTACAGAAATACCATTGACTGTAAGGAATCCAACAAAATAAAAACTATCATCTCAGCTAGAAGAACTATACAGTCCTACTATTATCTCAAATACTAGCCTGAAAGCACTCAACACAAATCATTACTGCTCTGGCCATAACATAAACTTAAACACTTGTTGTCATATGCTACTCATAACTCACATCACAAATCCTGCACTACTGTTTACACTATTAACCACAAAACACCATCATCAGCCTTCAAATAATAAGCAACAAAAGTAACCAAATCAGAATGATTTGCTAATAAAATATACATTCTTAAAGAAGTGATAAATGTGATTCCGCCATTCAGCTAATTACTATGTTTGAAAGGTAACTTTTTTTTACTAACACTGCAAATAGTCTTCTTTAAAATTTGTGAATATTGTTACTAAACAAACAAACTCCGGTGCCTATACTGTATATTCATCTTACATAAACCCCATAAAAGTGCAAACGTTTTATACATTTAGATGATTTCTTAAAAGGCATTTTTGTGCCCATTTCCCTGCATTTTTCTAACAGCTATGGCGGTGCTCAGTTCACAAAACTTTTTAAAAAGACATTAGGGTGCCAAGTTCACTGCATTTTTTAAGCCACTGGGCTGCCATTTCACTGCACTTTTTTTTAAAAGCCATTGTGTTGCCCACTTCACTGTATCAGTGCTTTAAAACTCCATACTTGAAATGTAAAACTTGCCCTCAGAGGTATAAATCTTACCTTTTTTAACTTGATTGTCTTTTACTGTGGATGCAGCCACCTACTTGTACATGTAGTTATGAGCTGAATTCTTCCGTGACTGTGGATGGAGTCTTCACTCATCATCAGGAGATGACTTCACACTGACATAAGTCTCATAACACTATTGGTTCCACTCTGAAATTTTAAATTTGAAAGGCCGTGTGCATATTAAGTCTGAATTAATAATGTCAAATGCTGAATGTGCTATAGGCATGAAACAGAAAACAGTAAAGGAATGAGATGACTTTCCTTCATATCAGCCGTGTAGTTATAGTGTTCAGAAGACTGAAGCAGAGTGCAGTGTATATAGTTCACCACTTAGCAATAATGTGAAGGGAGAATGAACCCAGCTAACTAAATAATAATGGAGAAACATATCAGTTTGCATGTTTAAAGGAAATGCAGTTTAATTTTATAACTAATGTATGCATTTTACTTTACTTAATATGAATTATTACAGAATTTTTACAGGGCAGAAGCCCCCCCCCCTCACAATATATATATATATATATATATATATATATATATATATATATGTGTGTGTGTAATAATTCATATTAAGTAAAGTAAAATGCATACATTAGTTACATATATATATACATTATATATATATATACTCCAAGGTCACATAATCTCAAAGAAAGAGAAATGCTTTCTTTGCATAAGGTTCTGTGACCTCTGAGATAGAATAATACAGTAGTGGGAGAAGTAGGACTATGGGGTGGAACCCCCCCCCCCCGGCAGAATCAGAAAGTCTAAACATATCCCTTTCAGTAGGATCAGTTGTATGGTTCAAATATTTATATGCTGTGTGCAGGTCAACACCTTGGGATTCTGGATTTCAAGGTTAGTCTTTTTAACTTTTATGTATTTTCTTTTATTTATGTTTTAAAGTTATCTCCTTCAAGTTTATCTGCTCTGAGATATTGAAGTAAATGTTGTTTTATTATTGGGATTTCTAGATCAATGTTACTTTTCTGGTACTTCAACAAAGAGACTTGTCAATTTATTCATCCTTATAGGATCAGATTTACAATATATTATTTGTGGGACCCTGTTTCTTGAACAACAGCACCATTACTACGTAATCCATCCAAAGGTTAATTTTACAGCATGACATTGTTCATGATTATATTGACTAATGATAATGCCACCGTTAATTTCCTTTCCCCTTTTTATACTTTCATCCAAATTACCCTGTATCTGTGTTGATTAAATAAAAACACTTTCATAGTATATTTCCCCTAGCAAGCCTTTCTGCAAGGGAGACACTCCACACCCCCAAACCTGCATATACCAACTGTATAGCTACATAGTAGTGGAAAAAGTACAAAGTCCATTATCACTGAACGTGACTTTCAGTAAAAATCAGTTCTCTGTATCAACACATATGGAAAATGGCTTTGTAAACTTATCTAGCTTCCATCAAGCTCATAGGAGCCATAGTCTATCACAACAAGGCAGGTATGAGCCCATGGTGGGATACCAGTCCATTGCAAGACATACAAACATCCATAATCACATATATCTAAGGAGAATTTAGGATCAGCAGTCAGCCTATCAACACAGGGCGGCCACTGTGGTGCAGCGGTTAGCGCTGCCGCCTCACAGCAAGAGGTTTTCCAGTTCAATTCTCGGCTGGGGTGCCTTCTGGCGGAGTCGGCATGTCCTCCCTGTGGTCGCGTAGGTTTTCTCCCACATCCCAAAGACATGCAGTAGGTGGATTGGACACTCTAAATTGGCCCTAGGTGTGAGTGTGCGCCTTCTGTGGAAGGTTGGGTGCCGGGCTGGCAACTCGACACCATAAAACTCCACTGCCAATCATGAGCGGACAGATGATCCGCTGTGGCGACCCCTACCCGAGAAAAGCCAAAAGAAGAAAAGAAGTCAGCCTATCAACTTTGGAATGTGAGAGGCAAACAGAAATCTCAGTGTAAACTCATGAAAAAATTTGGGGAAAGCTCACCAGCCAAGAATTAAAGCACTGTGAGCCAATAACGTTAACTTCCATATCATTGTGTTACACATAGCTTACTTATTTTTATTTTATTTTATTCATATTTTAGAACACAGTAAAGACCCTTCTTTAGTCAAGACTTAAGGAGAGGAGCTCTAGGACATTAATGGACTCTAATGTAAATGGCAATGCAGACAGAGATAATCTTAGGATCATAGGAGGTTACTAGGCTAATGGCCCCAAGGCCCTTACAAGCCTAGCCAAGTTCAACCCATGTTCCCAAGGGTGTCTGGTTCAAGTGGACACTAAAATCAGCACCTATTGCCCCTGCCCAAGAGGGACACAGGTGTAACCCCCAGGGTGAATTTCCAGTTACCCATTCAGTCCAAATTATCCTTAAATAGGGCCAATGAGGGTCTTTGTTTAACATGAATAGGAAGCTTGTTCCAAAAGAAGGGCAACTCTGTGAGAAAAATCTCTCTGTCCAGCAAGTTCTGTTGATATCATGTACCAGGTTAAGGTCCTTTGAATAAGTGACCCATGTGCCATTTGACTTGTGAATGTGGAGCATTTCCATTAAAGGTGGGTCAGAGATTGCTCTGTATGAGAGGCACAGGTCACCTCTGAGGAGTCTGTATGACACAGAGTAAAGTGACAATGATTTCAGTCTGTCTGCGTAAGACAGATCTTGAAGACCCTGAATTTTCTTTGTAAGGAACCTTTGTGGTCTCCCCAATTGCTGCAGGTGTTTGGAAAGGAACATACCAAAGGGAGCATTGTACTGTCTTATTGGCCTGATGAGAGAAGAGTACAGGTGGGTTAGTGCCCTTACTTATGAGATGAGCAGTATAAAATTCCCTTCTTACCACTGTGGAGACATGGTGATTGAAGTTAAGGTGGCTGTCAACCTGTGTGCCCAGATATCTCACCACTGACTGTGTCCTTAGAGTATTGCTATTGATGTGGTAGTTTGCAAGAACATCACCCTTGATGAAGCTGATGATAAGGCATTTTTTTGGATTAAGTTTAAGACCATGACTTTGGCACCAGTCATTAGTCTGCATAAGACCTTCTTGCAGGATGTTGACATCACTAAGGATTTCAATGATTGCTCCCAGTTTGCAGTCATCAGCAAACTTTGTCAGCCACAGACCTTTGGTTTTAGCCTTTACGGGTCCCAGAATCGATCCCTGTGGAACACCACTGGCTATGGGTCTGCTGGAGGAGGTGGAGTTCCCTATTGTGACCATATAAGTTCTATCAGTGAGCCAGTTTGCAAGCCATCTGACAATACATGGGTTGATACCCAGCTGGGTGAATTTAACAATGATGCCTGAATAGGGGATTGTTTCAAAGGTCTTGGCTAAGTTTAGGTAGGCTGTATGCACAGATTTACCCTTGTCTAGGGCTTTGGTGACTGTCTCAAAGAAGTCCACCAAGTTTAACAGGTATGATCTCCACTTGACAAAACCAAACTGGGTGGGGTCAAGCGTTTGGAGATTTCCTTTATTTTTGTTAATAAGGTCCATGATGATTGTTCCATGGCCTTGCAGCTAGTCAGGCTAATATAGTTCCTGGGGTCCATTAATGCACCCCTTTGTGCAAAGGGGTGACAGTAGCCGTTTTCCATTCTGCTGGGATGAAGACAGTGCTTAGGCTGTGATTGAAAAGTGTGCCTAATGGTGATGCTACTTCCTGTTTTAACCCATATAGAACACAGCCCGGGATACTGTCTGGTCCTATAGAGGCTGTGTTTTTGACCTAAAATCATACTTGCACAAAAATGTTTTTATGTGAACATCAACGCCCATGTACTACCCATGCAGAGGGGTTAGCCCTGCATCTCCAAAGTTAAATATCCAGCTCTGAGGTTGCAGTGCCACAAGGGAGAGGTGATTCCCCTATGCAGGTCAGTGTTCAGCCTTAGTACATTACACAAAGTAAAGTGTGTGTTTGTGTGTATGTGTGTGTGTGTGTGTGTGTGTGTGTGTGTGTGTGTGTGTGTGTGTGTGTGTGTGTGTGTGTGTGTGTGTGTGTGTGTGTGTCAGTGTGTGTGTGTGTGTCAGTGTGTGTCACAGAGAGAGAAACCATTAGTTCATCCCATGACCCATATTATAGAGTAAACATACAGAAAACAGAGACAAAGTCCTTGCATTATAGTAACATTAATACTCAAATTATTTAAAGATTGTGTAGATGTTTTATATGTACTTCATCTTATGGGAGACTTACTATAACAATGTTGGTCTGAAAATATATCCTAAAACTATTTATAGTTGTCAAATATAAGTACCTGCATTTAATATAGCAAATATTTTCTTGCACATTTCCATTTTTTCATATACTGAATCTCTTTTCTTATCATGTCTTTACGAAGTGATCACTAAATCACCATTTCAAAAAGAATTCTATGATGCTAGCCCATAGTTCTTAGATGAGCATTCTAAAAAACTCATTTTACATTATAACTGATGTCAGTGTTACGAACCTCTGTTTGCTTCAGTGAATTTTACTTGTAATTTCACCTGTGTTCAGTATTTGGGACCAACATTATTAATGTGTTCTCTACATGAACCACACTGTTGTAATTGTGCAGTTGTACAATAAAATGTAATTAAATAAGTGAGCAGCAAAATTGCCATTTAAAGTGGATTTCTCTGATACTGCCAGATTTCAGTAGTTGGAACACTAAGATATCGTTAGAAACTTTGGTCTCAGACTGTAAACATATGGCAAACCTATTAATACATATCACATTTAGTAAGTGTTTTTCTTTTAAATTTTCCATTTCTCAATATTCTTGCCATAAATTTTCAATGTGTCATCTGTGGTACCCTGCTGTGAAAGATTCAAATGTATTTGTGCTGTTCCATCCAAAATGATGATTTTTCAGTTGTGGCTGTAAACTCATTCTTTCTGGACACACAGTCACTCTTCTTCAGGTCCCCGTTATTGACTGAAACTTTCATAACACATATTCCTTCACAGCACTGCAAACACAGTCCTGCGGATTGATTTCATCAAATATTTATAATCCCTCACTCTTTTTTAATTGACCAGGAGATTTCTTTGTTGTGGGTACATTCCTGATATCCCATTATATTACTTTTGTGTCTTTTTTTGTGAATACCTATAAAAATATATCAGCAAATATCAGACCAAATGTCTATACTTAAAAACCTTTTAATAAGTTGACCCTTTTTCTATAGGACTTCATCAGAACTAAAAATGCTTCATAGCATTTATATTACAAAGTCAGTTTTAAAACCACCAATGAATGGCAAGAGCATGTTAAAAATGCAAATTATTACATAAAATCTTAAAGAAACAATCTTTAAAACTTTTCAGATATATAAACATTAAAACATGTTAAAACTTAATGTTGATATGCATTAAAAAATCAAACTATAGTTTGGCTGCTTTTAACTTTAACAAGAAGCTAATGAAAAGGTATAATTTAACCCAGGCTTCTCACTAGCATCCAATCTAATTTGCCAGAGACGTTTTCTCTATATTCCAGAGTATACTCCCAGGGGCCACCTTTACCACCTTCTCCAGAACAAAAAAATTAAATTTTTATTCTTGCCAGAAACTGTTTTGTGCCTGTGTAACACATTAGTCTCTTTTGTGTTCTGAATATCATACTGGTATTCATAAATACATTTGTTATGGGCAGGTTCAGTCTTCTCCATATAAAAATAGTGTCAAAAGTCAAAAAAGCCAAATAAACCACTCCTGCAGACCTACAATATTATCCTTATGGAATTGAAAAGTGATTGATTTGTATTTATTAGTTATCTATGTAAGACGTTTGGGCAGTTTTTTCCATCTCTTTCAACATTCTGGTTTAAAAGCCTGCATTTGCACTTGTTTCCCACCTTTCCTATAACTAGTCTAGTCCAGATACAGATTTGCTCTATCCAGGACTGTTTGTAAGCTTCTGAGCTCCCCAAGCCTTTCTGTGTTGGAGGGAAGCCTTTTAGCTTGTCAGTGGGAGTGGTAAGCAGTAAGTAGCCTATCTACCACAAGAGGAGTGGTTTCTGGCCCAGAAATTGTAGTTTATTGGCCGTTTGGGCAGTTTTGTCCATCTCCTTCAACTTTCTGGTCTAAAAGCCCATGTTTGTGCTTTTCCCACCTTTCCTGTAACTAGTCTAGTCCAGATACAGATTTGCTGTATCCAGGACTGCATGTAAGCTTCTGAGCCCCCCAACCGTTTCTGTGTTGGAGGGGAAGCCTTCTAGCTTGTCAGTGGGAGTGGTAAGCAGTAAGTAGCCTATCTACCACAAGAGGAGTGGTTTCTGGCCCAGAAATTGTAGTTTATTGGCCGTTTGGGCAGTTGTTTCCATCTCCTTCAACTTTCTGGTTTAAAAGCCCATATTTGCACTTTTCTTGCCTTTCCTGTAACTAGTCTAGTCCAGATACAGATTTGTTGTATCCAGGACTGCATGCAAGCTTCTGAGCCCCCCAAGCCTTTCTGTGTTGGAGAGAAGCCTTCTAGCTTATCAGTGGGAGTGGTAAGCACTAAGTAGCATATCTACCACAAGAGGAGTGGTTTCTGGCCCAGAATATATAGTTTATTGGCCGTTTGGGCAGATATTCCATCTCTTTCAACTTTCTGGTTTAAAACCCCAGGTTTTCACTTGTTCCCCAAATTTCCTTTAACTACTCTAGTCCAGATACAAATTTGCTGTATCCAGGACTGTTTGTAAGCTTCTGAGAGGTGCCAAAGTCTACTCTTCAATTTTTCCCTTAGATCTGCTAGTTCTCTCCTCTCCTGCACTTTTACTAGCTTATTAGTCTATCACTTTACCATACCAGACTTCTTGTAGCAATTATTGTAGCACACAAAAGTGCTACCAGCACTAAATGTTCTACAAGAAAACAACTCCAGTACTTATTATTAATGCCCATCCCTCCAGACATGTCTAAAGGTTAGTTCCTTGTGTTTTCTCCTATTAACATGGTGAACTTGGGCATCCTGAGGCAATGTAGCAACTGCCTCATGTAAACTAACAACCCTCTCCTCTTACCCCCAACACTCAGACTTGTGCTTATATATCCAATTTGAAAGCCACACACTCTCCAGCCAAGACTGAATAGCTGGTCAAGAGGAGAAGGTCAACACTTGCACCACACCACATGGAACACACAGCCCTCCAGAACACACACCAGCACTGCCTTCACATAAAAACACAAACCATACACTCACCTTCGCAGAGGCTCTCAATAAAAATCTTCCCACACAGCAGAGACCTCCAAGGCAGAAACACACATGACCACCACAACACAACATTAATCATGAGACACACAACTCTCCTAAACAGTATGCCACTCAACCAAAGCCCCTAAGGTAAAACAGCATGCCCAGTACACTAGTCATAGGTGACTCAATAGTGATGCACACTGATGTCCCACTCAAAAGGTTAAATAAGGCGAAAGTAACAGTCAGCTGCCAAGATCCGCCACATAATGTACGCACTCAGGTCCCTCAACAACAGGTACAAATATGACTCTGTCATTGTACATGTGGGTGTGAATGACCTAAGATGTACCTCCCTGGACTACATGAAAAGAGACATGGAGGAGCTCTCAGATTATGTAGCCCAGGTGGGTATGACCCTAGCCCTGAGCAGCATCCTACCATTACCCAGAATGATACCACAGTACAAGCAGAAAATTATTGATTTCAACAACTGGCTAAGTTTCTGGTGTCATTCTATGGGGATCCAATATCTGTCTCCCTGGGATGACATGATTGACAGAACCTCGGTGCTTTTCCAGCGATGGTTTGCATCAGTCACTCCTGGGCTTCTGGATACTGTCCAAGGCTCTTACCACCCCTATAGTGCCTTTTTTTAGGCAGTGTTCCAAAGACCAAATTACCACCGTAACAGCTACAAACAAATGCAATCTGAGGGTTGTGCTGCTCAACGCTAGAAGTCTAAATCTCAAAATGCACTCACTCGAAGCACTCCTTAAAATGGAGAACATTGAAATTTGTGCTGTAAAAGAGACCTGGTTCAAGGCAGCAGAAAGCATGCCTGCACTGCCAGGCTATAACTCATTCCACACCTTTCGGTCCCAGAACTTGGACCGAAGCTCCAAAGGTGGTGGTGTTTCCACATTCATAAAGGATGCGCACACCTCCAGACTGGTAGCCTAACATAATGCATCAGAGATACTTCAGGTGCAGCTAACATTGGGTAAGACAGTGATTCAGGTCATAGCTTGTTATAGATCCCCAACCATGTCCCAAGACTCACACTCCACATTCCTAAGCACCGTGGAGAATATTAGGGTCCAACCTAACAGTCTCATACTGGGCAACTTCAACTACCCCTCCATTAACTGAAAAAACTACTCATATACCAATACACCTGCCCAACTTTCCTGGAATTCATTAATTCCAATGCCCTGGACCAGCTCATTCTTACCCCCACTAGAGGTAGCAACATCCTTGACCCGGTCATTACTGACATGGGTGACTGTTGCTCTTCAAGTCCTCCCTAGATAGATCCGACCACAAACTAATCACTTTGAAAATCCACATCCCTCCTATCCCCACCCCTGCAAAGGTACACACCATGAAAAACTTCCCCAAAGCTAACTTTGGGCTCCTAAAAACAGAGGTGGCTAACTTCATAGCACCCATGCAAATGGAGAATAATTGCTTGACCACCGAATCATATACCAGTGCACTGTACGAACACGTACACAAATGCATGGATCTTGCCATACCCAATAGAACCAGGATGCTCTCCTCCAAAAAAGGAAGCCAATCTGGTTTTCCCCTGCCATAAACAAACTCTACAACAGAAGGAGGAAGCTGATGCAGAATAAGGTGAAGTCCCAAGACTGGAAAACTCCCTTATTAGCCGCAACAAAAAGTTGAGATCCCTCATCAAATCCTCTAAAGCTAGCTATGAAAACAAAATTGCAGCAGATAGCAAAGACAACCACAAGGCCTTCTATAGTTATGTAAAGAATCTCCATGGCAATACCCAGATTTGCTCTGAGGTACTGCACAATGGTACATCATATACTGAGCCAACAGGTATTGCCAATATACTGGATGACAGATTTAGTGCTAACTTTACACCTCTCCCCCCCCAAAGGACCAATCACAATACCAGTAGATTGCCAGGCACCCAATATTACTGCTGCACAGGTTAAAACAGCACTGTCCAAGGACAAGAATACAGCTTCTATGGGACCTGACAATATCCCTGGCTGTGTTCTACATGAACTACAGAGTGAACTGGCACCTCACCTGTGTGCTCTGTTCAGTCACAGCCTCACCTCAGACTTTGTCCCTACCGAATGGCTCACTGCTATACTCATCCCTCTCCACAAAGGAGGAGCGACTACAGACCCTGGAAACTATCACCTCATTATCCTGACAAGTCTGATATGCAAAGCTATGGAAGCATCATCATGGACATAATAAACAAGGATATAGGGAATCTCCAAACTCTGGATCCCACACAGTTTGGTTTTGTGAAGGGTAGATCATGCCTGCTCAACTTGGTCGACTTCTTTGAGTCAGTCACCAGAGCTGTGGATGAAGGCAAGGTGGTTCATACAGCCTGCTTTGATCTGGCCAAGGCCTTTGATAGCATTCCCCACTCAGGAATCAGAAAAACTCACTAAACTAGGCATCAACCCCTATATCACTAGGTTGGTTGCAAACTGGCTCACAGATGGAACCCACAGTGTGAAAGTAGCTGACTCCAAGTCAGACTGCTGACCAGTCACAAGTGGAGTCCCACTGGGATCATTCCTGGGTCCTCTCCTGTTTAGCATCTACTTCTCTGAAGTCCAGGCCAACACAAAGGGACTCTGGCTGACAAAGTTTGCAGACAATTGCAAGTTGGGAGCCATTGTTAACTCCACAAGTGATGCTGACATCCTACAGAAAGGCCTCAATGAGACCAACGACTGGTGTCAGAACCATGGCCTTAAGCTCAATGCCAGAAATGTGTCATCATCCCCTTTGGGAAAAACCCAGTTCCCATGAGCTACCACATCGATGGTAGTCCACTGAACACAGAAGGCATTGTAAGAGATTTGGGAACACAGGTTGACAGAAACCTTTCTTTTGAGCACCACATTGCCACTGTGGTCAGAAAGTCCTTCTGTGTGGCACATCTCATTACTAAGGGTTTTGCATCCAGGAAGAAAAAGGTCATTGTCTCCCTCTACTCTTCCCTCATTAGGCCAATCATTGAGTACAATGCCCCATTTGGCATGTACCTCACTAGACACCTACAACAACTGGAGAGGCTGCAAAAGTACCTCACAAAAAGGATCCTAGGCTGTAAACACTTCTCCTATATGAACAGACTCAAAAAACTCCAACTATTCTCTGTCTCATATCGCCTAGTTAGAGGTGATCTCTGCTTGACTTACAAGGCCATGTCTGACCCAGCTCTGTTAGAAATGCTATATCTAAAGAAATCCTAATCCCTCCACACCACATGCTCCAGAGACCTCAACCCCCATTACCACAATCAATAAAACATGCTGGAGGGACAGGTTCATAACCCAGAGACTGCCCATGCAATGCAATAGGCTTCCCATACATGTCAAACAGAGCACCTCATTAGCCCCTTTCAGAGAAATCTTGATAGGTGGATGGGAAATAGAAAATTCACCCTGAGGATCCCTGTAGTGGCTCTACTTGACAGCGGCACTGGAAACTAAGGTCGGGAGGCACGATGCCAAGGTAATCCTATGGGCTAGGCTTGTAAAGGCCCCAGGGCCATTAGTTTAGTACACACCTATGAACACAAGTGTTTCTTTTCGGAGGTGACCAGGATCACTGTCTGATTAAGTAATTTGCTCAGAGTCACACATTCTGCAAATATAAAGGGAAGGAATCAAACCCAGGCATATCAGATCTAACTTGTTTCATTATCAGCTCATAGCTTTAACTCTTTCTGCTAAAGTGCCAAATACTCTAATAGATGCATTGCCAAGAACCTTCCTGATCCTCTTCACAAGGGACACTTACCTCAACCAATCACAGGGGACGATGACAGCAATCTTATTGTGACTGACAAAAGTTCTCCAAATATATCCCATCTCCTCAGAGTGTGGCATGCAATAAGCATGTTGATGTCACATGATTGTTCCCACTTCCCAAAATATCATTCTTTCACAATGCCATACATGAATATGGTTAAGTGCTGCTCCCCAGTCTCCATTAATGGAATGACAGACTCCTCTAATGCCCCATGGTATGGAAGGCAGTTTTCCAGAATATAATGTATGCCATCTCAACCAACTCTAAGCAACTGAAGTCCAATTCCCAACCTAGAGTGTCAGTATACATTTTACTTCATAACTAGTCATGTTGCCATGGCAGAGTTGGGCTGGTATGTTGCTCTAGACTGGCTTACAGCCAAGACTTTTTCTTTTTGAATGTCACTTAATGATCCTTATTAAATGTCCAGCAGTCTCACCTTCAGTGTGATCTATTTCTTTTTGTGTATTTTGTAAATGATAAAGTCTGCGAATCATAGACAAGCATGCAGCACTAAATGCAGTGAAGCAGGTAGTCCAACATGGTCCAAAGCTAATCGGATACATATTAGTGCAAGTATGACACTAACATACCAAGGAAAGGGGTGCATAATAAAACGGAGACTCTGCATTATGGGGAAGAGTATCAGTGTAGAGTTAGAGGCATGGCAAATGACCACTGTGGCAGATGTCAACTCCAAGGCAGGCTAACATCACACAGTTTATCAATATGCACACCCACAGTGACAAAACATATAGCTGCTACTCCAACTAGCCTACAAAGAGTCAGCATATCAAAGTGTCAACCCAGTTCACTACTGACATGAGAAGAAAAGGGGACTACAGTAAAATACAGAAGGGTAAACAAGGTAGGAAAGGGTGGGGATAATCTTTTTTTTTCATTCGTTCTTTTTTGAGATAAAGTCCCATATTCAGTATATAAGAAAAAAGGGTTGGTGGGCTAGGTAGAGAAGAATGGTTGAAGAAGAGATAGAGGTAAAAGAAAAGGTAGTGGGGCAGACAAACAAGTGGTAATATACACTCAAAAGTTGTGGATGGCAATGAAGGTATACACATTGATAGTGGATGAACACCTGGTGATGATAGTTGGACAGTGAAGAAAACACAAGGAATGAGGCAGTATGGAGGGAACTTTGGGACTGGTGTACAGCAGGAGCCATGTGTGACTGCCAAGGCAGGCCAGAGGGTAGAATCCAGTCATCAGTCATCCCCATTACTGATGTCATGGGAAGGCCTTACGTTTTGTTCCCCAGTGGTTGGGTACCGTAGGCCATGCAACTTAGTAAGATGCACCAGGAGGCAATCTGCAGTGCTAAGACAGGCATCCAGATCTCAATACACTTATGATTACACCAGCTTCCATAGCTGACATTGGGATTTGACTAGGAACCCCTGTGGGACATTGTCAGAAGAAAACCTATCTCCCCTCTGGAGAAATGGTCACAAAGGTTGCAAGAGATCCCCCAGGCCCCCTTTAGCAAAGTGAACCATGTCCTGCTGCTAAGAGGCAGATGCAGTGACCATTAGTGACCCAACATCAGATGCAATGACTAGCTTACACCGAGGTGACAGAAGCCATTTTACAATATCCGCCATAAATTAATCTGCAGAAAGATGCAAAAAAAGAGAATACATTGGTACACACATAAGGTAACATAATAGTAGTTACACATTGAAGAGTCACAGATGACAAACACACACTGCTACCAGGAGAGTTGCATCCATCTCATGAAACATCATTCCATGTCTTTCCCTCACTTCTTGGCCATTGTAAACAAGGGTATGTGCACCTCAACACACAAGTACACCAAGTAATGCAATAAAAGGAGAAAAATAATGTTTACAGTACATAGCTAGCTCTCTGTTTCTAACCTTTGCCTCTCACTGCCCAAGCAGGTCAGGTTAGCATTACCAGAGGTCATTATAGTAAAGTTGGCACTGCTCACCAGAACGGGTGATGCTACTGGCATTACTTACAGCACTGGTAAGATCATGCCAAGTGGCCACCTTGCACAAGGGGCTGTCAGTACTACCTCAGCAGGCACTTAGAAAAACCCTGTGCAGAAAGAACTAGAATATCTTGCTCTCCATGTTATACCACACAGGAGCCCTGCAGTCACAGTAATAAGAAGCCATTACCACTGTACAGGTTCACTCAAAAAGAAAAACATTAGCCTGATTGCACACATGTACATGTAGAGATCATATAATGTGCAACATATATCGTGATGTGCAACATGGCGCTACCAGATTTCTGTAGCACAGTGCTGTTTTGCTAGGGTCCATGAAAGCAATGTGCACAATCATATTCACCACATGCTTCCTCAAGAGCTGAGCGAGATAAAGCGACTGCCAGCTAGGCTGAGTAATGCATTGGTTTCTAGCTGCAACTCTCAGATAGCAGTGCTAAAGTGCTTGATTAGTATAACCACAATTGTGCAAGGAGTAACCATTTGAAATTCTGAGACTCATTAGTGTAAGTCTTAGAATGGTGACTAGAACTTAAATATAATATGTCTGAGACTGACATTTCTAGGAATATTCCGCTTTTATATAAGGCAATCTCAGAGATGATTTATATGTGTGTCTGTGTGTGTGTGTGTGTGTATGTATATATATATATATATATATATATATATATATATATATATATATATATATATATATATATATATATATATATATATAAAAGTGTACACACCCCTGTTAAAACACCAGGTTTTTGTGATATAAAAAAATGAGACCACAATAAATAATTTCAAAACTTTTCCCACCTTTAATGTGACCTATAACCTGTACAATTCAATTGAAAAACAAACAAATCTGTTAGGGGAAAAATATAAAAAATAAAACACGTACAATAAGCTGGTTGCATAAGTGTGCACACCCTTAAACTAATACTTTGTTGAAGTATCTTTTGATTTAATTACAGCATTCAGTCTTCTTGGGTAGGAGTCTAGCAGCATGGCACATCTTGACTTGCTAATATTTGCCCACTCTTCCTTGTAAAAGCGCTCCAAATCTGTCAGATTGTGAGGGCATCTCTTGTGCACAGCCCACTTCAGGTCACCCCACACATTTTCTATTGGATTTAGGTCTGGGCCATTCCAAAACTTTAATTTTCTTCTGGTGAAGCCATTCTTTTGTTGAGTTGTATGTATGCTTGGGGTCATTGTGTTGAAAGGTATAATTCCTCTTCATCTTTAGCTTTTTAGCAGATGGCTGAAGGTTTTGGGCCAAAAGTGACTGGTATTTGGAACTGTTCATAATTCCCGCCACCTTGACTAAAGTCCCAGTTCCAGCTGAAGAAAAGCAACCCCAAAACATATTTCCACCAACATGCTTCACCATGGGGATGATATTCTTTTTGTGATGCGAAGTGTTGTTTTTGCACCAAACGTACCTTTTGGAATTGTGGCCAGAAAGTTCAACCTTGGTCTCATCAGACCATAACACATTTTCCCACATGCTTTTGGAAGACTTGCTGTATTGTTTTGCAAATTTTAGCTGGGCCTGGATGTTTTTCTGTGTAAGAAAGGGTTCCGTCTTGCAACCCTACCCCATAGTTCAGACATATGGAGAATATGGGAGAGTTTTGTCACACATAGTACCAACCAGTACTTGCCAGAAATTCCTGCAGCTCCTTCAGTATTGCTGTAGGTCTCTTGGCAGCCTTCCTGACCAGTTTTTTGTCTTGTTTTTTCATCAATTTTGGAGGTATGTCCAGTTCTTTGCATCGTCACTGTTGTCCCATATTTTCTCCACTTTATGATGACTGTGTTCCATGGTATATCCAATGCTGTGGAAATGTTTTTGTACCCTTCTCCTGACTGCTACCATTCAACAATGAGATCCCTTTGATGCATTGTAAGCTCTCTGCGAACCATGGGTTTTGCTGTAGCAGGCAACTGATTGAATGTCAGGAAAATCCTACTAGGACAGCTGAACTTTATTTGGGGTTAATCAGAGTCACTTTAATTGATGGCAGGTGTGTACCCAAGAAGACTGAATGCTGTAATTAAATCAAAAGGTACTTCAACAAAGTATTACTTTAAGGGTGTGCACACTTATGCAACTAGCTTATTGTACATTTTTTATTTTTTATATGTTTCCGCTAACAGATTTGTTTGTTTTTCAATTTAATTGTACGTTATAGGTCACATTAAAGGTGGGAAAAGTTTTTAAATGATTTATAGTAGTCTCATTTTTTTATCTCACAAAAATCTGGCATTTTAATGGGGGCGTACACTTTTTATATCTGCTGTATATATAAATTTGGGGGAGTGTGCCCTCATATCATGGGGTACAGGGGATCTTGCCCCAGTAAAACAAATTCAAAGAAGGAAAGCAATGATTAATATTTGCTGTTCTCCTGTGATTTCAGTCCTCTAGTTTCCATCATTTTGAGTCTTGACATTTCAATAGGGTGCCACTTCAAGATCCTCATTAGAGTGATATGAAGTGTGGGTGACTTTTTGTGCAAGGACACTTACAGACAAAAGCATGTACAGGACTTTGCATAGCAACTCTCTAGAAATGGATAGCAGAAGACAGAAAGCAGAAACCAGTCAGACAGCCCATGCCTAATTGTAAGCACAAGCATCTTGGGATGGCAGCATGTACATGGTGCAACATGATGACATATCGTACCTATTTTATACATTTCTGAGCCAGTCTGCCATGTTTGATGTTGTCTTTTCTGTAATCTGTGAGCCTTATTTGTACAGAATATCTTATTTCCATATCCTTATGTAGTCATTTAATTCTGTACTGTTTTCTTTCTGTTCTGTGGCTATGCCATCTGTCTCTCTAAATCACCCACACTGCCTGCTGCCACCATCTATACTAATTTGTACTGGTCATTGCACTAAACATCCATGAATACATGTCAAAAAGAATGTGTTTGTTTTATCTAGGCCTTTTCACATTTTCCGCCGTATTCTCAGCCATGAAATTATATGTAGGTGGATTGCCATTTAAGTGGTAGGCTCCTGAAAACACAGCATATATAACAAGTCCCTTAGTTTGAATGACAGTAGTCAAATGCTTAAATATTTGGCAGATGTGTCAGATAAAATGTAGGGCAATCATGCTTTTGAACAGCTTACTTTATGCAAAGAAGTGTAGAGGCAGCTATACCAAAACTCTAAAAGAAGTATTGTTAGTGGAGTTTCACAAATAGAAAACGTGAACTGCACGAATAAACTCAAGTAAGCAATGTATCACACAAGACAGGTAGTAATAATAGCCTAAAAAAGAACAAACACCATATATAAAAACTGACGCCTTTATTTTGCACTATTGTACTAACATGAGAAAATACATTTTTAGCTTATTACATGCTAGGTTCAAATAAATGTAGTTAGAGTTGCCTCAGAATGTTGCTTTAATTAAATGAGTTTAATGTCACGCATAACAGTGGGAATCAAAGACCTGCTGGGCATAGTTCATGTTCATTAATCCACTGGTCTGCTCAGATTCCATTTTAGTGGATTTTGAAGATTTTTGAGAAAGTCCTTAAAACTGTTTGTATGCATTCTTTCAGCTGTATTATGTCTTAATAATGGTTGTCATTTACTCAACTGGGCTTGTGAAATCTCATGCCTATTAAAAAACCTAACAGATAATTAACAAGTTATTTTCATAATCCTCAGTCATGTGTGTTTATTGAAATATTACATTTCTCCTTGAAGCACAGACAGAATTGTTACGGATACCTCACTAAAAAAATATTTTGCACAAAAACATATACATGTTATTTTTATTATTATCTTTGTAACATTGAAATGAGATTTAAGCTTTTGTGTCACATTCTTTTGTCACAAAATAAATATAAGTCACATTTTGGATAAATACTGTTATCATTAACAGATTTCTTAGAACCACAACTTGCGAGGTGCATAATTATCTAATACTGACAGTTTAGTCCTCACTTTCAGAATATATTCTAGCTTTCTTTGATGGTTACCATGGAGATATGAGCTGCACTACGATCTTATCTTCCTTTCTCTCTCTCTCTTTTTCTCTCTGCCAGCACCTTATCCAGTCATCCGTTAATGTTTTTTTTTCACCTCCATCTCCTGGAAATGTTTTTGAAGGTAAGACTTTTCCCTTGAGATATTAAAAGGTGTTAATAGCTTTCGATCACATGCTAAATTCTTCAATATCTGGGACAAAAATAATGTGTTGGTTTGATCAGCTTGCCATGATGCATCTTTAGCCTAATAGCATTTGAATCCATCCCCGAATTTTATTTACCCTTCATCCCAGAAATTGTACTTGACTGACAAGAACTCTTCTTGTATGTCTAAAATGGAATATTCTAGAGCATAGTTCTAAAACTCTTGAAAACTTACTAGGCAGTTCCACAACCTCTAAATATCTGTCTTCACAGACTACTTTAGGGAGAATCAGTCCTAAGTGTTATGTTTAAATGCTGCATTGTGAAATTGTGTAAGACTACATGCAACATTCAAGAAGACTTACATCAGTACGTTTGCATTTTGAATAGTATACTTAACATTGGCAATACATGTAGCACAGAACTTCAAAAACATAATAGCAAAGAAAACTAGATGCAAGAAGCCTGTAGTGCCTTGTTATGCTGTGATTACACTCCAAAATCAAGCAAAAAACAAACCTGAAAAGTGCCTCTACAGTGTGAGACCCAGCTATAACAGCACTTTGAGGTGTGTAACAATTGTTACATCCCTGAAGTGCTGCTACGGTCAGGTCTCACAGACGGGATGTTCCATTACTCTCAACTGACTTTGAATATCTTGCCTCATCTACCAACAGAGGTTTACAGACGTCACCTGTAAGTAACTTATTTAAATTACAGCGGTGTTTAAAAACAGTCCCTGACTTTTTCCTGATGTTATATTAACTTGCTGTCTATGCAGCAGCACACGCTAAGCTGATTACTGGCTTTCAAAGCTGGTAAAACATTTTGGCGTCTTTGTTGTTGTAACATGGAAATCATAGATAAAAGTCAATGCATTACAAAGAGTTATGATTGGGTCAAGCCAGTCATTACCAATTATAATGTGTTCTCAGTATGGATGCCAAGATTCACCTCAAGAGCAATTTCTTGGCATCCACTTCTCAAACATATAATAAAATGGTTCCAATCGGAGAACCAATCATAACCCTCTATATTAAATGTGATTGGTGTCACAAATTTTTGAAGTGTGAAAAAAAGTGATCAAATATTGGGAGGATTTTCCATTTTTATAAAATCATTGTGGTCTGATAGTTTAATATCTGACACATTGATATTAACAAATGTTCAATACCTAATTGTATAAACCCCTCAACATATCCTCTGATATGGACTTTATTAGCAGTAGCAAAGAAGAAAATGAGTTTAAACTAGAAAAGTAAAGTGCCACCAAATTTCAGTGTGGTTCTTGGACTGGTCATTATTGTTGGTCAAAAAGAAATTAATGTTGTAACTTTAAGATCAAATGGTAAAAAAAAAAATCATATTTGGGATGGAATTAAAATTATTAGATAAATATGTTTAAGAATGCATTGTCAGCAGTACATTTTGAAATTATGTATGTATATATTGTAAACTGTGATTTATGTGTTTGAACATTTTATAAATAATGTTTATAGTTTTCTGTATGTTATCAATACAAATAATTTATTTCATAAAAAAAAACAAAAGGATAATGAACACATTACATAGACTTGTTGCAGGTCTTATGGGGTTAGTAGGGGTCACATATTTCCTGAACTACAGTTTACCCAGATAAAAGGGAAAAAAAGCTGCAACACACTAATACATGAGAGAAAACAGCAATGCTAAAAAAGGATGTTGGCAAGTTAAATGTGTGACAATATAATTTTAATAAAAAGAAATGCAAAATAATACATCTTGGCTATAGAAAAATTGTGGGTAAAATACACAGCTCAAAGAGAATTTTTTATCATCAACAAGAATGAAAGCAGTGGTTATGTCATGTGATCTGAAGGGAAGTGAGCAAGATGTTGGGAAAGTAAGACAGAGAACTGTTGGAATAGTGGAAAGTACATGGGGAAGCATTACCAAAAGACAAGAACATGTCTTATCCCCTTTCAGTAGACAGTTGGTGTGGTTCTGGAGACTCCATCATCACAAAGATAAATGATTAAAGCAGTTCAGAAGCAGCCAACAAACTGAGAGTGCTGTCTGTACCAGATGTCATGAAAAGAAGGACTAAAATATTTAATATGTTCAGTTTGAGGGGAAAAAAGGTGTGGAAGTGGCTTAATAGAAACTTTACAAACCTGCAGGTGATCAGCACAGTCCAAAATAATGCTATATTTCAGAAAAGAGCATAGATGAGGATGCAGTACTTTTGAGCATAGAATGGGCAGTTCAGGGAAAAAATAACAGCAATTTATTTTCATACAAAGGGTAGTGGATGCATGGAACATCCTTTCTTCTGAGACTCTGGTGTCAGACTGGTAAACAAATGCAAGAAATCTTGAGAAAGACATGATGTTTCTTGATGACGTGAACAAAGTAAATCACTATTTAAGCAACAACAGCATTTCTTTGTTACACACTGGAATGGTAGCCTAGCAAATATGGTAGGTAGCCAATGTAGTTGACTAGATAAGCAATTCAGTTTAAGGTATGGGGGAGCAGTGTTTGGATAATCCTTGCTACTTATTCTGAAAAGCAAGATCCCAACCTGGGCTAAAAAATGAGATCAGTCCTAATTACCTATAAGGTAGCAAAATGGTGAACTGGTTAGCATTGCTGCTTTGTAGTACTTGTTTCTACAAGTATTGTGCTATGGGACCTTCTGTGTGGATCTACACATCTTCTCTGTCCTTTTGGTTTTCCTTTAAGACCATGAAGATGTGTTCCCAACTGTAGTTTCCATGCCATGTGTGAGTTTGTGCCCATCCTGCAATGCGCCGGTGACCTGTCAGGGATTAGTTTCCCTTGCTTGTGCACGCTTAGCACTGAGGAAGGCTCTGGCATCCTCTCAAAACCTTGAACTGACCAAAGTGGACAATTCATGATGAATGAATAGCTACATTTCATTAATAAGTTCTGCAAATATTCAGTTACAGTTGTGCAAACCAAGCAATTATAGTTTTCATTTAGTCCTTGTACACCTACTGTGTAATGAACAGTTACTGGACCAGGCATTGGTAGTCACTATGTAAGGCCTAGAATGCAAAACATAGCCAGTACCTGGATTTCTACACCTGATAAAATAGCCATGGGCTGCATTTCATATAGCACACTTGAGGAGCACTCAGCAATTTGCACTTCTGCACTAATACTGCATAACTTGCTTCTGCATTTAATCACTTGCCTTTTTAGAGACTATGCACTCAGTACCTGGATAAGCACCTACTGCACTAACCTTCAGAAGCTAGTTGTTCTACCTTTTCAGGGGTAATAGATGTTTGTAAAAAAAAATCCCACTCAGAAACTGTTAAAAATTTAGCCACTTCTTAGATCTACAGCATTAAGACTTTATTTATTTATTTACATACACATTGTTGACTGGGTTAATCCCAGTAGGCCTTAGACCACTTTTCAGGGGTAACCAGAGCTGGTATCCATATGGACTAGGGAAAATTTGTCAAGTGCACTGGGGGATCTTCCCTTACTCTTTTGTTAAAAAGTGCAATAGGATGTTTTACATCCATCTCAGCTGCCACCGATTCAGGCAGGCGGAGCCTCGGTTTAATGACTCATCTGAAGGATGAACCTAAGAGTTTCTGACATTCGCCACATAAGAAAATATGTCTCTCTAAAATTATTTATGTTTAGTTACACATAAACGACAAGTTTGCTTCATGATAGGACTCAAGGGTGAAAGTCGCACTGTATTGATGCGAGAGCAAGGAATGTTCTCACGTCTCTTCTAAAAAAATCTGGAAATTTGCAAGCAGTCCACTATCAAAAGAAATGCTTCCCTTAGTAGATAGAACTGGTAAAGCATGATTTCTTGCAACCCTGCTTTCAGAACTGTATTCATGTGATTGAATATGCAAATGCTGCCCATTATGTGTCACAGGCAGGTACTTAATATAAAATACTTGTAAAAAGAATCTGATAAAATTAGATCCATATGTTCTGTTCTCAAAACATTCGGATTTGAAGTAATGGAGTATAATGCAATAATGAATTATTGTGAAATAACACAGAATCTAAATATATCAGCTCCATGGTCACTGTATAATTAAAATTTTGTTTTTATTTATTCACATTTACTTATTGGAAAAGTCCACATTGCCAGAAAAAAAAACTTTTTTTTACAGAGACCTGGGGAGAAATGCCCCACAGGGACTATAAATATAACATGAATCCTTAATGAATTATATTAAATGTGCAGTTACAGTGATTAAACATGTGCAAAAATTAAATATAATCAAGACACTGAATATTTAGAAACAGTAAACAAAAAATAATCGTATAAGAACAACAGTGATTGACAGACATGTCAAGAATTGTTCATGTGGAGAGAGACTAAAACATGAAACTGAAGGGTTAGTAATTGTTGCTTAAATTAAAAAGTAGTAGTGGAATACAAAATTTTATATTTGTGTTATTTCTTTCCAGTGCTAGAAATGAAATGGAGAGATATTGAGTGCCAAAGAGAGATAAGAAATTAAGAATGGGATGAAATGACAGATGGGTGACAGTGCAAGGAAAATGTTTTAGGTTAAGCAAGGCTGTTAAGATTGAGATAGTGAAAGCTGAGGGACAAAACTTTTAAATAAGTGAGTAAACTTAGCCTTATAATGAAATATTTGAGATGGGGTAGGGATATTTACAATATTTACAGGTAGTTTAGTAGAATCACATGAGATGAAAACATTTATGCCGGTTTAGTTAACAGAGAGGTTCCCCACTGGTTGAGCAAGCACAACGTCAACAATACAACTATTTCTTCAGATCAGTTTTGAAGATGAAGTGGTTTGGTTAACCTCTGTAACAGTAGGACTGAATTCCATGTTTTAGGAACATAAGTTGAGTTTAGGCCATCTCCTTCTAAGTTATTGTGCTTGTGCACGTTAAGAAGTTTGCCTTGTGAACATGATTGTCTTTATTATGCATAATGCTGAATGCTTCCTGTCAGGGGTGAGCATATTTATGGATTGTGTACTATATTTTGGGACACAAATAGCTAAGGGTAGGTGAGATAATAACGCAATTCATGCCAGTTTAATTGTTATTGGGAAATACAGTGGTGCTACCTATGAGGCAGACTTGTTACAGATCCTGCCACTTTATTGTAGCAATAAAGTATGGCTTGTAGATTTGTCAGGGTCAGAGAGGTATATAGTAGGGACAGTAAGACGGGGTAGATGCCAAGTTTTTTTTGGAGTTTTCTCTCGGGAGTACTTGATTCTAAAAAGGGTTTTAAGTTTTTGCTGGATCTTTTTAATGGGCTGATGTGTAGGCAAGGTGAATAGAAAGTCATCATCTATAATAACCTGTAAAAGTTTTGTGTGCCAGAGAATTTCTATTTTTGTGTTATTTAGGGTGTTCTCAGTAAAGACAACCCTGTTTAGGGTGTGTGATTTGAGAAGGAATGAGTAGCTTTGTTTTCTTTGAATTTAGTAGGAGATCAGAGTTATTAAGACAGGATTTAATGGAGGTAAAAGATTGTAGGGTTATATGTAGAAGATAAGAAAGAACTTTGGCAGAACGTATGAGTGGTGAGCCATTGGCATGTTGGATTAAGGAGGCATGTTTGGGTGCAGTGTGAAGGTTGTTAATGCAAATATTAAAAAGCAGAGGACCCAGAATAGATCTTTAAGGGATCCCAGTATGGACTGATAGGAAAGCTGAATGGTCACTTTGCCATTTGACAGTGTTGTTGGTTCAGTAAGAAGCTGTTAAACCATTGTAGGACTGAGAGAAGATAGTTGTTGCAATTTTTCTTAAGTCAAGAAACCTGCTACCCAATCTTTGTTGGTTTTAAATTAATGGACAAAGTTGAAGTGGGGCAGTGATAGTACTACTGTGTCCTGAATGAGAAGCCATGCTAACAAACAGTATTGCAATTTACCTAAACTTTGAGAAATCAGTGGTGTTTCTACCCTTATGTAGTGGGAGAATGTATGATTTGTTCCAAATGGATAGGGCAAAGAACTCACTGATAGATCTATTTCTTTATGTGACTACATAGTAGGCTATAGCATCTGTGGACAATTTGAGATACTCTGTGGGAAGGTTGTGTGGAGTGAGAGTAGTGAGTTTTAGTTTTTGCCAGTGTTTTTTTATAGAGTAGGTTGATACAGCTTGTAGTATGAGGGTAGCAGAGTGGCTGTTTGCTTGTTCACAGGTATTTGAGTTACTGCATGACCTGTGAACTTTTGAACAGTGTTGTAAGAAGGTTTTCTTCCTTCTGTACTATGACGAATCTCTCTGCGAACTGATTTTATGTGAATTTGTCAAATTATGTAGAAATATGATCTTTATACTATGTATTTTGTGATATATGTGGAGCTTTTCTCCACAGGCGTCCACTAAAAATGGGTTTCTCACCCAATCAGACACTCCCAGTTAAGAAATGTTAAATAAATAAATAAATAAATATTAAAGCGGTTATAGTATCATGAAGCATGAATAAAATTTTGATGCAGTCTCTGATAGGGTGCTACTGGGTGATAGATTGGGCTGGTCTTTCTTCCAAGAGGATAAAAAATGCTTAATGGAAGACCAGAAAAGCTTTTGATTGCTTTGATGGGTATCCTGGAATTTGGTATACTATCATATCATTTTTGTTGATTATAATTTTGGACTTCGTAAGGATACAGAGGTATTTGTAGGCTTGGAGGTTTCACTGTGTTTTGCATTGATTTCCAAACCTTTGTTGAGATGCAGTTTTGGTTGAGCAGCCATTTGTATTGATTAATATTTGCTGAGTTGTCGATCGGGATGTATGGGATGAGCAGTTTGTGTATGATGTCAGTTTAGATGGGTCACGATTAAGGTAAATGTCATCACACAGGTGTACCTTTGATATAATGGTCAGTGTCGCAAAACTGTCTTAATATAGCTTCTAGTTTGGTTTTGGGTTGGATGAGTGAGCAATTTAAATATTTAAGTCTGAAGAGATGAATGTGTGATGTATTGTAGAGGTTTGTTATACTGTGGGATGTACAGGTGGTGTAGTGGTTAAGAGGAGTGTGATTAGGAGATGTCACTTGATGTATAAACAGTGGAGTGTATTAAGATGAGAGATTACTAAGACTGAGGAGTAGGGTGGTCGACATTATTAATAATGTGAGGGTCGTTATAGCGCTGTATTAGTTTGCTATAAGTTAAGATGGCTGGATAGTACAAGGGGACGAGGAAGGAGAACAGCAGTTGGTCTTGTTCATCTGAGTTCAGGATGTAAAGACTTGCTGTAGACAGCAGAGATGGTATAGACAGACGAGTAAGTGGATTAGAAAACGTGATTGTTAAAGGAGGTTTGGGAACAAACCAGTTTGTCCAGGGACATCTTCAGGTGAGGGTTAGGTAGGAATAGTAATGGGAGTTAAGATGGTAGTGGAAGAAAGTTAGTGTGGTGGGGATGGAAGGGTTAAATTGTGAAAGTAAGAGGGTTGGGAGGAAATGAGGTAAGCGTAAGGAGGGGCTTAACTAGTTTTGTATGAGTGTAACTGGGTAAGGAGGGATCAGAGTTTGGCATGAACTTGCTAGATTGCAAGATTTACATCCGTGACAACCAGTAGGTACTTCGGTGTCAGGTAGGCCTTGGATTTATAGTAGTGGGCAGGAGAAGGTGAGTAATGGTTACATGGTATTACCTTTTTGGCTCTCTGTTTTGTTGTTCTTTCTTTCTTGGTGCATGGTGGAGGAAGAATTTGGTGCATGGGTTTGTTTGGTGAGTTATTTTGTATAGGAGCCAGCTGCATATTAGTTTCCATGATTACACTATGGTACGGGCTGTTGCAGAGCCCAGATGGAGTTCAGGCATTTCAATATTGTTGTATAGGTAGTTAGGAGTGAGGCAAAATAATATGAGTCATGTTGTGGACCGCTTTACGGTTATAGTTGGTAGTTGGTGGGGTTTGTAACTGGAGGCATGTGACAAACTTACCTGGCATGTCACTGGGCTGGAGTGCAGAGTTCTGTTGTTAATATAAGGAATGTATGTTTGCTGGTGGGTATTCACGGTTGACTCTTTGGTGGTGTAGTTATATCAGCTTTGTGTATAGGTTAAGTAGTAGAACCAGGAGTGTCTATTAGGGGCAACATTGTGATTCAGTGATGAAGATCTATGCCTCACTGTTCAAGTGTCTGAGTTCAATCTTGCTGCTGCACAGTCCATACCTCTCAACTGGTATTGTGGGATTCTGCCTGGAAAACTTGGGCCAGAAATAAAACTCCTCACTTACTCCAAAACTACAAGGAACTTAGAAATAGGTGTAAAAAACTAGTTACCAGAGAAAAAAACATTGTTTTGCCCCAACCAAAGTAGCCCACATAACAGCCCTAAAAAATGTTGGTCTCCCATAAATAATATTCTCCACCCTGGTAATCCTCCTACCCTCAACCTGTTCCCTCTGAATACTGCCTCAGAGACTGCTGCTCTTTTAAATAATTATTTTATTGAAACAATCCAAAAACTAACTCCAAATAGCTCTACTGTCTCCTCTCTACCTTTACATCCCAGTCCTCCTTCCTTCAATACATTCTCCCTACAATCAGTTCCCATTGCCTTCATCAAATCCCAACTAAATAAACTTAAGCCCTACTCTCCCTCTGTTGACAATCTACCTTCCTACTTCCTTAAAATGAATGCCAATGCTATCGATTACCCTGTCTCTATCCTTATTAATCATTCTATTACTGAATCCAGATGTATGGAAATCCTTCTACACAATCCTTATTCACAAAGGAGGAAACTCCACTGAGCCATCCAACTATCGTCCCATTGATATACTATCCCCCTTTCCAAAATTCTAGAAAAGTGTGTGCACACAAGCTACTTAAACGCCTGCTGTCTAATAAGCTTCTTACTCCCACCCAACATGGCTTCAGACCCCAGCACAGTATATCAACAGCTCTACTCTCATTCACCCAAACAGTAGCAGAAGCCCATGACAGCAACCTACTAGTTTCCTCGACCTCTCCAAAGCATTTGATACTCTCACTCTAAACTGATAACTAAACTCTCTGACCTTCATCTGTCCACCCCCAATTTAAGCTGGTTTTCTAGCTACTTATCTAATAGAAAACAAACTATATGCTGGAAAACTGTCACCTCCCCATTTCTTCATGTTAACACCGGTGTCCCCCAAGGCTCTATATTGGGTCCTCTATTGTTCACTATTTTTACTAACAGTTTATTCTCTGCTGCCAACTTCTCCACACTCTTACAATATGCTGACGACTCGACCCTTATTATCACTGCCCACAGTATCCCAGAACCTCCTTGCTCTTACAGACACTTTTACATCCATCAAAACCTGGTTCACTGATAATCAACCAATTCTAAATCCAAAAAAAAACTAAACTTCTACTTTTCCTTCCTAAAACACTGGCAACAAATAAATCCACTTTCTCTAGTACCACCCTCAACAATACCACTATCAGACCAGAACCCCATACAAAATTACTTGGTGTTATAATTGACGATGAATTAAAATTCGACATAGATAGCCATCATTGCATAAAAAAAGACCACCAGAAACTTGGTCTCCTGTACCGTAACCACAGACTGCTTTCACCCTCCAACAAATCTTCTCTGGCTCTGTCTCTCCTATTGCCCTGTCTTTTGTATGCAGCTCCAGTTTTTACTAACCTTCAGTCTTCACTTCTCTCTAAACTAGAGCAAACATACAATAAAATAGCTAAATTTGCCTCTAATCTCCCTTACAGATCCCACCACTGCCTCACCCTTAAATCATTAGAATGTCCTGAATTCCCTAAACAATTGTTTCTTTCTCAACTATATATCATACTCACTTCTTTATAATCCCACTTCCTGTCACTCCATCTCTAATACTGTATCTCTATATAACCCCCGGACATCAATTTCGTACATCGGACAAACATCTTCTTGACATTTACAAACCATCAAAAAATATCGGTAAGTCCCTATATAAATACTCTGTAGCTCACACCTGGACCTCCCTTCCACTTAAAATAAGAAGTGTCCCCCATAAATTCCATTTCAAACTACAACTCAGACATTACCTTCTTAAGACCTGGACCTGCCCTTGCCAAGCTCCGACTTGATCTCTAACTGATTTCTTCCTAAATGCTACTTTTGATTACTCTAAGTTTTTTTCTCTTTTTATCTGCCTTTCTTTCTTCCTCTTCTTTACAGTATATATACAATCAGTTTTTTGTAAATATTCCTACACAGGGATTATCCTATCACTATTGTATTAGATTACTTGAAATGTATATATAAATATATTGTCTTTGTTGATTTTATTTTATGTAAATGTTTCTTATCAAAATTACTGATGTAATGCACAAAAAAGTAGCAAACCAGAAGAAGGCTGCTATGGTGGCAAAAATATACAGTGCAATAAAAAGAACAAGGGCCATTTATTTCATAAGCGCTTTCGCAATTCAAGACATATACTGCTTCATCAGACAATAAAACTTTGTCAACTGTTAGTTTAAATGTTATACCTAACCAATCAGAAGGATAATCCAATTATACAATTAAAAGCTAAAAACATCATTAAAGAAACATAATCACACAAAAAAGCCTGCACAAAGTCATAAAACATACAAGATGCCACAAACTCATGGACAAGGATTCCTAACTTTCAGGACTGGTTTAATTGATACATGATAATTCATTCCCTTTCCCCTCGAGGCTCTCAGCCTGATAATCCATCTCATATCTGATGTCTCCGTGTGATTCTTAATGTCACCTCCCCGTTTACCAACTTTTATAGTCTCTATAGCTAGAAACTTAAAACCGTGTGTAGTGTGTAGGGTCAGTCACTCCCACGTTTAGCCAGGTCATTCACATCAGACCAAGTACTGATAGTATACAAATGCTCTCTTATTCGGTCACTAAACCTCCTATATGTTTTGCACACATAATATGAAAAACTAATTCTGCAGTAAGCCAAATAAACAAGATGATGGCATGTGTTACAATCTGCATGGGTGTTAAATTTCCACTCCTTATTCGTATCTGGATGGATAAAATTGACAGTAGAGTCTATATGAGGGCAATAATTGCACTTCTTACAAGGAAATGTCCCCTGGGACTTTCATCAATCCCTTCCATGCTACCTATCGTAGGGTAGCACATTTGTTTGAGTGATGTCCTATTTTTGTACAAGAATCTAGGTTTGTTCCCCACAACTGACTTAACCTCAGGGTCTAATAACAGGACCTGACAATGTTTCTGGAGGATGTCAGTGACCTGCCTAACATTACTCGAGTAAGTAACTGGTAACCTAATGCCCGACTGATGACTCCTTATGTCACACATTGCAACCTCCTGAGAGTGAACATTCCTCGAAAAATAAGGCCTCACTCTATTACTCCATAAAGCTGGAGTGGTTTGAAGTGTACCACTAACCTCTCATTCACTATACCTTCTCACAATAACTCTGTCCTTCAAAGATGTTAACTCATCAAGAAAGCCCTCCTCACTGGCATTTAATCTAGATGCCCTCAGGCCTTGCCCCCTTTTTCTGTTAAAAAATTAAATACGTTCTGTGCACCACCCTTTCCCTGCTACTATGGGTCTCAGGGGTGGTTTCTTATGGTCCTTGTGTACTTTGGCTAAACGTTGGATACAAGGGATCCTCGGCTCTCGCACCACAAAATACTACTCATACAAATCAGAGTTTATAACCCCTTCTAACAAACAATCATATAAGGCATCATTCACCCTTCTAATAAAAATTTCAGCATCAGTCTCATCTATTTTCCTATATAGTTTCATAGTTTCATAGTTTGGTACTAGGCTATCTGCCCTGGGGCATTTATAAGCCTAGCCATAGTGATGTGGCTTTCGCCACCCCATGTAATGGTACAAAAGTGTACAGAATAGATTTAGAATACTGTGCCTCTGTCTAGTAGTGACACAGTGAAGACCCCCTTACATAATAGAATTAGTTTACTGTGCCTCTGTCTAGTAGTGACACAGAGATGACCCCTGGGGTAAACCTAAGATCTCCCATCCACTCGTCAAGATTTCAATTGAAGAGAGTCAGTGAGGGGCTCTGCCTAACATAAACTGGGATTCTGTTCCAAAGTATGGGAAGCCTCTGAGTTATGAATCTGTCCCTCCAGCATGTCCTGTTTATATTTATGCTGAGGTTCAAATCTTTAGCTCTTGTGGTTTTGATGGATTTGGATTTTTTGAGGTGGAGCATGTCCATCAATTCCTGATTGGACATGGCCTTGTACGTCAGGCACAGATCACCTCTGAGTAGGCGGTATGCTACTGAATAGAGTTCGAGTTTCTTTACTCTGGCAGCATATGGCATATGTTGGAGACCCTTGATCCTCTTGGTGAGGTACTTTTGTGGTCTCCCTAGCTGTTGCAAGTGCCGGGTGAGGTACATACCAAATGGGGCATTGTACTCAATCATGGGCCTGATAAGGGAGGAGTACAGGGGCACAATGACCTCCTTTGATCTGGATGTGAATCCCTTCATGATAAGGTGGGCAAGGTAGAAAGTCTTTCTAACCACTTTGGCAACGTGGGTGTCAAATGAGAGGTCACTATCGACTTGGGTCCCCAGGTTCCCGAATTTAATCTCACTTACTCCAAAACTACAAGGAACTTAGAAATGAGTGTAAAAGCTAGTTACCAGAGAAAAAGCATTGTTTGCCCCAACCAAGTAGCCCACATAACAGCCCTAAAAATGTTGGTCTCCCATAAATAGCCTTCTCCACCCTGGTAATCCTCCTACCCTCAACCTGTTCCCTCTGAATACTGCCTCAGAGACTGCTGCTCTTTAAATAATTATTTTATTAGAAACAATCCAAAAACTAACTCAAATAGGCTCTACTGTCTCCTCTCTGCAGCACACATTAGTCCTCCTTCCTTCAATGCATTCTCCTACAATCGAGTTCCCATTGCCTTCATCAAATCCCAACTAAAATATAAACTTAGAGCCCCTACTCTCCTCTGTTGACAATCTACCTTCACACTTCCTTAAAATGAATGCCAATGCTATCGATTACCCTGTCTCTATCCTTATTAATCATTCTATTACTGAATCCAGATGTATGGAAATCCTTCTACACAATCCTTATTCACAAGGAAACTCCACTGAGCCATCAGCTATCGTCCCATTGATATACTATCCCCTTTCCAAAATTCACAGAAAAGTGTGTGCACACAAGCTACTTAAGCGCCTGCTGTCTAATAAGCTTCTTACTCTCCCCACCAACATGGCTTCAGACCCCCAGCACAGTATATCAACAGCTCTACTCATTCACCCAAACAGTAGCAGAAGCCCGCTTGACAGCAACCTACTAGTTTCTCGACCTCTCCAAAGCATTTGTCTCTCACTCTAAACGCTGATAACTAAAGCGCTCTGACCTTCATCTGTCCACCCCCTCTTTAAGCTGGTTTTTCTAGCTACTTATCTAATAGAAAACAAACTATATGCTGGAAAAACTGTCACCTCCCATTTTCTTCATGTTAACACGGTGTCCCCAAAGGCTCTATATTGGGTCCTCTATTGTTCACTATTTTTACTAACAGTTTATTCTCTGCTGTCAACTTCTCACACTCTTACAATATACTTTGTGACTTTCGACCCTTATTATCACTGCCCACAGTATCCCCCAGAACCTCCCTTGCTCTTACAGACACTTTTTGCATCCATCAAAACCACAGTTCACTGATAATCAACCAATTCTAAATCCAAAAAAAACTAAGCTTCTACTTTTCCTTCCTAAAACACTGGCAACAAAACAAATCCACTTTCTCTAGTACCACCCTCAACAATACCACTATCAGACCAGACCCCCAATACAAAATTTACTTGAATTATTTATAGTGTGATGAATTAAATTCGACATAAGATAGCCATCATTGCATAAAAAGACCACCAGAAACGGTCTCCTGTACCGTAGCTACAGACTGCTTTCACCCTCCAACAAAATCTTCTCTGGCTCTGTCTCTCCTATTGCCCTGTCTTTTGTATGCAGCTCAGTTTTACTAACCTTCCAGTCTTCACTTCTCTCTAAACTAGAGCAAACATATGCCACAATAAAATAGCTAAATTTGCCTCTAATAATCTCCCTTACAGATCCCACCACTGCTATGGCCACTTAAATCATTGGAATGTCCTGAATTCCCTAAACAATTGTTTCTTTCTCAACTATATATCATACTCACTTCTTTATGTAATCCCACTTCCTGTCACTTTCCATCTCTAATACTGGTATCTCTATATAACCCCGGACATCAATTTGGTACATCGGACAAACATCTTCTTGACGTTTACAAACCATCAAAAATATTACAGGTGAAGAGTCCCTATATAAATACTCTGTAGCTCACACCTGGACCTCCCTTCCACTTAAAATAAGAAGTGTCCCCATAAATTCCATTTCAAACTACAACTCAGACATTACCTTCTTAAAGACCTGGACCTGCCCTTGCCAAGCTCGACTTGATCTCTAACTGATTTCTTCCTAAATGCTACTTTTGCCCAGTTACTCTAAGTTTTTTTTTCTCTTTTTATCTGCCTTTCTTTCTTCCTCTTCTTTTACAGTAGCATATATACAATCAGTTTTTTGTAAATATTCCTACACAGGGATTATCCTATCACTATTGTATTAGATTATTTGAAATGTATATATAAATATATTGTCTTTGTTGATTTTATTTTATGTAAATGTTTCTTATCAATATTACTGATGTAATACACAAAAAAGTAGCAAACCAGAAGAAGGCTGCTATGGTGGCAAAAATATACAGTGCAATAAAAAGAACAAGGACCATTTATTTCGTAAGCACTTTCGCAATTCAAGACATATACTGCTTTATCATACAATAAAACTTTGTCAACTGTTAGTTTAAATGTTATACCTAACCAATCAGAAGGATAATCCAATTATACAATTAAAAGCTAAAAACATCATTAAAGAAACATAATCACACAAAAAAGCCTGCACAAAGTCATAAAACATACAAGATGCCACAAACTCATGGACAAGGATTCCTAACTTTCAGGACTGGTTTAACTGATACATGATAATTCATTCCCTTTCCCCTCGAGGCTCTCAGTCTGATAATCATCTCATATCTGATGTCTCTGTGTGATTCTTAATGTCACCTCCCGTTTACCAACTTTATAGTCTCTATAGCTAGAAACTTACAAAACTGTGTGTAGGGTCAGTCCTCCCGTTTAGCCAGGGCAGTCACCACTCAGACCAAGCCACTGATAGCATACAAATGCTCTCTGATTCGGTCTCTAAACCTCCTATCTGTTTTGCACACATAATATGAAAAAACTAATTCTGCAGTAAATGCCAAATAAACAAGATGGCATGCCATTTACAATCTGCATGGGTGTTAAATTCCACTCCTTATTACGTATCTGGATGGATAAAATTGACAGTAAGAGTCTATATGAGGGGGCAATAATTGCACTTCTTACAGGGAAATATGTCCCTAGGACTTTCATCAATCCCTTCCATGCTACCCTATCGTAGGGTAGCACATTTGTTTGAAGTGATGTCCTATTTTTGTACAAGAATCTAGGTTTGTTCCCCACAACTGACTTAACCTCAGGGTCTAATAACAGGACCTGACAATGTTTCTGGAGGATGTCAGTGACCTGCCTAACATTACTGCCTCGAATTAAAGTAACTGGTAACCTAATGCCCGACTGATGACTCCTTATGTCACACATTGCAACCTCCTGAGAGTGAACATTCCTCGAAAAATAAGGCCTCGCTCTGTTACTCCATAAAGCTGGAGTGGTTTGAAGTGTACCACTAACCTCTCATTCACTATACCTTCTCACAATAACTCTGTCCTTCAAAGATGTTAACTCATCAAGAAAGCCCTCCTCACTGGCATTTAATCTAGATGCCCTCAGGCCTTGCCCCCTTACTACATTTCTAAAAATGTGTGTGGGATACATGCTCTGTCGATGGAGGTAGGCATTTCTGTAACACTCCTTCCTAAATACACAGGTGTCAGATATGTTGCCTGGAAGCCTAGTGACAAGTACATCCCAAAAATCAATCTCTGTGTCTGAAGACTTGATACTAAACTTCAAAAAAGGAGTTGAATTTTTAAGATGCTCAAAAAACATTTGTAATTGATCATTGGTCCCTTTCCATAACAGGAAGAGGTCATCAACAAAGCATTTATAAAAATGGTTATGATTACAAAACATGGATTAAAATATAGCATGTTTCTCCCACATGATCATAACAATGTTGGCATAGCTATTGGCACTCGAGGTGGCCATAGCTATGCCGTCCAACTGTAGGAACCCTTCGCCCCCAAACATCATTGCATTATGTTCTAATGCCAACTCCATCACTCTTCTTATTCAAAAAAAGCCTCAACATTTGGAAACCCTCCCTACTGGGAATGGTGGTAAAAAGGGATTTGATATCCATTGTTACCAGGATAACTTCTGGTACTTCCAAGGGGTTTTTAACAACATCATACAAATCATTTAGAAATTGTTGGGTATCCTTTGAAACATATTCATTAGTGTCTACCAGCGGTCTCAAATGTTTCTCAACAAAAAATTAAATACGTTCTGTGCACCACCCTTTCCCCGCTACTATGGGTCTCGGGGGTGGCTTCTTATGGTCCTTGTGTACTTTGGCAAAACGTTGGATTCAAGGGATCCTCGGCTCTTGCACCACAAAATACTAATCATACAAATCAGAGTTTATAACCCCTTCTAACAAACAATCATATAAGGCATCATTCACCCTTCTAATAAAAATTTCAACATCAGTCTCATCTATTTTCCTATATGTACTCAAATCATATAGCATTGCCCTCATTTCATCAACATAATATTTACAATCCCTCATGACAATGAGGCCACCTTTATCTGCTGGTCTCAACACAATGGAGGTGTCATTCCATAAAGCACTGAGGGCTGTGCACTCATCAATGGTCAAATTCACAATGGCACCCTTAAAGGCCCCACCCTCAGCCAATTTAAAAAAGTCCTCCTCACATAATTTCTTGTACACATCTAAAACCATGCAGTTATTAGGAACATAAGTACTTGGATTAAGAAAAGTTCTAGTCACAGCATGGTCTGCAGAAGTGTCTTTGTGAATAATCTTTAACATCACATTCCACAAAAGCAGTTTCATATCAATAATAGTTTCAGTTAACTCTAGTCCCTGAGCTGGAATAAAGCACAGTCCCTTCTCCAGAACACTATGCTCTATATCCGAAATAGCATGAGATGAAATATTCCAGACTAAGGAGTTCCCTTTGACTCCCACATTTTCTTGAGGGTCCTGTTGTTGTCATTCTCAGGCTGGAACTTCCTCATCGTTCTCTCCCTGCTGACCGATCGCTGACTCTTGGCTTGAAATTTCAAGGATATCAGCAGAGGGGGAGAGCCACCTAGGACTCCCTTCTTGTAGACAAAAAATCAGTCATGGTAAACCTTGTAGACCCAGTAGGTATCTCATCTGGTATATGCAAATTCAATGTTTTCTTCTTGTCCCACATTCTTAATTCCTCATTCGTAACTAACGGTGCAGTGAGTTGCCCTCCATCAGACTGTGATGGTGTCCTCTGTTCACGCTCGTCTACTGAATGTTCAACATGGAGCAACAATTCACTGGAAGCCAGAGAACTTGTAGTCATTCTAACGACTTCAGTCTCAGGTGGAGGTTGCAACCCACGTGTTCTCCCTTCTTCTTGAACCTTACGAATCGAATGTTGCACTGAAGCAGCTAGATTGGTTCTCTCTGATGCTCTGGGCCAAGCAAAGACATGTCCAGATGAAAAGTCATTGTTGTCCCTCTCTATTTTGTGTTGTTTGGATAATAATAATTTACATTCAAATACCGTCACAGAGTCCATTATCTCATTCAAACTCTTATCAAGGTAGACTGTTGGATACTTATCATATAAAGCATTCTATGCCAAGATTATGTTCGCAGCTAGCCTATCTTCTCCATGCTGAAAGAAATCTATCAAGAGCCTTAGACAGTTAAAACTCAATTTGATATTCAGTTTTTGCCACTTTTTTAACAGGATGAGGTATTTATCACCATAGGTTGGCATCCCAACAATCGAAGGCCCCGTGGAACTATCTTCATTTCCATACGGGCCTCAAAGTGGTGATGCTGTGCTTGCAGCCTCCTCAGTTTGTATTAATCATTCTCTAGAGAGGAGCAGTCCTTCCAGACCAAATCAAAGTCTCTATCGTCATTCAACTCAAGTCTCTTACTAGTACTCAGTCCACCCAAAAAAAATGGGTTAACCTCTCTCTATGGATCCAGGTTACAACATCGACAACTGAGAAGATCGACATCCACTTCTCCAACACAAAAACACCGACACATAAATAATCGAAACTGCAAATCACGGACATTTAACAGGTAAAAGGGGTTGCAAATTTTCAGTAATCATGCCTACCATGTTTTTTGGTAAGTGTGGCAGTGTTAGCCGTCTGTTCATTGTAAGGTCCTTATGGTGACATGATTAGCAGCAAGAATTTGACACACTATTAAATATCATGTTATTCAGTATTCTGTCTGTGTTCCGTGTCGATGAAGTGGATATCGTCACTATAAATTCATAAATAATGCTAACCTAGATCCCTCTCTATACATAGGTATTCATCTTATCCATGATGGAAGAATTAATACCTTGTTTACGGACAGAATCCCGTTCCATATTGGAGCCATTGATGCCTTCAGCCATCTCTTCTAGCCACCTCAAAGCAATAACTGGTAAAACACAACACCAGGTGGATCGGAGAACAGGTTCTTCACGCAAATAAACAAAAGTACTACACAAAAAAACTAGTGAACCAGAAGAAGGCTGATATGGTGGCAAAAATACACAGTGCGATAAAAAGAACAAGGACCATTTATTTCGTAAGCGCTTTTATGGGGGGGACATTTCCCTGTAACAAATGCAATTATTGCCCTCATATAGACTCCACTGCCAGTTTTATCCATCTGGATATGAATAAGGAGTAGAGGTTTAACGCCCATGCAGATTGTAACAAATGCCAGCTTGTTTATTTGGCTTACTGCAGAATTTGTTTTCATATTATGTGGGAAAAACAGATAGGAGGTTTAGAGACCGAATCAGGGAGCATTTTTCTGCTATCAGTACTCGGTCTAAGGTGAATACCCTGGCTAAACATATGGGAGCGACTGACCCTACACACAGTTTTAAGTTTCTAGCTATAGAGACTATAAAAGTTGGTAAACAGGGAAGTGACATTAAGAATCACATGGAAACATCAGAAATGAGATGGATTATTAGGCTGAAAGCCTCAAGGGGAAAGGGACTGAATGATCGTGTATCAATTAAACCAGTCCTGAAAGCTAGGAATCCTTGTCCATGAGTTTGTGGCATCTTGTATGTTTTATGACTTTCTGCAGGCTTTTTTGTGTGATTATGTTTCTTTAATGATGTTTTTAGCTTTTAATTGTATAATTGGATTATCTTTCTGATTGGTTAGGTATAATACTTAAACTAACAGTTGACCGAGTTTTATTGTCTGATGAAGCAGTATATGTCTTGAACTGCAAAAGCTCTTACGAAATAAATGGTCCTTGTTCTTTTTATTGCACTGTGTATTTTTGCCACCATATCAGCCTTCCTCTGGTTTGCTACTTTTTTGTGTAGTACTTTTGTTTTTTTTTTGCGTGAAGAACCTGTTCTCCGATCCACCTGGTGTTGTGTTTTACCAGTTATTACTGTTGTAATGTTTAGTCTTTGTATTCATTACTGTTTTTTGATATATCTGTAATTGTAATTGGAGCTTTTCTCCTCGGGTCTCCACTGAAAATGAGCCTTTAGCTCAGTTGGACCAACCCGGTTAACAAATGGCAATAAATAAATAAACTGTACAGATTTTTGCAGAATGTCCAGATTTTTGCTTCATATTTTGGTGTGATCCTCCTAAAATCTGTACTTTTCTGGCAAATAGCTGAGGACTGAAGTAATTAAATAATGATAAACATTTGAGTTTAAGACTTCACATCCTTCAGAAAATTCATGCTAATGCAAAACCTATTATTCTATCAACTTTCTAAGTTTGTAAGAGCAATATTTAAAATCTGTCCCCCCCATCATTGTAGGCTTTGTCCAGATTTTTTGCTCTAAGAGGTTGAGAGGTATGCTGCACACAACCCATATGAAGTTTACATTTCCGGTACTTTCGCAGGTCGTGAGGTGCACACAAATAATGGTTGATTGCCGCGCATGGGTGGTGTAAGTTTAACCATTATAAAGAAGGCAAGGATTTCAGGCTTACATGCGGTCCTGTGTTGGCAGCTTGTAATAGTTCTGGTCCATTAATTTTTTTAGAAGGTCCAGATTTTTGACGCATAGTTTTGGTCTGTTTCTCCAAAAAGAAGAAGAAGAAAAATACTAGCAAATTGTAGTAGCTCACAACTGTTCAGATTTTCTTAGAAGGTCCAGGTTTTGACACATGGTTTTGGTCCATTTTTCATAAAATGGTAGTTTCTGGCCAATCGCTGAGGACTGAAGTCTGGAAACAATGACAGACAGGTTGTTTTAGACTTAATATACGCATGTAGTGGGTACTTCAGATTCATGCTAAGGCAAAACCAGTTATTCTATCAACTTTATAGGTTTGCAACTTTCTAAGTTTGTAAGAGCAATATTTAATAAGTGCCACTATCTTTCAGCCTTTGTCCCCCATTATTTGTGGCCTTTTCAGATTTTTTGTTCTAAGAGGTTGAGCGGTACAGTTCCATTGTACAGGAGCAGTGCTTGCATGGTAGCTCGAGCAATACAAGTATAATTCTTGAAGAGGAAACTGTGGACAAGATTGCTCGTTGGTCTGTTAATGGGAAGTGTTATCTACTTCCCTCAACACTACAACATTGAGTGCCCACATTTTTTTATGGACAGCCCAAACCTCTTATCACTTCCATTCCGTGGGGGTAGGACTGATGCTCATCTCGGAGGTGGAATGAGTGAGGGGAAGAAGTGAAAGAAGCTATATGTAAGGAAAAAAAAAGTGAGATGATAGAGGATTATGTAACTATGAATAGCACTCAAAGGGGAGCTTATAAGGTTTGCAGGGGGTGAAGGCAAGTGTGAGAAGGGATGGGGGCTTTGAAGAAAGGGGAAGAAATAAGGGTTAAGAGCTTACTCTCACAGGTCCCTCCCCCTTTATTGTGGTGTGTCCAGCATGCTGATTGTTGTCTTTTCGTTTGACAGATGGCTGATGTACAGAGTTTACAGCAGAGATGAGACGCCATTATTTAGCAGGCAGAGGAGCTGTTCTGAGAATTGCCTAACAGTGAGCCTCTGGTGGCTGAAGAACCTGATGAATCCAGTCAGAAGAGGAGAAGGCAAGTGGTGAAGAGCAGGGTGGTGGCTCAAGGGAAGCAGGCATGGAAGTCGAGGGATGCTGTCACAGTGAGTGTTCAGGCTGTTGGAGCTGTGCATGACGTGACTGCAGGTAATGACATGCTGGGAATTAATGCAGGTTTGAGAATAGTTCGGGGATAGGTGGAGAAGAGTCACATCAGGCGTCTGTTAAAGCTGTAGGCCTTATGGAGAATCAGCAGAGTCTTAGTGAAGGGGCACAGGTTCAATGTGAGGCATTCATCGGGGAGGGTAGCACAGGGTTGTCTATGGGAAGTTGAGCATCATCTGTAGGTGGTATGGAGTCATAAATACTTGAGGTTGGGTCGGGCTGCCCCTGACATGCCACTTTTAGTTAAAGGAGAGCTCTGGAGGGGTGAGTATGTCAATATTTTGAATTCATTGATATTCAAACCAATACAATATATTTACAAAACAACCAATGGCATTTCAGCTCAATTAAAATGTTTAATTATTAATTAGAACTATGAGTCATTTAAAGGAACCTATACCTAATGGTTGGAATCTGAACCTGCAAAAGGAGAGACTTTTGGTGGCTTTGGCAGACTCGGGCCAGCAGAGGCTAGGTAGACTGTGGCCAAGAACTTGGGACAACTGGGTGTCATGATGGTTTGGTTGGAGAAAGATACCACCTTTGGCCTTATGACACTTGAATTATTTTTCATAATGTGGGAGGCACATCGTTGGTGAGCAGGGAATGCCTGGTTGTGGTACAATCAGAGGTTTTGAAAGTGGAAGGCGGTGGATCAGTCATTCTGTTGCGATGTGAAACATCCTGACATTTGGCTAACCACTATGGTAGATAACCTTGGCATT